>NC_059431.1:67564530-67886222 GCF_021028975.2 Sphaerodactylus townsendi
TGTGCAGAAACGACCTAACTGAAGAAAATAAATAAATATCTGAACTAAAATGGATATTAGAAGATTTTGTCTGCCTGAATTAGAGAACCCTTGCTTTTTAAAGTATGAATACATGAAAGAAAGCTTTCAATCCATGCAGTCTTTCAATGACATCTGGACTTCGGAATGAATCAGAAATAAGGCTAAAGTTGAACATTAAAAAGCCCAGAATAATAAGATAAACTTTTATCTATTCCTCTGTGTGTGTGTGTGTGTGTGTCTGTGTCTGTGTGTCTGTGTGTTTTAAGTGCTGCCAAGTGCTGCCAAGACTCATGGTGACCCTATAAATCAATGTCCTCCCAAACACCCTATTGTTACCATCCTTGCTCACGTCTTGCATTCTAAACCTTTTAAAAATATTTTATTTTAAAAATATTTTTATTTATTTATTTAAATATTTTATTTTTAAAATATTTTATTTTTAAAATATTTTATTTTTAAAATATGTTTTATAATAGTTATTATCTATATGTACATGGCCAAAAAAGAGTTTTAAAAATCCAGAAAAATATTAACTCCTGGCTTAAAACACTTTCTAATTAGCTGGAAACCAGGGGGTCATGCTCTGCAACTCAGTCTGACATTAGAGTGTTCTGTTGATAGACTAAATATTTCACAATGACTATAGTATAATTGTACTGCAAATGTCTAATTACTCTATCTAATTTTAACATATACCTAGTGGGATTAGTGTTTATAATCCTTTTATAAAGCAAAAGCAGATGCAAGTGAGATCACTTAAAATTAACTCTGAAGAGAACAGATGGTGTCAACGTAAATGTGATGGGTTTTTTTCAATTTGTGTACTATAAATTGAAAATTGATTTTAGGACTTCCTAAAAGCAAATAAAGAAACACTTCTTTTTATTGTCACAACATGATGTCAGATTATGAGATTTCTAGTCGTGATACTGTGTACTCTTTTGACCAAGCACAAGTCCCCTGTTTGTGTGCATTATTGCTCTCAGTTACTTTATTGCCATACAGAAATCTTTGTACCTTGTTTGCCTGAGAATTTCAAATTAACTTAACCCAAAAAGGTGATTTCCAAAATATTTAGTTTAGATTCAGTGACAGTGTCCGGGAGCAGGGAAACCCCCCCCCCCGAATTTGCCGCTGCCGCCGCACCCGCCAGACTTACCCCCGCCGCGCCCGCCGCCTCCCCAGCCGCCGGGTTGGGAGCCCGGGGACTCCCCGGATGGGGACTCCCCGGCACATCAGATGGCTGGGATGGGGATGCCCTCTGGCGACGCTCCAGCGGGCACTCTGGCGGGCTCCCTCCTGCCCACAACACGTCTCCCCGGCGGCGGTCTGGAGCCGGAGAAGGAGGCGGCGACCGGGGATGGGCAGTTGGGCCCTCCCCGGAAACGAGGGAGCACCACGGCCCTGCGCTTTGGGAGCGCCGCCAGGGGACTTGCCGGCCGGCTGCTCCGCAGGAGAGAGCCCGGGGTGGCTTCAGCGGCCCGGCCAGCTGGCGGCACCGGCGAGGCCGCTCTCCCGGTCTCGCCCGGACTGCCGGGGTGGGCCAGGCGGTCAGGTGGGAGGCGGAGCCGGGAGAGGGAGGGGTTTTCAAGGGGGCTGGGAGGCAACGAGGCTATAAAGGGGGAAATGGAGAGGCACGAGGGGGATTTGTTGGGCAGAAGGCTGGTGGAAGGGAGTACAGAGGGAGGCTTGGGGACTGAGGGCCAGAGGAGAGACCTTGTGGGGCAGGATAGGGAGCACGGGGAGGAAGCGAGGAGAGGCGGGGGCCTAGGCTGGACAGAGGGAGACAAAGGGGAGTCCTGTGAAGGGAACAGGCTCCTCAGCTGGACAGAGGGAGACGAAGGGGAGCCCTGTGACGTGAACAGGCTCCCTACCTGGACAGAGGGTCGAGGCCAGGCAGGCCCTGAGGGGGTTTAGACCCCCACTCATTGACCACCCCTTCTTAGACCAGGGGTGAGGGCGGGAATACGAACCCCTGGTAGGGATTGGAGGGACGGCATCAGGGCCCCCCGTGATACTCTGGAGGGGGACCCTGACAGACAGCATCAAGGCCCATAGATGTACTAATCATAATCATTTTAAAAACTCCAGGCCAGACTGTGCACTAAGTCAAATGACAGCTTGTTTGGGGAAAAGTACTAATTTATTTGTGTAAAGAGATTAGCTTCTGCTTTAAGAAATACAGTGCCTAATATTATATTTTTACTTGCTTGTAGTCCTATTAATCTTCCAAATGTAATTCTATTTGACCAGAGATTTTGAATTAAAATCATTGGCTTTAGCATAACTTTTGGCAGTTCTGCTCAACCAGGATTCATGCCTGGCCAGAAAGTATATTACAGGGTTCTAACGGCTGTATTGTTGTTGTTTTTTCAAAATAAGGCAAGACAGTTTCTTCTGCGGGTTGTGTGGAAGAAGCAAAATCAATATTTCTTGCTTTGTTGGTAATAGCACTGTAAAGACTCGACATCCCCCCCCCCCCCGGACTGGAATACAGTGGACCTACTGGAAGGGAGGGTTAGGATTTTGAATTCATCTCTGCTATAGTATTTCTGGTTGAAGATAAAGTTGTTCAAAAAAAGGAGATTCCCTGATGTCAGCAAGAAAGAAGTGGTGATGTAGGGTGCTGAAACATGGCTCATATGAAGTAAATGGAGGGGGGGTGGTACATAGACAGCATTAGGTCTAGAAGAATACGTTCATTTAGATATATAATGCTGTCTTCTACCAAGTCAGACCAAAGTTTTATCTGGTGCAATATTGCAGCTGCTCAGACTGACAGCATCTCTACAGGTCCTCGTTGAGAGGGGCTTTTTTTCTCCAAAACCTGCTTCCTGAGATCCTTTAGCTGGAGATTCTGGCAGAGGAGATACAAGAGATCTAGCAAATGCCGATTCTCCACTTTAAAAAATTGCTGAGGCAAACCGCTCTCCTTTGAATCGCCGCTTTTGAGCATGAAGTCTTACTCCCCACCACAGGAATGCGCCTCCTGTCTTCTTTTTAAAAAACTATTTTCTGTCCCCATTTTTGCAGCAGGGCGCAAGGGCAGAGGGAGGGAAGGGAGCATTTGGGGGCAGCCTCCAAAGCTTCCATCTTGAAACCGGCAGTCACACCCCCGGGCTTCCCCCCTCCCGCGCGCAGAGTGCGGGGTGTTCAAAAAGGTGCCGTTCCATCCAGGAACAGAAATACTGCACGCTGAGGGGGAAGGAGAGCGGCAGATTCAGGGTTGCTGTGCTGTCGCCAACGGCACAGTGGGGAGTGCAGCGGGACCCCACATTACTTGCTGTGAGTAGCGCGCAACAAAAGGTAAGTGGGGAAACGACCAAAGTTGGAGGGAACACAACTTCACCTATTCATGTGTTTACTAGGATGCTGATATTTTTCATGTGGCAGAGAAGCACATAAGGCAATGTGGGATATGAGAATAAAATATTATAGGAATTGGGCCAAATCATATGTCATTTCTGAGATAACATGTGGGTCCACTAGTCCAACATGCAAAGAAGATTGACAACGTTAAGCCTATGAACCAACTCTAAGAAACACTCAACTATTGGGATATTGACCTATCATTATGAAATATGAAATTATTCCATGGAAAGTAAGGCGAGATCATGAGGCCACCACTATGAGCAGCAATTGAAATGGTGAGAAGGAGCTGCTCTCTTACCAGCTGCACAGCAAAATGCATCATAAAAAAGTACACTATGCTTTGTGAATGGCTCTTGCTATTTACTGCTCAATGGCTGCAGGTTGTCTTTTATAACAACCTTTGCAATATGGAGTTCATACAATTTAAGTGTCAATGACATTTCCACTGGTTCAGTGATCTGGCCTTCACACCAGTCAGATAAAGCTTCAAGCAATTATTTTAATACAGTGGCATGTTAAATATGGAAGTTACCACCTCTATGGAAGCAGCTACTTAACTTCCCTTACAGTTTTACTGTTCTAACATTTTCCTGCCCTGCACTGTTTCCCACACTTAATGGAACAGAATAAGCAAAACTCCTGCAAACTCCTGTCAGAATTTCAATATCAATGGCTCACCAGCTGCCAGTAAATGAATCTATAAAATGAAAACAGTTCTTCCGTTTTCATAAAATGTTTATTGTTTCACCTCTATGCCTTTGCTTTGCAATTGATCTTCCTTGCAACTTTAACCTGTATAACTTTAGATCACATTAAACAAAGCCTGAATAAAAAGTAAAAGCTTCACATTTAAAAGTAAGATTGCCTATGTTCTGTACTGCAGTTTCTAGAATTCCCTGAATATAACAGGAGAGGTTGCTTTGAAAAAGACCATCCCCTTGCCTAGTTCTCCACAATTCCTTTAGTGAAATAGCATGATATCCCATAATGGATATCCTTTTCCCTACTCCATATCATTGGCTACCACTGGTAGGGAAAGGAAAACTCAAAGCATAATGATGCCATATCATGCATTACTCTAAACATTTTGGTGGAGAACTGAATAGTCTATTTTTAAGCAAGTGCCCTGAGAGCATCAATTTGCTGTTACCCAGTATGCATTCAGATTAGACAGCAAGCATATACAGGGAGGTTATTTTGGGGGCTACTTCCTTAGTTGCGTGCAGATGGTGAGACCCTTCTCCAGCAAATAATACACTAACAATGACAGGCTTGGAAAATGGATTGGGCCGCAGCCCAATTTATTAATTATTAACACAACTATATACATAGAAGCTGGGCAGCAAACGGGTCGCAACATCAAGCAATACCCCAATCTCCAATGGGGCCACCTGCAGGAAGCTGGGAGCCCCAGGGGCGAACCCCCGGCTTCAACCCTTCCTGCTGCTGAGGAGGCGGGCACCAGCTAAGCCTACCGGCCGCCTACCAACCCACCGTCCTCCCCTGCTTGCTGGGGTGTCAGGCACCGGCTAAGCCTACCAGCTTGCCTACCGGCCCGCCACACACCCCGGCCCTTCCACAGGGCACAAGTATGGGAGAAGACCGGCCGCCTGGCTCGGCTTCTCCCCCAGATGTTGTGACTCTCGTTGTCAACCCGCTGGGCTGCGACGAAATATAAAGCAAAAACATATGCAACACAACAATCAAAGAAAACTAGGGTGGGTGGGTGGGCCACGCCGTTCCTGAGTCTTGGCAGCCAAGAAGGCCGAGCTCAGGGTGTGCCATCCTTTATACTTTGGCTCCTCCCACCTTTTGGGCTTGGAACCAATCAATGCAGATCCCTGCAAGCTTTCTGCTAGGCATTGCATCTTGCAAGCAACCACCCTTTGCCTATTTGCTCACCACAACTGCAATGGCTGCCCCCATTGAGTCGGTTGCTGCTATTTATGAAACTCCTTGCTGGCTTGCACAATTCAAAAATCCTAACTTTAAAAAAAAAAGCAGAAGTGTTAATGTATTTCTATCATGTTTTGCTAATTGTTTTAATTATATATATACAAGCAGAAACCCACAAGGACATGCTGGAGGCATATCTCCCTCCCTCACTTCTCTCTCCCTTTCACGAAAGCCCCATAGACTCTCCCCTTTTCCAGCTTCCTTCTCTCCTTAGACTTGCCAACTCCAGGTTGGGAAATTCCTGGATATTTGGGTGTGTGGTGCCTGTGAAGTGAGATTTGCAGAGGGAAGAAACTTCAGCAAGTCATAATGCCATAGAGTCCACCCTCCAAAGAAGCCATTTTCTCCAGGGGAACTGATGTCTGCCATCTGGAGAGCAACTGTGCTCCTGGCTGATTTCCAGCCCACACCTGGAGGCTGGCAACCCTAGTTGAAAGTGGCTACTTTGGAGATTGGAGTTTTTAGCTTTATAACCTTCTGAGGCCCCTCCCTTACTAAAATTTCACCCTCCTCAAGCTCTACCCCCCCACCTTATAATCTCCAGGTATTTCCTAACCTGGAATTGAAGATCCTGTCTTCTTCCCAGCCAACAGCCAACATACCTTTATCTTCTGCTAAATTCCCCCTGTCTCCCCACCCACAGCAACTTCTGCTTAGGAAAATTGTGATTTAGTTTTGTGATGCCAACCACTGGGCCAGGTCCACTTGCACTGCAGAGAAACCTCCAAGACTTGTGGGGTGGCACCTCACTTTCCCCTGTACCTCCACCCCACACTATCTCTTCTTTCCTCCCTTTGGCAACCCCTGTATGTTGTCACTTTGGCCTGACTCATTCTCTCCTCAGCCATTTATCAATCTACTTTTTATCTATCTCCCATCTTCACCTTTATTACTTATTGTACTTCATTTTTGCCCCACCTTTCTCCACAATAGGGACCAAAGCAACTTATATTATTATCCTCTCCTTTTTAGCTGCACAACAATCTTATGAGATCAATTAGGCTGAAAGGATGTGACTGGCTCAAAATCACTCAGTCAGCTTCCACAGAAAGATGGGAATTTAAATTAACCATCATACCACACTGACTTTCACAATAACAAGCAGTCAGGTCTAGCTGAGTCAGGCAAGTCAGGTGGTATCCTCAATTTGCAGGAGAATTTTTTAGCTTCAGTGGTGGATTCCACACAGCATAAATGGAGGAGAGGGAAATGATAAACACTGTTTTGGTTCCCCATTGTGGGGAAAGGTGGGGTATAAATGAAGTACAATAATAATAAAGGTAGCTGAAGATGGGTAGCAGAGAAAGGTAGGCTGGCTGGTAGATGGGAGAAAGAAAGAAGCAGGAAAAAGGAAGAACTACATGAACTTTCAGAAAAGGAAAAGAGAAAATAGTGAGGAAGGGAAAATGAGATGCCCCCTACAAATCCTTGCATGCCTCCTGCTTGTTACTTTCCGTTCTTCTCCACAATGATACTATCAGAGTAGATGGAAACATGATCCAGTGCAAATTCTACTTTTTAAAAATTACATCCATTCCTATAAAGGTGCAGACACATACAATTTTAGTCCATTAAAAGCACTTCAGATCCATACCATGCCATTGTGTGACTCAGAATATATGGTGTTAATTATTCAAAAATACTGCATCATTAAACCATTTGAAAATATAATTGCCTTTTTTTCAAGTTGCCCCGGCAGAAAAGAAGGCATTGTTGTTTGTTGTGGCTTATTCATTACTCTCTGCTAAAAATTTAGCTCAGAAATTCAATTTACTGCTTTTGTGTTGATATGTGTCTTCCATCTTTACATCTTTAACATGAAACTCAAAGTCTCTGATAAATGTGACATTAGCTTTGGCTACATTCTCTCTGTGCAAACATTTCACAAGAATCTTTTTACCTAAATGTCAGTGGTGTAGACAATTACTCGAAAACTGTCAACAAAGAGGAAGGCTTGCTATGGCTGAATGTCATCTGCAACTTGTTAGGATTCTGATCTCACATCTGACAAGTTTTGATGCTATATCAAAGCAGCAAGAAATCCACTGAAGAAGAAATACTCCTTTTGAATGGAGAAAAGAAAAATAAGTAAAACAGTAATAACTGTTAAGGTGACTTCTTGCAATAGTCATTTCCATCTGTCTATATTAAAGAATGGCCAGTGCAGTTATTTACATTTCCCTTATTCTCACTTCAAAGTCCACCATCATGAACACTGAAAAGAACTGAACTTCATTCATATTCATGTACATAGAAGAAATGGAATCTTAAAAAACAAACAAAACCTATGACAGCTACTGGGCTGCAGAATTTAATCTATTATTTTGCTTTTAATATTTTACCTTTTTTCCAATTTGCTATGGAGACAAGCACTTGCAAATGCCACTGAAAACACTGCCCCTTTCAGCTTACAGTTTCATTCTATGCACAACACCTGTTTTGCTTATTAAAGCAAAGCCCCAGAGCCCCTAGGGGATGGGGCGGTATAAAAGTTTAAACAATAAATAAATAAATAAATAAAAATGTTCTGACAATTCAGTAGCGCAGTGGTGCCATATTTGCTTTCTCATGCACAGCTTGCTTTTGAATAACAAATTGTTTATAGCTGGATTTGTCCAAAAGTTAAAATTAGTAAGTAGAAAAGAAGAATAGAAAAAGAGTTTGGATGTATGCCTTGCTTTTCTCTCCGGGAAGAAGACTCAAGGCAGTTTACAAACTCCTTTCCCTTCCTCTCCCCACAACAGAAAGCTTGTGAGGTAGATGAGGCTGAGAGAGATCTGAATGAACTGTGATTAGTCCAAGGTCACCCAGCAGGAATGTAGGAGTGGGGAAACAAATCTGGTTCATCAGATAAGATTCTGCAACTCATGTGGAGGAGCAGGGAATCAAACCCAGTTCTCCAGATTAAGTCCACCTGCTCTAAACCACTACACCATGCTGGCTCTCAGTTATTTCATGGAATTCCTTTATTATGACCAACCAAGGGCACAGCCATTACATATCAATCAAAAGACTTAAGAGACCTGTGTCATGGGTTTCTATAGAGGATAAATATGAATCATGCTTTCTGACATATTTGGGGGCATTCCTGGGGGCACAGCTGACTTTATAGTTGGCTTTTTGAGGGTTTTCAGCCCAGGAAGGTCCCCTTTTGTGGACATATATCTACACCATAAAAAAGGAAGGTGCAGGCCTTTGGACTGCATAGGGTGCTTGCAGGGCAATTCATGAGGTTTTTTTCTTTTTTCTGGCTTTCCGTACCACTGCAAACCTCTTTGGAGGCTGTGAGGCTGCACCATGCCAGCCTCCAAGAATCTCTTACTGAACAAAATTGGTACTTGCTTAGATCTGCTTAAGAATGCTCCCTAAAAATCACAGAGAGAATTCACTATTGGTTTACTGGGATTATCCCAATTCTTCCATAAGAAATATAATTGTACATTAAGGAAAACAACTTAGATACACAACTATTTTCCAATGATGGCAATTTACGTATGACATTTTTCTGAAGTATAGCAGGTGGGAAAATAGGCTGCTGCAGAATTCTGGGAATAATAATGATATAGATTTCTGCTCAGATTAAAACCAATACATGACAAATATCTTCCATTACCACTACAAGGAAAGTGCTTCCTTTCTCATTTTACTTCAGAAATGGGAATCTCTCAGGATTTACAGGTTTATACTTTAATTATAGATTTGCCATTTGAGACATTATACCAAGAAAAAAGATTTGTTCAGGCTGGATTGTGGTAATATCACCAACTGAGACAGTGTGTGCAAAATCTGTTAAATGCCAGATTAAAACCTCCATCAGAACTTTGTATGGAATGCTAATCACACACCACTCTGTGGCACGTTAGGTATTTGCCCTAGCTACTATTCCATTCTGTTCTAATGCAAATGTATCATTGTACTTAAAATCAGGGCTGAGTAGTAAAAAAGTGAAATGTATCTTACCAGACTTCAGTGGGGAAATGTCAATGCTCAGAACAGAATCTAGTATGAATTAGTGTCTCAAAGAAACTAAACCCACAAAACAAAAGGACTTTCTGAACTGATCTTTGGTGGATATTTGTAATATCAGGTACCTAAATGGAGATTCAGACAAACTTGGGTGTAAAGATTAGTTTATTTTATAGTATGAGAACTGCTGTACAATTTTCTCTTTCAATTCAGTATAGATGTCTTGAAGCAAACCAAGCTTCAACTGACAATCATGCAGCATGGCAAAATACCATTCAATAGAAATGCTCATAATTAGAAAATATGCACATGTGAGTCTTCACATGTGAAAACAGAACATGAGGAAATTTATGAGATCAAGTGTCATTCCTGACTGAATGCAGTAGGGACAAACCATAAACTACCCTTCTTTCCTAAGAAATATCAAAGACGCAAGTGGTTGCAACTCAACACCCAGTTTCTTCACATTAATCCTGAGAAACATCATACAGCTGCTGCATAATAAATGTGCTAAAGTTGTAGGCAATATCAACTATTGTTGAATTTAAATAAAAGGTATATATTAAAACTTTTGTTTACTATTTTTCACATGGGATAGGGTTTTCAAGGGTAGCATTTAGCTATGTTTGTTTCATGCTTCATTCAGTTGTTACACAGCATCTTTTTAATAGCATGGTTCTGTCTTGTATGAAACAATAAGGTTTCACCTTAATAGTCTGATTGCCCTTCTTAAAACTTGAAAATGTAACCGGAGAGATTTTCTGCCTTCCTATCCATTATCTAACTCCATCAGTTAATTTCCTTCTTTCTTCTTAGAACTCTCCTTCTCTGTAACCAAGTATTCACTTGAGGGGCAGCGTGGTTCTGAACTGTATCAACTCCAGATGGGTTAAGGAATAGAAATGTGGATTTATGTAATACATATTTTGAGCAAATTAGATGTGACAAGCAAAGAGGATCAGGAGATTAAAGTCCTGCAACTGTAGGAAGGTCGGTTGTTCAATATCCCATACCCATCACACATTTTGCCTGAGCAACGGATTAATCAAGTGTCATTTCCTGTTCCCTTCACTGTCTTTGCTCAGTCCAAGAAGCTCAAAAAGCATAAAAATATCATGTCAGGTATAATATAATACTGTATAATTATGACCTTTTGTGCTGTCTGCACTGTGATTGGCTGGCCATTTCACTTCCACCTGACAAGTTAGTGAAATCATAAACAGATGGGGGGAAGCCATGACATCTACTAGCTAACCCCATTATCTTAATGAAGGTCAATGCAACCTGACACATTTAATTCAGCATTCTGCTGCCTTTCTGTTGTAATATAAAAGTTTCATTAGCAATAGAAAGAGATAGTAATTTCCATCCAGTCAATGTACTTGGATTATAGGAGTCTTCTACGGTTTCTTCAGCATGAAATGGGCTATTTGCTTTCTTATCTGGCATGCTAAGCCTCTATTTAAAATTAACTTAATTTTCTTGATAGTAACAGTAAGGAGTAGTTTCCCCCACCTCATTTTGCCACCATTTCCCAGCTATTATGGGTCAAATAGCTCAGTTTTCAAAGAATGCCAGTAAATGGTTATTCAATTCATAAAAACTCAGGGAAAGAAAGATTTCAGAATTTCCATAGCAGGTCAGCTGATGAAAGACCCAACCCTGTGCATGACATGAAAGATTTGGACATAAAGGGGGAGATTCGTACTTTCCAAACTAGCATTCACTACGTATTCATTTGCTTACAAAAATGGTCTACTCACATCAATGCTATAACATCAAAAGAAGGAACTCAGAAAAGATCTCATAGTATAGGCATGCACTAAAAACATCTAAGGCATTTCTGATAAATTAGACATCAAGTCTTCTATGAGTGGCATAGACATATCATTGACAAGTCCCTGGGCTACAAATGTAAAATAAAATATAAAAATCTGTTATATCCAAATGGGGTACAAATGAACTAAATAATAAATCAACAGTTATAGCCTCTAAAGCATGCTGAGAAGTTATCTTTTTATGAGGGTATCAACAATTCTATGTAAGAAGCCCTTTTTAGAAGTACAATATCAGTTAAGTCCCAGCTAGACTTTTCATTTATTTACTTTATTAAAATCCCACCTTCATTCCCAATGGGAACCCAAAGCAGCTTACACTGCTATCATCTCTTCCACATTATCTTCACAACAACCCTGTGAGGTAGGTTAGGCTGAGAATCTGTGATGGCTCAAGGTAATCCAGCAGAATGGGAATTTGAGCCTTAATTTCCCAGATCCTAGTTCAACAGTTTAACCACTATAACACACTGGTTCTCAGTTCTGTATGGCTTGGAGGATGCTGAATCTTCCTAATAGTGGACCTTACTACAAGCTTCTTTTCTCCTCAATTGAGCTATGATATGGTAAATAAAGTTCAGCTTGGAGACATACACATGGAAAACTACAGTGAAATAAACCGTGATGCTTCTGTTTCTCTCATGCCCTCTGTATATGTGATTGAGGCAATCAGCTCCAATAGCTTACATTGTACAATTAGCTCCAATAGCTTTTAATTAACTGAAGTAGATTCCACACAGCATATTTATAACAAGTTGCTAGTATATTATCCTAAAGAAGAAAACAGGAGTTTGGATTTATACACTTCCCTTTCTCAACCATGAGGAGTCTCAAAGCGGTTTACAAACCCCCCTCCCTTCCTCTCTTCACAACAGATGCCTTTTGAGGGAGGTGGGGCTGAGAAAGAATTGTCACTAACCCAAGGTCACCCAGCATACTTTGTATGTAGGCGCAGGGAAACCAATCCTGCTCATCAGGTAAGACTCAGCCACTTATGTGGTGGAGTGAAGAATCAAACCCAGTTCTCCAAATTAGAGTCCACCTGCTCTTAACTACTACACCACACTGGTTTAAAAAACAAAGTTTGAAGATTTGCATGCAGATGTGTAGATGTTTGTTCACCATTGACAACTGACACAGTTCTTAATTGGAATAGAAATTGACCGCAGCCTGTTTATTAATCAGCAACATAGGAAGCTGGGCAAGCATAAGGGCCACATCCTGGCCACCAGGCAGCAACTGTGCTGAACCCGACCCTCCGAGTGGCAACCATGCTGAACCCAGTTCCGTCCCCCAGGGGGATTGGGACAGAAAGTTACTAGGTGCCACTTGGGCATGTACCCATTTAGTGACAACCCTTCCTGCTAGGGGTAGCGAGCTCCGAAGCAGAGCCTCCGTGGCTTGTGCCATCAAACCCCCCACTACCCCCAGAGCTCTTATTGAGGGCCCCAGCCACGGGAAGGTCTGGCATGCAAGCTCAGCCTTCCTGATATGGATGTGCTCCCATGCCCCAAAACCGCCACTGAGCTGAGAGCTACCAGCTCCCACCCCAGCTTCTGGAACTTGGAGCCACCATTCTATTGCATACCACCTAGCCACTGCAAGCCTTATGGTGTGTAGCCAAATGTTCATCCTCCACTTGGACAGGTGGACCCCGTCAGGGCGAAAATATGCTTCATGTGCATGGGATATCACAGTCTGCAGGATAACCTCACTGCCCATATCCCATACCACCTGGGCTGTGGCCTGGCAAATTTTCCTCCTGATCCGGTTAACCTTCCCAGGGTTTATCATGTCCCACCATGACCTCCATTCCAGCAAACAGAACCATCTGGCCTTTGGCAGCTGCCAATGCAGCACCTTTAGGTCTGCAGTCATCCGATGCACCAACACCACACCCTTCTGAGCAAGGATGTCATTCTCCCCCAGCTGAAGCACTACACCATGGGGAGGGCCAAAGCACCAACTCATGTACCAAGGCAGCAGAGCGTCCCAAACCATGCCCCAATGTCCCAGCCAGCAAATGTCCCAGCCGTCAAAATATCATCAAGACCAAGGTTCAAGCCCCATCCAGACCTTGCAGTATAACAACTGGCCCAGTGCACGATGCTGTGTCCAACCAGCCATACACAGGTCTGCTGGCCTGGCATAACTATAGAACAAATCACAACAAAAGGTGAAGCTGTACATATGCTTGGTAAGCAAGTGACCTCCACCAGCCAATAGCCCAAATTTGGTCCGGAGAAAAGCCAGCTTGCTCCCCTGACATGGCTGCTCTAATCTGGAATGAGTGCTGGCCGAATTCCTCATCAGGAAGCCCAAAGTCCACCATACGCTGACGCAGCACCACCGTAAACTGGAACCAGAATAATGCTGACCCATCTCTGTGCATAAGGAGGGGACCTGGGATGGCCAGGCAGAAAGCCAAGTATGATACAGTCATGATAACTGGGCAGGGGGACCCCATGGGGGCTGTCGCTAAGTAAATTTGGGTAGCCTGGTGAAGCTGATCAGTCTTTCAACTGGCCAGTCATATGTACAAGCCATTCTCAGCCATTGTTATATTGGCCTGTTGAGTGGCCCGGGGTGCTAAAGACGTTGTCGAAGGCACCTCTAATTCACTGCAGCAAAAGGCAACAAAGAAGGACTAGGTGAAGGCTGCCCGAAATAGCGCTCCCTTCTTTTGGGACGAGCATACAGAGGCAGTGACCATGAGTGATGACTGCAGTAGATCTCTGGTAATGGGCCGATAGCCATCTGGAGTGTGGAGATGGGCCAGAATGTCTATAAATTGTATTTAATCAAGAAATATGGAAATTCATATGAACCAAAGATCCTAAGAATCAAAATGGGTGCTTCTGTATAAGTGACCAGAAGCCTGCATGTTTGCAGCAGATCAAAAGGAATGTTAGAAGCTTGCTAGTGACTATGCAGGCAAGCAAAGATAACATCTTTAAGATCTTGGCCAACGTGACAGCAGAAATATGCAATTTATAACTTTGTTAGACTAGCTATAGAATGTGATTAGTTAAAATAGGAAAAAGTGTTTTTCTATATAGTTAAATGAACTATAATGAAATGATAATGAGAGATTCACATGTATTAGTATTTTACTATAATTCTATTGTTTTAGAATAGAATATAGTATTTTACTATAATTCTATTGTTTTAGAATAAGTGTATGTAAAATCTTTTAAATGTTTTAACATTTCAAACTGGGGAATTGAAGGGAAGTTTTATGATCCTAAGGAATGTCAGAATGCTGCATGCCTTAAGGACATTTCTCTCTCTGGGAGCAAACTTAGAAAACAGGTTTTTCTTGGAGACAGAAGCTAGTTTTATTGCAGCCCTTTGCATATGGGTAGAGGTACATGAGCTAACAGCATGCAGCGTTTGAGTAACAGAAGGAATGTGAATACGTAGAATAAGAGGCTGTCTTACTGTGACAAGGAGACAGAGCTATCCAATGGGATTTTTAAGGTACAATCTTGTAGCACGTGAAAGAGGTATGGATTATGTACGTAAATCTTATGATGATGATTGTGTGACGTCTGTATTTTGTGTCTATAAAAATTGGTCCCTTTGTATGAAGGGGGTGTGCCTCTTACCCTTAAGGGGACACCCTGGTCAGATACTTATGCTGTCCAGTAAATTTATCTTCTGTTTCAAAACTGTTTCTTGGGTGTTTTCTAACTTTAAGTTTTTCTTAAACTAATTCAGCTGTGTAGGACCAGAGACGCGGTCCTGGCCCCACAGGAGGCTGAGGGGAAGCCCTGCGCCAGCCCACCACTACCCTGTGAGCTAGGAAAGATGTGGTTGGGTCAGGGATACCTAATGACTGGCAGCAGAAACAAGTGAGTGCTCCACTTGCTCACTGGCCTTGGAAAGAGGCCAAGCTGGCCAGATGTCACCTTATATAGGTGCTTCTGGCCACTCTTTTAATGTGATGGTCCCCCGTCATGTGACTTGCAAAACAGATCGGCCCTTGGGAGGAGAGCTGTTGCTCACCCCTCCCCTGCTGCAATGGTGCCTCAGGTAAGTCCAGAGGCATGTTCTCTTTAAACTATCAGTTTCCCATCCTTCTGCTTTTCCCCTACAACTCTTAACATTTCAGAGCCTTTCCTTTTGCTTTCTTTAGACTTTCCCCACCGCTTTATTTATAGTTTGAATTTCTGATCGCCAGGGAGTTCAAGATGGCATAAATTACAGTGAATGACAAGCAGTGATTGGCACCTGCTTTGGAATGTTATGCCCAAAATAGTACAGAAATATTCTAGATGAGGCATATGGCCAAGCTACTGTGATTTTGGGGGGGGGGGGGGGGTTGCACGATTTCATAAATAACTTGAAGATTTGTCAACAAAGACTTTTAAACTCGATTGCGAGCCTGACTAAACTCTATATGGAGATTTAATGCTGATCAAATTCTACTTGTCTTAGGCTCTAGCCCCTATGGCTGTAAGTTCCCAAGGTTTCACAAAAAGGCATCCTGCCTTCTCATCTTCCCTATGTCCTTCCTTCTCCCTATGTCTTCTGCACATCCAGGAGCCAAAGTCAGTATATAGCCTTCTCTGCTCCTCTTATGAAGGCAATACTAAAGATGGTGCCTGCTTCCTGAGCATTTCCTTCTCTTCTTTAACAACAGGCTACCATTGAGTATAGCTGGCAATGATTCCCTTCACCTCTAATAAACAACATCTCAGGTGGTGCCTTAAAGGGCTCAATATTGCCACTCTGAGATATGTGCTTTAAAAGGCAGTAGCTTGGGTTACCAACTGCTTAGAGAAAAATTGCCTGTCCTTTTAACAGAATCCTAATGAGACAGTGTTTACCAGGTGAAGTTATTTTCTTCCAGACTATGAAAAGCTTCAATGTCCTATTGAAAGGGACAGGACAATTCTATTAAATTGACAGGACATGCGGTGGTAAAATGTCACCTTGCATTGGCTAAAAAAACCAACAACAGTTGTAGGAACCTATCCTTGAGTTACTTAAGTGGAGTATCACCCCAAAAAATTCATCACCACCACAAAAATTCAAGCACCCAGATATCCAGACTGCTAGGTTTTATCACATGTATTTTCTGTAGCATTTAATGTACACCTCAAAATGAGGACACACATAAAGAAAGAGATCAGATGTGGGCATTTTTCCCTCCTGAGGGGTACAGATGATCTTCTTTCGATAATTCAGCATAGTCAAGATATTATTATGAAATTTGTTTTAATATTGCATGCCTAGCCAATGTTTTAAACAGAGCAATTAATAAGCACAGTGCAAGCTTTGCAAACTGGTCCAAAAACCAATACCAAAAGATTCCTCAGGTTCAGTTATTTATTTAGAAGCTGCAGCATTGGGACAAGAAGACAGGAGGAGGTTTGTGACGGATTAGGCCCAGGTAAAAGGGTTAATTTTAGAAGGTGCAGAAAAGCTAGCCTTAACAACACAATGTAAATGTAGACACCTCCAGATTGGCTGTTGGAGACGCAGTTAGCCTAGAGCCACAGGTTGGGGGAGCTAGGGACTGTAAAAACAGGGAACAGCCTGTCAAAAGGGGAAGAACAAAAAGAGTTTTTGTGAGAGAAGCAGCTGTTTGATTGTTTTGGGAACCGAGCTCTTGAACTGGCAGACAGAGGATCGCAGTTCTGGGCAGGTGGTCAGTCAGATCCTATCAGCAAAACAGATCCTTCAGTCTGGAGATCGTGTCTAGTGGTAGTGAGGCTGGTCAGAGACAGAGAGAAGAAGGCTAGGTGGCCAGATTCCTCTAAAGTAATTCAGACTGTCAGGGAGGAACAGTGGTTGTTATAGGCTAGATAGCCTGGTTCTCTGAATTAGGGAAATTTCACATGGGGGCCCTCCTAAAGTCAGTGACCCTTTTGTGATAAAGGGTGGGTGAACTAGGAGTGTGCTTGACTGCAGATGGGAAGTTTTCCCTCAAGAGGCACCCGTGGGTGAATAAGTCTGTTCTGAAACTGAAACCTGTAATAACTAAGAAGAAAACTGTTTTGTAACATCTAAGAAGTATCTGCCTAAAGTAATGCTTATATGCCTCTCTGAACCATCCTGAGAAGAGAAGTTTGTTAAATAAAAATCCAATTTTTGTGTTTTAAACTTTCAAAAGCCTCTCTATACGTTCCATTTACTTCAGCTTATAGTAACAGCACTTGAAAACTATAGTCAAAGTTTTCCTAATGGGATTTCTGTTAAAAAGCCGGTGTGTGTCAGTGAGTTGAGGGGAGTGCCTTAGGCCAACAAATTCAGCTACCCAAATATCCACCCTCAGGAACAAGCTTCACTCTCTTTTTGGGGCCTCTGTTTTCCCTCAGGGAGTGGGTGCTGTTACAAGGTTCAAAGTGCTGTTGTCTATGTACCTTATTTTATACCTTTACAACATCCCTCCCTGTCTTCTGACCATTGACTGGGCTAAGAGGATGTACAGACTGGTCATCTCATTACCATTCTTCCTCTCCACCCTTTGCCCACCTTCCTATATTTGGTCAAGACTTAAGTCATAAACATCCTACCTTCACTATGTAATGGTTGTTATACCAACTAAGCTCTATTTTGTCTTTATGTTTTTGTGCTCTTCTGCTTTTTCTTATCTCTTGTGGGGCCCTACCTTTCTACATTCCTGTGTGTTTACTTGGACTTTCAGAAAAGTTCAGAATTTTTCAGGCTGCCACTTAAAGTTTTCCGAGCTAGTATATTTTGCATATAGGGTGCTTTGTAAGTTACTCTAATATAATTTGTGTGGTTAAATATATTTCCCTTATGGATTAATACATTATAAGCTAATATCACAATCACCAGTGTCCCTAAATTATAACAACTCAAACACAGTTCATACTGAAAGTGCTGACATAATCTTGATTATAGCAGGTTGAATTGTGTGACTATAATCTAGCTGCACAAACATTTTCATTTAGCATAAATGTCATCTGCAGTTCGAACCAACTAAAGCTGAACACTCACTGAACACAGAGTAATTTGAGTGTCCTTCCATTTTAATTTCATCTCTGATTTATGAACATTTGGACACAGCTACAGATAATTTGCATTTACCACATTTCGTTCCAGTTATGATTCTTAAGCAATGTGAGGCCTGTTATCAGGTGTGGATGGCCTATTTAAGGAAAAAATTAAAAGTGTGTGGGCATGTCTGTACAGGGGGATAGAGAAAGGAACAAAAAAGCTATGATGAGCTGGCAGTTGAGATTCTAGTCAATATCCTTGCTTGGGACATATATCTATTTTTCTCTCATGTTACAAAAAAAGTAAATATTGTCCCCTGTGGAATTTTTCCAAATTCTTATTTGTGCTAAAGGCAAAATTGGTTCATAAAAAGATTAAATTAATTGGATTCCAATGGTGAAACTCAGATCTCTTGCTCTTTAATCTTGCCAATTTTACAAGGCACCATAAACAGAAAACTTAGATGTCCTAAGTGACTACAGTAATATTTACGCTTCAGTTTACCTCAGTCCATACCTAGAATGTGTCAGACCCAAGATCTTGGAAGTCAGTTTTTGGAACCAGGAGCTGAAAGTCAATAATCTCTTAAACAAGAAAGGGCAGATGACCAATGATGGTGATGAGTGTTTTTACCATGCTTGACGTTAATATTATAATCATTTTTTTGTGTACACCTGTAAAGGTCTTTGACACCCATGCATGCAGAATCTCAGGTGACTGAGAGTCATTGTGGAGACAATAAAAGAACACAGTTAAGTTCCAAGAGCTGCTGTCCCTGACAGTGACAGCTGTTGTACTGTACAAATAACAACTTAACACATAGCAGTGTGATATGCCTTAGCTTGCTTCTCAGATATTGCAAAAAGCAATGGAAATTGGAAGCAAAAGTGCACTCATTAATCCACTTTTGGAAAATACTATTTATTATTACTCACCAGGCATTTGCCATGCTCTGGCAGCTGGAGCATGTCAGGGCAAGAAATCTAATCCTGATGTACTTCCTCCCTGGCGTGTGCCTGGATTAGAAGCTCATTAGGGCAAAAAAAATCTTGTCCCAACATGCTTCCTCTTGCCCTGACTGTGTTTCTTGCTTTCCCTGCAGAAAGCAAGAGCACATCTGGCATGACTTTTGTGCTAGAGCGAGGCAAGGGTTAGAAGTCACCTCATTAAAAACAAACCCCCCAAAAGCAAAAAAACTAAAGACCCATGGACAGAATCGCCAGGCTAAACTAAGTTATTCACATACTTTAAACACTGAAACGGTGAATGACTGCAATGCAAGCAGAGGAAACATCTGTGGGAAGCCTTCAGCAAATGGCAGGTGGAATGGAGGATTACTACAGTGGCAGAAAATGATGGATGTAATTGGTGGAGAAAGTGAAAGCAAGAGCTTTGAAATTGGGCAGGAGAAATATGTTTCCTGAACTCCACACAGCAAGCAGGAAATATCTTGAAGCCACCTTGTGGGGAAAGAACACTAGTTTCATGTTTTCAGAACTCAGTGGATTGAGCTGAGGACGTCTTGGGGAAAAAGCTGTGGAAAGTTCTTCCCCAAAACACTTCTTACACCCTTAAGATGTTTTATCTGTGCTGTGCAGAAAATGCCATATTTATGCTTCAGAATATAATAAAGTAGAAATCAGTAAAGTCATAAGACTTGATTGCCATACCCAACCTTTCTCCAAAGAGTTCAGAGTGGCAGTCATGGTTTGCCATTATTCCTTTACAAAAGTAGTGTGAGGAAGGTTAGACTGAACATGTGTGACTAGCCCAAGATCACCAAATGAGCTTCCAGGGCAGAGTAGGAACAAAGGCCTCCCAGATGCTAGCTCACTACACTATGCTGCTCTACCAAGCACCAAGTTATCAAATCAAACATGCCTGGAATACTATACAAGTTACAGTCAGGAGACCTTAAGATAAGAACCTGATGCATCCTTTTTTCTTCTCCCTGCCCTCCTTACTTTTTAACATTTCACTTGTCTCAAAAGCCTGCACAGTATTCTATGCAATTTTTGTTCCTTAAATAGAAGTGTTACATTGCTTTTGTTTTGTATTTTGCTTTGGGCCAACACAGCTACCTGCAACCTCCTTCTAAATAAAGAGTCATGCTAATCAGCGGGAACTTCAATCCAAGCTCCATTGCTATTCTGGTTGTCAAAGTACATTTTGTGTGGCCTGTCTTAATTATCCTGCTATAGCTACAGAACAAAATGGCCAGCATTTATGTATGGGTTGCAGGGACAGTTTAACATACTGAGTTATTTTAACTACTTAAATGTGCAAATTAGCAGTCTCATGCATCCAGCACATTTGGGTCACCTGAAGGGCAAAAGAAAGTTGACACATTTTTAAATGTATGTTTTTGTGAGACAGTTTGCTAAAATGAACAGCCCCAGGGCCAAAAATGCTTTCAAGGTTGTAGGGGCTTGACAATTATTTTAAGCTGTAAACTTCAAGGAAAAGAGGGAGAGATAATGAAAATGATTTTAATATATCTGTAAAGAAACTCTTTACATAAGGAATTGCAGAAAACAATGCATTAGTTGGTTGCAGCAAAAACAATATATAGTCTTGAGGCACCTTAGAGAAAACATTTATTGTAACATAGAATTGATCAGATGAAATGGGTTCTAGTACATGAAAATGTATGCCACAATAAGGTTGTCCCAGTGTAGCAGAGCACTACAGCACAGCATGGAGGTGTTTCTGGGAGACGGAGGCTACTTTAGACAGATTCTATAATGCTTTCAGCCCAGGAATGCCCACAGCACAGCCTTTCACTTACACTACATAAACACATAAACAAATTCCTTTTTTTTAATGGAATTTTTCTGGGCGGCTGCAGGGGATTTCCCCCATTGCTTGCTGCACGCAAACACACACACACATACACAAAGCTCTATGGGAGATGGCGCAGTGTCGCCTCCCTCATGCCATCTTCAACCACTGCAGTGCTCCTCCCATCTGGATTAGGCTGCTCATTTGGTAATCTTTAAAATGGCACAAGAATTAGTTTATTTTTAAAAAAATTATAACGATTATTTTCCTGCCTAGGGTTACCATATGGGAGGCAGAGAGATAGGGCATCACGAATGAAATCGTTATGTCACTTCTGGGGAAACCATAGAAAGACATCAGTCCTCTCAAGAAATTTCTAGAAATTCTATGTTAATTCCTAGAGACAAGTGGTATCAGTTCTGGGTTTTCCCTGGAAGGGACAATCTGCAGTTTGGTTGAAGGCCATTTTTTTTTTTGGCTCTGGTGGGTTTTCTGGGCTGTGTGGCCATGGTTTGGTGCATCTTGTTCCTAACGTTTCACCTGCATCTTCAGAGGTGTATCACAGAGGGTTAGGAACAAGATCCACCAGACTATGGCCACACAGCCTGGAAAACCCACAACAACCAGTTGAATCTGGCCGTGAACGCCTTTGACAGCCATTGTTTTTGTTTTGCAGCTCTGTTCCATACAAATGATATGTAATTCCAGTTGTTTCTTAATATTATTCTATAGTTGTTTGGAGAGGAGTGTTTTATGTCTGCATTCATTCTATGGTTACCAACCTCTAAACAGGGCCTGGTGTTTCATCTAGAATTACAACTATCAGTAATCTCCACACTATAGGCATTAGTTATTCTGGAGGAAATGGCAGGTTCAGAGGACAGATTCTATGGTAAAACACACACACACCAGAGCTCCCTTCCTTTTCTGAGTTCTACCTTACCTAGGCTCTGCCCTCAAATCTTCAGGAATTTCCAAGCCAGAGTTGACAACTCTAATTCATTTTCTCATCTCCTTTATATTTATCTAATATGTTTTAGGGCTTCTGTTCTTTGCAATGCATAATAGTGATTAACCCACATGACTACCAAAAGCAATGATGATTTGCAAAGCTGTATTCCATGCAATGTGGGGTTTTTTTGTATTTAAGTAGACTTACCATGATTCAAACTGGGTCAACTGGCCACCCATCTGTGGATTTGCCCTTCTGCTGTAGCAAATGCCCTGGGGCAAATCCACCAACAAGGCCCTGCACCGGTCCTACCAGTGCACTCTCCCCTCCCTTTGAATGGGGCCATAAATGTATCAACAGGCACACAGATTAGATTATTTTGCTTAGAGTATGTTACACAATTATTTGGTGCCTCGCCAAGGCAAAGCTTGAAAAAAATCCATAAAGTCCTTTGTGCCCACATCACATTTTCATGCACTTGGAAATTTCTAACTTTACTTCAAAGGTTGTACATGCAGCATAGGTTATATGTACAAACAGGCACACTTACAATCTGACATACAGAACATGATGGGTAGCTTTGTTGTCTGTAACAGTAAAAAAAAGAGCAGAAGTCCAGTAGCATCTTAAAGACTAACAAAAATTCTGGCAGGGTGTGAACTTTTCTGAGTCACAGCTTAGTCCATCTGAGGAAAGCATTCTGAAGGTGCCAGTAGGGTTGGTAGAGGGGGAAAAAATTCGGCCCCAGTTCGGGTTCGGGCTTAGTTTGGGTGTATGGGGTCGGATCCGCCAAATTCGGAGCCTGTCAGGCTCGGATACACCCGAACTTGCATTGTCATCCGAGATTCTCGGATGCTTTTTTATTTTTTTGGCTGTTTTGTGCGTTTTGGCCTGCAGGGGGTGCATTTTTAGAGGTATTGGCACCAAAATTTCAGGGTGTCTTTAGGAGACTCTCATGATGATATCTCCCAAGTTTGGTGCAGTTTGATTTAGGGGGGTCCAGGAGTTGCGGGACTCCACAAAGGGGATGCCCCTCATCCCATTGTTTCCAATGGGGAACAAATAGTGATGGGGCTACTCCATTTGAGGGTCCATAGCTTTGTCCCCCCCTAAACCGAACTGCACTGAAACATGGGGTATCATAATGAGAGTCTTCTAAGGATACCCTGAAATTTTGGTGCAGATAGGTCCAGAAATGCGCCCTCAAGAGGCAATCTCCTAGAAATTTGGAGGGGATTCATTGTTCTGGTTGTATTTTCCTTCCAGCAGTTCTTCAGCAGTAGTGTTGTAGGGAGCTCCAGCCTGCTACTGTTCTCATTGACTTAATTCAGTTATGCTGAAGCAGCAAGTGCCGGGTGAGTGCAGTCTATTTTGGGGTGGAGGGGGCTTATTTGGTGGGGGGGATGGAGGGGCTCGGAGGGGTGTGTGTGTGTGTGTGTGTGGTGTTCTGCCCCCCCCCCCCCCCATTCTTGCCGGGCTAGGTGTGGAGTTTCCCCTGCCTCTTCCCTGCTTGTGCTTTTATGAATGAATGGGAGGCCTGGCTGGGATTTATGGGGTGGAGGGGGCGACGGTGGGGATGGAGTGGGATGCCAGGAGGTGTGTGTGTGTGTGTGTGTGTGTCTCCCCCATTCTGCCAGCTAGGTGTGGAGTTCTCCCGCTTCCCTTCCCCCTGCTTGTGTTTTTTTTTATGAATCGAAAGTGTGTGTGTGTCAGCTGCATCTTGCGACGCTTTTCTTTTGGGGGGGGGTCCTCGTTTCAGGCCACTTTGCAGGCTTGTGTTAGTGTGGTTTTTCTTTGCAGGGGATCTCGGCTCGCACTGCCCTTACAGGGCTTGTTCTCAGGCGTTTTTTGTTTTAGATCCTGCCACTCTGCTCTTGCAGGGCTGGGGTCTCGGCCCACGTTTTTTCTTTTGGGGGGATCCCGTTCACCTGGCACGCTGTTTTTTTCTTTTTTGGGGATCCTGGCTACTGCTCTTGCAGGGGCTGTCTCGCTACATGTTTTTTCTTTTAGGGGGTATCCCGCTTGCATTGCCCTTTGCAGGGCTAGTCTCAAGGCTGCTTTTTTTTTTCTTTTGGGGGGATCCCGCTTGCATTGCCCTTGCAGGGCTAGTCTCGCCGCTTTTTTTCTTTTGGGGATCCCGCTTGTACTACCCTTGCAGGGCTAGTCTCACGGACGGTTTTTTTTTCCTCTTTTGTGGGGATCCCACTCCGGCCAGTTCTTTGTATAATTTGTGCGTACGCAAGGGTATTTTCCCCGGCTCGGGCCAACACGGTTCAAGTGAACTGCCGCTCCGAACTCCATGTTCTCGGAGCGGCTGAAGTTCGGAGGGTGCAGGCTCGGGTAAGCAGTGCCCGACCCTCCCCCGAACACCACATGGCTCGGCCGATCCTGTGGGTCGGCCGAACCGAACCGCCAACCCTAGGTGCCAGCCTGCAAATGACTAACAGCACTCATGCCCCAAGAATTCTCTATGGTCTCTCCTGGCTTATCGAATGGCCTCCTGATGAGACCACAAATGGTACAAGTAAGCACTTTTATAAAGAAAATGAGAATGAAATCAAAAAGAGGAAATATTCTACAGGGTTTTTTTTGTTCAAAGTTCTCTAATACTCTAATTTTGTTTTAAAGCACTGCTTGTTATGTGTGTTACACTGGTCTTCAATACATTGTTTTCCAGTTCTGTCATCTGCCTTGAGATTCATGAGAAAAGTGGACTGTAAATAAAAAGACAGAATGAAGAAAAAAAGATGAAAAGAGAAAAAGGAGAAATAGATGAAAAGACAAAAAGAAGCCAAGAAAGGAGTGTGCGGGAGAAATCACTTATTTTTGCATTGTTTTAGGTCCACACTTTATTATTCCACTTTATCTTTGAGTCTTCCAAAGAATGTTCATACTACAGGGATCTATTATCCTAGATTCATTGGCCTTGAACCTTCTAAGGGTCTCTGAAATCCCTCACAGACCTACTGTTCCTAAAGAAGTACAATAAACTCTACTGGCCATGGTTTTATTCTCTGTGATCATCACAGGAACTCAAGTTTATGTGCCAAATGAACATTATGGGAAAGGAGCTTTCCCCCAAGATGCACTGGTAGATTTATTTCCCATACTACTACTACTGCTGCTGCTGCTGCTGCTGCTGCTGCTGCTGCTGCTGCTACTACTACTACTACTACTACTACTACTACTACTACTAATAATAATAATAATAATAATAATAATAATAATAATAATAATAATAAACAACTACCTTTAACTAAAGGAATACCTTGTTCTTTTTCGCACACTGTTTATACTACTAGGGCTGAGTGTGTAACCCCTTCCCCTTCTTTCAACTTTCTAGTTTTTAATTGGCTGCCTTATTCTCATCCATTGCAGCTGATCCTCTGATCCAGAGTGGGGAGGGAAGAGAAACTAGAGAGGTGGAAAGAAACTTTTTTAAAGTGCAGGTTTCTTTCTTTTTCCCGTCTCCCTTCAGTTAGATTGACTGCCTTCTTTCCATCCCGTTGCTGCTGCTCCTCTAATTCAGAGTTGTGGAGGGAAGAGAAAGGGTGGAAAAAACTTTCTTTTTTAAAAGTATGTGCTTCTCCCTCCCCTCCCTTTTTTAAAAGTAATGTGTTGTGTACTCATGACCACAAAGGTCTGTTTTAATTCTCTCTCTCTCCATTTTATAAAAAAGGCATTTAGAATAACCATTATTTTCATGGGAGGGTTAAACAAGAAAGTGATTCACCAAGAGAGGGAGGAACCAACAGAAAGAGGAAATTTTGTCAACTAGAAAAAGGTCTTGAGTGGAGACCATGGTGCTTGACCCTGTCAGTTGAGGCAGATTATTAACTGGTCAGGAAGCCATGACAGGCCCTTTGAACTAGGACTGTCCTGGTCAAACTGGTACATATGGTAAGCCTATGTTTAAATGACTATTCTCACCTCTTGAAAGAACCACAGAAGGTGTGAAAGTCCAATTTTTCAGGCGCTAATGTCAATCTCACCTTAAACTGACAACAATAAGAGCTGAAAATTGAGTACTTTATACTAATGAGTGTCGAAAACATTTGTCAAATTTCTTCTGATTGCAGATGGAGTCCACAGAGGTTATCAGTCTAGCCATGTTGAATTTGAGGAATGGGTTGATCACTATGGCCCTTTCCGCATGGGCCAAAAACGACGGCCTGGGGCTGTAAAAAACGCCACTTGCGGTCAGCTGCTCAAGACAGGCGCTTGCTGCAACGCGAGCAGCCGCTGACCTGACTGCTTTCCCCGGCGGGCGCCAGGGTCAGTTCTAAACAACCCTTTAAAGGGTTGTTGTTAGGGGAAAGCCGCCTTCCGGTGAGCTGCGCTTAACCGCGTCAGCTACAGGGCCGCGAATTGTCGTCTTCATTCGTCAGCGCTGCTGGCCATTGAAGCCCACGCTGTCCTCCGACCCCTGGAGGTCGGAGGGCAGCGTGGGCGGGGCTTCGACGGCCAGCAGGCGACGACGGGGACAAGGTGAGTGGGACGGGCCAGGGAGAAGAGGTGGCTCCATGCGGAGCCGCCTGCCATTTGCCGGCCTCTGCTGCGGCCGCCCGCATGCGTGCATGCGAACGGCCTTCGCCTCCACGTCGGCGGAGTTCTCGCCGGCGTGGAGGCGACAGGGAGGCCGTGCGGAAACGGCCTATGATTTGCCTAAAGGGTTATCTGAAGGATAGTCAGCAGCTTGACAAAAATTGTCCCTTGTATCTGTAGATGTTTCCCTGGACAGACTGTTCTAAGGTGGGTTGAGGCCATTGATTTGCAAGCAAGAAAAAGTCAGAGGAGGAAAGGGCAGTTTTAATTTTAGAAAAATACAATTGATTGGATAACCATGCCAGTATCAGCTAATGCTCACTAAGGACAGATTTGCCCATAATCTCTAGGGGACAATTTTTTTCCAGTCAGCTCTGTTTGAAAAGCATATTGTTTAAAAAGCATATTGAAAAGCATATTGTCATTCAGTACAAGTAAAATTTGCCGGTTTTGAAAAACACCTCCATGTCAGTATGGAGTTGCATGCAAAACTGGCTTCTGCTCAAACAAAATTAGTCAAGCTGTGGCTGCACAAGCTGTTTTTGTTGTGATGCATCCCAGCTGTCAATACTTCATTCTTTTCTTGTCCCACACTTTGTGTGTGTGTGTGTGTGTGTGTGTGTGTGTGTGTGTGTGTGTGTGTGTGTGCACGTGAGAGAGAGTGAGTGAGTGAGTGAGTGAGTGAGTGAGTGAGTGAGTGAGTGAGTGAGTGAGTGAGTTAGTTAATTAATTAATTAATTAATTAATGAAAGTTACTTATTTGAAAGATGGTAATGTTCAGGTGTATAACGTGAAGTATGATTTGTCCTAATCCTTGATTTTGAAGGAAATTAGTATAGGATTTAATGGAGTTTACCGTTTGAGTAGGAAAAGGCATTCTCCACCTGCTCAAAGGCACACATTCCTTCGCAAAGGCAAGTTACAACAAGGTACCTTGCCACTATTAAAAATGGAGACTAAGCTGAATGAGACTTTCTATGACCCAGTTTTCTCTTGGCTTAATTGCCTCATTGAAACACAGGAGGTAAGCCCCAAATAGTATTGATCCCAGGCAAATCTACTTCCTAGTGCTCTTCAGTCATATTGGTGTCAAGGGTGAGAGAAAATGCATAATGAAAGACAGGAACAAAAGATTAGTGGTGGTAGAAAGTGCTGTCATGTCAGAACTGACTAATGGCAACCTTGTAAGGTTCTCAAGGCAAGAGATGACCAGAAGTGGTTTGCCATTACCCTCCTTTCCATAGCAACCCTGATCTTCCTTGTGGTCTCCCAACTGAATACTAACCAGGCAAACCTTACTTACCAGCTGAGATCTGACAAGATCGGGCCAGCCTAAGCTATTCAGTTCAGGGAATCAAATGGTTATGGATGCATATGGGACTGAGTTCAGCTAATGAAGGGTTAACTGGTTCAGGAAAAGAACTGGTTCCTGGAAGCTTTCTATCTCTGAACCCTCGGAAAGTAATAGTGTGGCATAAGCTGCCAACTGGTATTACCTTATATCTTCATATGGCCATGAGCTAGATCTTTACTTTTCTCATGAAAGCTGGAATGTCACAGTGGGAATGGTGTATTTCTAAGGTGCATTCTGTGCATAAAAAAGATCAAGGCATACACTGCAAGAAGCAGGTCTGTAGACTGGAGTATGTTATGTTCAAGCTCATTTCCAGTCTCCAAAAAAATTTAATAGGTTCCTATACATTTCAATTCAGTTAGCAGACATTTAATCAAAAGGCATGAAATAGTTTATAACAAATACTTCTCCATTCAACAAGTAGTTTATAAAGACATGAGTAAAATAATATACATTTCAAAACATTATACAGAATACAATCACTGTGTATCAGTGTAGTAAAGGCCCAGTGAATAGACTTTGTCTCCTCTTTGTCTCATATGTCTTCCTGGAACATTTCATGGTGTGTGTGTGTGTGTGTGTGTTTGTGTGTGTGTGTTATACACTGAGATTTCTTTTGTGTTTGGTAAAAGAATAATAAATTATTACTTGGGGTCTTCATTCATCTAGGTAATTTACTGCCTAGAAATATGTCACAGCTTTCTTTTGTTAACATTTGCATGGGCTTCACTGGCTGCCAACACTGCTTCTTTTATATTTTGCCAAAATTTAGAAGTGACAGAACATAAAATAAGTGGGGGAATGGTGATTACATTCTAATGCAGTGTGTTTTAAAGAAAAATATAAATAAATAGGCAACAAGTACTAACACTTTGAGGAACGAATAGTCAAAGACTTGTATGACAAAAGGAGTGATTTCAAATTATGAAACAGATAATAATGGCTATTAATATTTTCTCCTGAAATATAGTCCCATTAAACTTCACCAGAGTTTGTGGTTTATGCTTAGTGACTCTTCTGTAAAAAAATGCTTAGTGACTCTTCTTTAAAAAATGAACACATATATGCTTAAAACCCATAGATATCTTTTCTTATCTAATTCCATCTTGGCACATAGCAGGACCAAGTCTTTGTGTTGTTAATTCTGATTTATTAACATTGAAGCAATTATTACTGAGTTATGTTCAGGGCACAAGGCATCCCTGTCCCTCCTCCTCAAATCAGATTCAAACCACATGTGCTGTTTCTGAAGAACCTATTTGTCTAGCTAACTCTGGCATATTGACAAGCAAGGGGCCTGCAAGTACTTGTACAGAGCATCTCATTTAATAGCCCTTTCCCATTTCCTTTTCCTTTCCCCACAGAGTCTCCCGCTTCCCTACTTCTTTCTCTCCTTTCCACCCACTAGCTAACTTACATGTTATCTTCCATCCCCCCTTCAGTTTTTCCTCCTTCCCTTCCCCTGGCAGCCTTTTTCTGAGAAAAGTGGAACTCACTGAGCTGAATTAGTTGTGTGGTAGGGGAACTACAAGGACCTAGGTCCTTAGACATCTGGCTTGGCCATACAGCTTATCTGATGTATTATGCCAGTGTTAGTACACCACAAAAACAAAGTACACCTAAGTCTGTTGGAATAAAGAGATACCTTGGCTTGAATAAAAACAAGTACCTTCTCTATAGTAAAAAAAACCCATATGGGTGCTTAAAATGTATATAAAAATATTGAGTGGGTCTACTTGTACCACAACTAAAAGTGGAAAATACCATTCAATGGACCAACACCACTGGAATTTGAGAGGAAATACTTTTGTTACCCAAGTTCATGCTTGCACTTAGATTTTTTTTTTAAAAAACTAATGCTCTTTCTTCTGCAGTGCAATACACACTGCTGCTGTTCTTCCTGCTTTGTTCAGTGATACATAACATTTATGTATTCATCTGATTAATAAAAATGCAGCATCAATAATATAAATAATTCCATAGCATGCCATATATATCTAAAGGTTTAATTTGAGGTGTGGGAGAAGAATGATCATTGAACTTTGAAAAGGCTACCGTTTGTTTTACTAGTGTTCTATGCAACAGAAAAGAGGATCTAACTAGGAAGGGGACAGATATGTCATAGGAACAGCACATATACTTCAGTTTTACATTCCATGAACTATTATGAGAAAATGTAGATTCCAATGAAAAATTACAAGGCCAAAATATGTCTCAAAGGAGCATAATTACCAGAAAAATGCTCTGAAATATCTTCTAATTAAAAAAAATGTTACAGGGATTCCAGAAAGAGGATTCTGGCTATTGAATGGGTTCGGCAGAATCACAGAAATGCTAATGCTTCTGTTAATTGCCATATTTGCTAGAGGGAGAAAGTCAATTACATTCCTTCAACAGAGATATGAATCTACCTTATACTGATCTAGATACTGTCAAGGTCAGTATCACCTACTCTTCCTGGCAGCAACTTTCCAGGTTTTTAGATGGAGATCTTTCACATCAGCTACTACTCTATCCTTTTTTTTTTAAGTTGTGGGTTTAACCTGCAATATTCTGAATGGAAAGCAGCTACTGGATCACTGAATCATGGCTCTAACTGAAACTATGTTTATCGTTCGGCTATAGTATTATGCTGAGTGATCGTATTCTCTAGGGCTAAACTAGGCAATACCACTGGTCAAAAAGCATGTTCAGAAGGTCAGTTTGGGAAAATGGGATGGAGAAGAGTGGAATACTCAGGTGGTTTCTGACTGAAAAATCTGTTTGTTATCTTGCTCACACACATACGGGAGCCAGAGTGATATAGTGGTTAAGAGCATGTGGACTCTAATCTGGAGAACCAGGTTTGAGTCTCCACTCCTCCATATGAGTGGCAGACTCTTATCTGGTGAATGACATTTGTTTCCCCACTCCTACATTCCTGCTGAAAGAATGCTAAATCATGCAGTAATTATGTGTTAGGATCATACGTAGAGCAACATAGTACATACTGACACAATAGTATTGTATTCAGTTTCTATCCTTTTATTAAAGCATTTTTATTAATCATTTCATTATAGCATAGCCCTAATACCTATGTAAAAATGCCCTCATGAATAGTTCAGTTTTACTTAGTTTATAAAATGGCAGGAAAGTTGGAGACTTCCTGATCTCCTGAGGCAGGTATGTTGAATGTGTAGGGTGGCATTTGTAGAAGGCCTTCTCCTGTCATGGAGCTATAACACTGTGCACCAACTGAAGTTTTTTAGTTGTCTTTGAGGAGAGAACTATGTGAAGTGCATTACAGTAGTCTAGTTTCAATGTTACCATAGTATGGATGAAAGCAGTCAGATCCACTATGTCAAGGTAGGAGGCCATTTTCTGGGCTAAACTGAGTTGGAAGAAAACATTTTTGTAGCTGCATTAACTTGGATCTTCAGCAAACAGCATTTGATCGAGTATAACCCTCTATCTATTAACCAAGTCTGAAAGGGAAAGGGAAAATTTCAAGTCTGAAATGGAAACCACAATGTCCTTCAAGGTCACCACCTTCCCACCCAACACTCAGTCATGTTAGGATTTAGTTTCAATTTGTTCATTCTCTCATGGATTCCTCACGGGCCCTACAGTGGCTTCCCACTGGCATATATGATGCTGGTGGAGCCCCGGGGCCATTCACACACTGAGGTACAAGCAGTCTCAGAGTGGCTGTAGCCCATGGAGGTGCCTCCATTTTCTTTCCCCACACTTACCTTCTCTCCACAGAGACAGGGAGACATACCCAAACTGCCCTCTGACCCCCGGGGGTCAAAGGGCAGCATGGACATGCCTTCCCATCCCTGCAGAGCTCTGCAGGGAGAGAAGGTAAGTGTGCGGGGAAATGGAGGCACCTCCAAGGGCCAAAGCCACTCTGGGACTGCTTGTACCTCAGCATTTCCCAAAAGCCTTGCTCATTGAGCGAGCCAGGGAAACAGCGTTTCCACCCCAGTGGGGGGGGGAGCACGGGGCTGCCTCATTGTGGAGGCGGCAGCCATGCAAACAGCGCCTCTGAAATGGTGTTTTTACCATTCCAGGGGTGCTGTTTTTGGCCCATGCAGACTCTGCCTTAGTCTTTTAATCACAGCAGACAAGACCAATTCAGGACCCCTAGTGCATCATGAGGAGACTTGGGTAAGTAAATATAGAGCAGATGTAGTTAGCATATTGATGGCAGCCAAACCCAAAACTATAAATGATTTGTCCTACAGACTTTAAATACAGGTTGAAAAAATTGGGGATGGGGTGCAATTGGTGGAACCCACAGGATATGGCCCACACTGGTGATAGTGGCTGTCCAATGGCATCCCTTTGAGTCTAGTTCATGAAGAATGATTTGAACCACTCCAAAGCACATCCCATGATATCTGCTTCATCTTCCAAATGCCTGGCATGGTCCCTGTATCAAAGACTGCTGATAAACCCAGTGGGAACAAAAGAGAAGCATGTTCTTTATTTACATTCTTGCAGAGGTAATAAATTAAGTTACCAGAGCTTATCCCATAGCTTGGATTGAAACCAGATTGAAAAGGATTCAGAGTAGATAAGTTATTCAAGAAAACTTGAAATTGATCCATTACTTCTTTCTCAATCACTTTCCCCCAAAAGAGTAAATTAGAGACTTGATGATAATTGGCCACCTATTTTTCTGTAGAATTTTTTGTAAAGTAGTGTATAGATAACTGTCTCTTCGGGCCTTTCCACACACAGATGGAAACGAACCTCCACTGGCATAATTTATGCCGATGGAGGCTCTGGGACCTTTTGCACACTAGCGTGCAAGCGGCCCCCACTCTCCCCCAACCGGAGAGGCAGTTCCGCATGGAGCCACCTCTCGGTCAGCCCCCTTGACTCACCATCATGTCCAGCGTCGCCCTGGAAGGCTGCAGGGACCCACCCTCCAAGGGTCGGAGGGCAGCATGGGCGGGTCCCTACAGCCCTCCAGGGTGATGCTGGACATGACAGTGAGTGGAGGTGACGGGGGAAACAGCATCTTCTGAGCGGTGCGGTTCACACAGCGCCACTGGAAAGACGCTCCTTTGCAAAAACCTTGCTTGTTTTGCGAGATTAAAAGTGGCAGTGTCACGCCGCTTTCGGGCAGCCAGGATGGTGCTGCTGCATCACGGATTGCGTTTTTGCAATCCCTGGGCTGCTGTATATCGCCCGTGCGGAAAGGGCATTTGAGTAGCTGAGAGAAAGTGCACTGGTTTAGTGACTGATTTATGATAGATACAAATGGCTTGTTGATATGGTTCTTACAAGATTTTAGCAGCCAGAATGGGTGAGGATCCAGGGTACAAGTAGTACCCCTCACACAGCCCAAAATTCTGTCAATATCTCTCAAGGAGACTGGAAGCATTATATAGCATAGCATGGATTGATATCAGCATAGAAGTTCTTTTTGTTTGGATTAGCATAGAAGGTTGCAGTGTATTTTTTTTCCTTTTTGCTTCTTGCTTTGAAATTCAAACTTCTGTAGCTTCCTTGGCCATTCTGTGAACAATACCATTATATTACACCTAAAGGTTGGCCAGAGATTCTTTGATCTTCAGGCATATAATGACCACGCTGTTGCTGTGAGCTGTAATATTTGAAGAAAATCTGATCTGAAATTCCAGGCTGGAAACTGTGCTTCAGTGATTTGCAGGGGGGAGTGGGGGAGAGGCAAGCTGAAGATGCACAGCAAGTACTGGCTTATTTGTACAGTCTCTGGAATAGTAAATGTCAAGGATCCTGTCTGCTGGAAAGTTCTTTTCCATGAACAGCATTGAGATTAATATGAGCTTTGCCAATAAAGAAACTTAGTTGGTGTTTAAAGTATGCATAAGATTATTCTTTTCCCACTTTCTCTGAGCCTCTACCACTTCTTGTTATGTTTAGGATTCCTGCAGTGACTTAAGGTAACATCTACACAAGGAATGCAGTCTTGTTTACAAGGTGTTTTTAATGACCATGGCTTCCAGCAAAGGAATTCTAGAAATTGTAGTGTAGATTTTCCCTTAGAAAACTGGCACTAAAAATGTGCTTTGGATTTTATAGAAAACACATAGAATAAAGAAGATTTGCTAATATCCCAGAATAGGGACAGAATTATTAAATTCTGCTTCATTATTAAAAGAAGTCAGGAAGGCTCCCATTCACCTGGCTTTCCACAAACTATGCAAAACTGCGTTATTCAAAAGGGCTTTTCTATGTAGGCAATAGAGTAACTCTGCACTAAATGTTTCACAACGTTACTGGGACAAATTATTAGGAACTATAGTCTATACTACTGCATATAGCTTACCAAAACTAGGCTCCTACTGTTTAATTTTTGCTTCTTTAAGGTGTCATGATAACATTTATGCTTTGCTTTAGTTATGTTTTTAGACTCCTAGTTGGTTCTACAATACTAATTCCTATTGCATTGTTAATTGTCTGTCCCATCCTATTGATTGTATTGACTCAGTCTGTATAATCCATTGTCAGTTCAAGTGAGAATAAAATACAAAAATCAATGTAGTAAATAAATAAATAAAATTATAGCCTAACACTGCATTCCAGATGGGGGGGGGGATCGCAGAGATATTCAGGGATGTGCTGCCTCCATGGGGGCTTTGGATGGTGCCGAAAGGAGGGGAAGTTTAAATCCCTCCAGCTGCCTAAATTGGCCCACTGAATAAGAAGGCTTACATCACACTTATTGTGTGGCATAAATCTGCAGGACTGGGCTCTGCAGGCTAAAGGACAGCCACGACTTACTGTGGCTGCCATTGCCGACTGGGGAAGGGCAGTGCTCCTGGCTCCCTGCCTTTTTCCTCCATCTCTTCTGGGCGGCGCGGCTTCATGGGTCCCAACTAGGCATGCAAGGGTCTGTGCAGCCCATTGGACGCAAACCGACGCAGGGCCCCGTCCTGACGTCAGCCTGCGCTGACCTCCCTCTGCCTTAAAAGGCGGGGCCAGGCACAGGCAGGCCCTCTTTGCCCCACTGCCTGGCGAGCAATCCCTCCCACCACTCCCTATTTTCATGGTTTTGTATGCACTGTACTTTTTATTCTTTTGTCATAGCTGCCAGGCCATTTGCGCATGAGGGACTGATCCTTTGCTGGAGCTAGCTGCTTGCTATCCCCTTCTGGGTACCTCCTCACGAGGTTTGGGGTGGAGCAAGCCAGGGCTCAGGGTGCCCAGGCGTGGGTGGAGCTGGCTTGCACCCCACAGCAAATGGGGGAATCTCCAGGCAGCAGTCCACCGCCCATCTGGAATTTCCCCTCATTGCTGACCTTTATTCTTTCATGGTTCAATTTTTTCCTCATAGAGGCGGGTTTGAGGAAAGCGGGTGCTGGGGGACAGCCTTCATGGCTGCCCAGCATGGATCAGACCCCCATGCTGTGCCTTACGCTCTTTGTTCCTCCATGCCAATAAAATTTTGATGGCTATGCCCTATTTTATTTACCACAATATAGTGTTTGTGTGTTTTATTCCAACCTATTAGCCATGTTGTCATATCTAGGCATATGTCCCTCCATCAGGTGGCAATAACTACTCCACAACAGAAATCAGAAGAGCTTTAAGACCAAGGAACAACCAGAGGACTGAGGAGAACAACCCGGCACAGGAGAAATATTTCTACCATACATCAAGGGAATCACAGATCAAATAGGGAAACTGATGAAAAAAACATAACCTACAAACAATCTTCAAACCTACCAGAAAGATACAGCAGATGCTACACTCAGCAAAGGCCAAGAGAGATTCCCTCACTTCTGTAGGAGTCTATCACATACCCTGCAGGTATGGAAAGGTCTATATAGGAACTACAAAATGCAGTATTCAGACTCATATGGGGTGGAGGAGCAGGAGGGTTTTGTTGAGCCAGCGGAGATGTTGTTGCTCCCAAAATGTTGTTGCTCCCCTAGCCAGGATGGACTGTTTTGGTGGGCTGGCAGAGCAGTATGCACCAAGGTGCCACTGTTCCACTGGCTGGGATGGACTGTTGAGGGTAGAGGGGGGCAGGAGGGTTTTGGCAAGTTGGTAAAGCATCATGAGCCAAAATGCCACAGCCAGGATGTGCTGTTGGGGCTAGAGCAGAACCGGGAGAGTGTTGGCGCGGCTGCCAGAGCAGCAGGTGCCAAGGCACCACTGCCCCCCTGGCCAGGCTGGGCTGGGCTGTTGGGGGTTCTGGACAGGTGAGGGAATCAGGAGGGTGTTCGTGGGCCTGGCAGAGCTGGGCTTGCCCCTGGGTTGAGGGAAGGGGGGTGGGAGAATGAATGGACTGTCACCCACCAATGGACGAGCATAACTCACTTTGTCCTGCTTACCAATTGGTGGAGGGTTTTTCATTGTGACATTCCATCACTTAGACAATTATAGGTTAGGATATATGGTTTAAATTTCCTTGAGCTACAAGAGAGAGAGGGATATAGATATCTTAATAAATAATATGATTAGAGATAAGTACACATCTATATGGAAACATCTTATAGGACACTTATGAAAGCGAACATCTTATAGGATGCTTATGAAAGCCTATGAGATGGCGACGGAGGAGGTGAAGAGGGCCTTCTTCTCCTCCTCTCTCACATCCGCTAGCTCCCGCCCAGCACAATTATTTCGTATAATTCGGTCTTTAACCTCCTTATCGGAAGGTTCTTTAAATTCTACATTGAGCATTAGCTGTGAGGCATTTATGAGCTTTTTTGCGGATAAGGTCGCATTGCTCTGCCATGATCTTCCCTCCACATTAGCTACAATTAGTGAACTGGAGACTCCCTTGCCATCTTCAGGCCCTTGTTTGGCCCAGTTTTCCCTGCTCTCTGAAGCTGCTGTCGACAGGACCTTAGCTGCTGTTAGACCTACTACCTGTCCTCTGGATCCGTGTCTGTCCTGGCTTGTGAAAACCTGCCGGGCGGAGCTATGGCCCCATCTGTTGAGTATCATCAATAGCTCCCTTGAGCAAGGAGTTTTCCCGGATGGGTTGAAGGAGGCAGTGGTCCACCCACTCTTAAAAAGACCATCGTTAGATCCTGGGGATCTGGCCAATTACCGCCCCATCTCAAATATTTCGTTTCTGGGGAAGGTAATTGAGAGAGTGGTGCTGGAGCAGCTTCAAGGTTTTCTGGATGACGCATCGGCTTTCGACCCCTTCCAGTCTGGCTTCCATGCTGGGCATGGGACAGAGACTGTCCTCGTCACCGCCACAGATACACTCTGTACGCAGCTTGACCAAGGTGGATCGGAGCTGCTAGTATTGCTAGATCTTACCGCAGCGTTTGATGTGGTCGGCCATGACCTTTTGACCCACCGCCTGGCCGCCTTTGGAGTGCAGGGCACTGTCCTTCAATGGATTGTCTTGTTTCTCTGGGGCCGGAATCAGCAAGTGAGGTGCGGGGATGAGGCCTCCCGAAAGTGCCTGCTTCACTGCGGTGTACCCCAGGGGGCGCTATTATCCCCACTGTTATTTAACATCTACATGTGACCCCTTGCTCAGCTGGTACGGAGTTTTGGGCTGATTTGTCATCAGTATGCGGATGACACTCAGCCCATTCTGTTGATGGAGAGGGGAGCAGTCTTTGCCCCTGCGGCTCTACAGCATTGTTTGGAGGCGGTTGCTGGTTGGTTGCGACAGAGCAGGTTAAAACTGAATCCATTGAAGACGGAGATCCTCTGGCTCAGCCGCGAGGGGGAGGGCGGGATGTTTCAGCTGCTGGTGTGGGAGGGGGTCACATTGGCGCCGACCCCCTCCGTGCGCAGCCTGGGGGGTCCACCTGGATTCGTCTCTATCAATGGAGACCCAGGTGGCCCATATAACCTGGGTTGCTTTTTTCCATCCTCGCCAGGCCCAGCGGCTGGCTCCCTTCCTCTCCCAGGCCGACCTGGCCACAGTGATCCACGTAATGGTCATCTCCAGATTAGACTATTGTAACTCGCTCTACACGGGCCTTCCCTTGTGTTTGATCCAGAAGCTAAAACTGGTCCAAAATGCAGCTGCGCACCTGCTCACAGGCAGCGCCACCTGGGATCACATCCAGCCTGTGTTGTGCCAGCTGCACTGGCTCCCAGTAGAGTTCCGAATCATCTTCAAGGTGCTGGTGATGACCTTTAAGACGTTACGCGGCCTGGGGCCCTCGTATCTTCAAGACCGCATCACCCCATACATCCCTGTACGGCCTCTTCGTTCAGTGGAGGTCAATTTACTGGTGGTCCCTAGCCCCTCGATGATACGGCTGGCCTCCATGCGGGCCAGGGCCTTTACGGCTCTGGCCCCAGCCTGGTGGAACACTCTCCCACCAGCTGTCCGGGCCCTGCGGGACCTTACTGAATTCCGCAGGGCCTGTAAGACGGAGTTGTTCCACCGGGCCTTTGGAAGGACCAGCTGCTGATGGTGCCCCCCCTGGTCCTTTACATCTGGCCTCTTGCCATCTTGGGACTTGCCGCTTTTCCCTCCTGAGAGAGGATTTTTTTTAAAAAATGGGGTTGCTGGACGCCACTTCTATTCATAATAATTAGTTATGTTTAACCTTTACTTTTATCGCTGCTTTTAAAGGTTTTAGCTATTTTATTTTTATATGTGATTGTTTGTTGTACACCGCCCAGAGCCCTTTGGGGATGGGGTGGTATAAAAGTTGAAAGAATAATAATAATAATAAAATGTATCTATAAACACGAAATACCACTCACTGACTGACTCGTGCACAGAACTCAAAAACCACCAAACCTACAATGTTGGAATTTGGCACACTGGTTCATTATGTGGTTTAGGTGCTCGCTAAGAATGGATTTTTTCAAAATATTCAGTTTTACTTGAGTTATTACACATTTACTGTTTTAACTGCTCATCTCTGGCCATCTGCGCGAACATCCTAAGGGCAAACCAGCCCCTCATTCCAGAGACATGCTGCACGAACATTCTAAGGGTGACAGTTAAACACCACCAGCTTCAACAAACAGGCTGCAAAAAAGTATGCTGAATGTCACCCCAAAATTAACAGACAGGCTGTGAAAAAGTACTTCTCCACCCACCCTCACATTAACAGCACCGCTACAGCCAAATACAATCAAAACAGATTACAAACCACACTATCACCTTTGACTACTAAACATTTGTCGGGTTTTGCCTATGGACATCAGATTGATTACTGTGCAGACAAGTTTACTGCTCTCGGACTCCGATCACCCTGTGCTTGGTATCGTGCTCTGAAGTGGTGGGACAGTCCAGCTCCCTGCCCTTCAACCCTACCCTGAACCTCTTCGCAGCCTTCTCACTCATCAGCATCCAATGGCAGAACACTTCCTTTCTGCATCCCGAAAACACAACAGCTGCTTCCACATGACGTCTTTTGGAGCCCACCAGGTGAGAGAGAGCAATAACATATTGCATTAGAAAAAGACAACTACAGGAAGTTGCTGCAAAATATGCAAAAACAAACCCATCAGTCCATAGACAGGTTGTGAGAAGATATGCTACATGTCACCCCAAAGTTCACAAACAGGCTGTAAAAAAGTATGTTGAATGTCACCCCAAAATTCATAGAGAGCCTGTGATGAAGTATGCGTAGCAAAGCATGGGTGCCCTACTAGTATGTAATGTGGACAAGTTAAGTTCTGCCTCTCAATAACCGCAACCAGAAGAAGCTGACAGAATGTTGGTAAGATGCTGAGAGTTAAAAGCTGTTAGTTCAATTAAAGCCATGGTGAGAACTGGCTGAGGGAAAATGTAGGCTAGTGCCAGCATTGTGGCATAACAGCAGCCTGGTGCTGACTGGAAGAATGTCAGCTTGTAATAAAGAATCCTAAATGCCTGAATATAGCTATGGTTCAAAAGTTCAAGTGGGAAGAAACTTTGTATTCATCTACCTGAGGCAAACCAATGTTGGCTATAAGCCATAAATTTGAAAACCCCTCCTTATTTGTTTAATCCTGACAGCTGGATGTGCATGATCTCAGGGAAAGAAACACACACACACAAACTGAGATCATGGTCTATATGCATATACATTTTGATATGAGTAAATGACTGAAACAGTGTGTGAGTTCCAATCACAACAGCTCTGTGAAATGTTTGAGACAGGCATAGTAGTTAAAGGGCACTGAGCTATACTTTCTGGTGGGATCTCTCTGAATGAGAGAGAAGTGACCTTGCATGTGAAAGGGTTGGAGCTCTCTATTTTAAAATAGGCAAGATGAGTGGTGAACTGTGACCTACTTTTAACCCTGCACTTGTGTGACAGAGATTACATTGGATGGGAGGGTCTCTGAGTAAGGAGGGGTTGACAGAATTTTACTGGGCATCTGCAATGCAGAACCTTTAACAAATTTGATCTATTCTGTCCATTCGATTATTTTATCTTTGTTTAACTTTTTCAATTTCAGTGGACATCACCAGTGTAAAACCAGTAATACGGAATCTCCTATCTAGTCATCATGCGCAGAATTAGATTTTCTTTTTCTTTACAGAAGTAATATTTTGTCCTTCTCAAGAGTGAGCTGCCATTGCTGAAATATTGATCCCATCCAAAAGAAATACTGTAAGTCAAAAGCTGACCAGCCTACCCACATATCCGGAGATGCCTACATCAAATTGAGTTTTGCTAGCCAGGCTGTATATGGCCTTAAGTGAATATAAATTCAAAATTAGTGGTTATGATTTATGTCCTTCTAGCAGGGCAGCTATTATTTAAGCATCTTCTGGAGTCCAGGGCCATTGCAGCAATTGTTTCCTCTGTATTGATTAACCTTGAAGCTCCTTGTATGTTTTATCTCCTGAACTCTGTTGTTCTGTAATTAGTTAGTTATCAAGAGAGAGAGAGAGGATTGTTGCATTAAATTATTATCTAAAAGAAACAGCATTCATTTGTTAGATTATTTTTCTCCTCCCCAACGTAATCCATAAATGTGGGTGGGTGGGTCAGTGGTGTTTTTTTTTTTAACATTTTAACATTTTTGTTTTCTGAACCATTGGGCTGAAGAAGACATGCAGTTTGAAATAGATACTACTTGCTGAAGGATGGAACTTAATTATTAATGTCTTCTAGTTTTAAAGAGCTGGGATTAAGTATTTAATTAGCATCCTACAATGATTAATTGAATGTTCGCAAATCAATTAAAAGCTGCTTACCTGTTGTTAGATTAGCAATACCAAATAAATTGCCTGATATTTACCACAAATCTGCAGTCTGCAGAAGAAAGTTTTTTAAAATCCTGTATCAGTCCATTCCTTAGATATCCCCTTCTATGGTCATTCAGTGATCCCTGTTTCCTGCCCTGTTTTAATTGTTATTTTTATGTTTCCATATTTTAGATTGGTTTTAAGTGTTCTAATTATGCATTTTGTGTGGTTTAAATTATTTTTAAGATGTATTTTATTGTGTATGTTTTTACTTTGTTTTACTTTGTTAGCTGCCTTTGTGGCACTGATCAAGTCAGAAAGATGTGATATAAATTTTGTAAACAAATCTTTTCTTCTAAAGCATAATGAAAGTGGTTATGATCATTCACATCAGTGGTAGCCTCTTATGTCCATGAGAAACTTTTATCACATTGAATCATGTAAGTATTGTCTACATATTTCTGGCCTGCTTTGGTGGTTCCAGAATCTTTCATTGGAAACCTACTGTCCACAAACAGAAACCCAGTGGCTATTTGGGATGGAGAAATAGTCCAGCAGACCACATGTTAAAAGATTTTCTGGGATTGTGTACTTCAAATCAAACCACAGATGAGGAGTGGAAAGTTCCTGTTCTAAAAAAACCCCACAAAGCAGGGGTAGGGAACCTGCGGCTCTCCAGATGTTCAGGAACTACAATTCCCATCAGCCCCTACCAGCATGGCCAATTGCTGGAAGAGCTCCTTAGTCAAACAGATGTCACAAATCTAGGTTCCTCCACAGCATGCTAATTTTTTTATGTGCAGGGATTTTTTTAATGTGACCCTATCACTACATAGGTTGAAACTGAACATTTACTTTCTCCATGTGATTGCTGTCTATTTTGACACAAGACATGAACACTCATGAAGCTGCTTCACACTTAATGAGACTATCAAGGTCAATCTTGTCTACTCAGACTGCAGTTTCTCTCCTGGGTCTCAGGCACAAGTCTTTCACATGGTTCTTTTTGATGGAGATGCTGGATGTTGGGATTAAAAAAAATAGTGTGCTTCCTTCTTCTGGGGAGCATAACAGGGTTTACAGAAAGTACCTATTATCATCTTACACTGCCATATTAAAAGCACCTCAGCCCTTAAAGGGAAAAGGTGGGAAAAATCTGACAAGCCTGGTCAGCGAGTACTTTCCCTTCCTGGGTGATAGTGGAAGGTGTGGGGGTTCGTCTCAACTTGTTTTAGCATTCCAAGCTCATCCAGACTTGGAATGTGTCTTGTCTTAATTTCATCAACATGGCCCAAACCTCATCAAGAGTTGGGTTGTCCCAGGTCTTAATCCTATCAAGCCTTTTTCACCACACTGTCCCTGCCTGGGAATGGAACTTTGCTTTGTTTCAGGAAGATTGCTAATCTTATCATAGCCAGAGACTAAACTTTTCCTATAACTATTGCCCCCCGAATTAGGACACTTGGACCTCTCTCCTTGTGCATGACATTATTTCCTGTGAACAATGCTGGCCACTGTCTCTCACTTCTTCACACCTCTTCTGGATCAGTATCACCGTTCCCTCAACACCCTCTTCTGTTCCCTCTATCAATCACCTCTCTATATATCCTAGGCTTCTTAAAATTCTCTCTCTCTCTCTGGGTGTTTTCAGCTTGTGTGTATATTTTTATTATTTGTAAAACCTTTAATAAAATTGTAACCCTCTTCAGTTCTTGTTTTTGAGTAGATTTCTTTAGGAGTGCTTTGTATGCACAGGTTTGGATTTTCCAAATTACCCACTTCTTGCCTCTCAGGTCTTTCCTCAGCTAATTCCCCAACATAAGAGAACAGACCAGACTAATTCAGGTAACACTTTGAGGTTGCCAGATATTGACTTACTGAAGGCCACACAATGAGTACATGATCGAGAACCTACCCTCCCCATCATGTATTCAAATCCTAGTACTTTAAGAGTCACCCCGCTCTTATTCTTCCAGAACCCTTCTCCTCTGCAGTCAGGCAGTCAGAGAGTGAGCAGAAATATCTTACTTGCTAAAAAAATTCAAAATAAAAAAATATAGCCCTCATACGGGTATAGGAAATACAGTTGCCAACAAATCTTAGGGTATGGTTCTGGTCCTCGTTAGTAATTCCCACACCTCCTGCTTGCGGTTTAGGGCCACTTACTATACTTGGTTTCATCTACGTCCCTCCCCATGACTTCTGTGGCAGCAACTGTTTCTGGCGCTCGTTTACCGGTAATGTGTGTCCTGGCAGAACCTGGATGCAAGTGGGTTTAGGCCCGTTACCACAGTTTACGGCTGTTCGAGGGAGGAACAAGGTTTGGAACCTGGGTTGTTTTCCCTTAGGCGTGGCGTGCATTCAGCGCAGCCAATTGATTTGGTACCGCCCAGTCTACTTCGGGTTGATGGAGCGATCACGTTCTGAGCATGTGCAATACAAGTGAAGGATGCATGTTCACGATTACTTGGTAAAACTTTCAGAAAATAGTTTACAGTAAATGACAAGTATTCATAGTGGTTTGCACTTCAAGCGTTCGCTGGGTTTTTTAATGGGTAAAAATGGGTGAGTCGTGTTTCTGAAGTGGCTAACGGGTCTGCCAACTGAACACCGACCAATCACCTGAACACTGGGGTGGTGATGGCTATAACCTGGATAACTTTAAAGGGCTTGGACAGATTTATGGAGAGAGAATCAATCTATGGCTACCAATCTTGATCCTCCTTGATCACAGATTGCAAATGCCTTAGCAGACCAGGTGCTCAGGAGCAGCAACAGCAGAAGAAGAGGCCATTGCTTTCCACATCCTGCATGTGAGCTCCCAAAGGCACCTGGTGGGCCACTGCGAGTAGCAGAATGCTGGACTAGATGGACTCTGGTCTGATCCAGCAGGCTAGTTCTTATGTTCTTATGTTCTTATGTTCAATCAGATTAGGGCAATGAAGCGCGATCACATGGCTGTAGGAGGATTGCTTGATACCTGCACCGAGTGTCTGCTGTGTGTACTTTCGCTTTGTGGTGTGGAGGAGAAACTGCGATGGGAACCGCCAGTTCGAGGAATAGGTTTGGATCCGCTTGCAATTTTCAAGTGGGAATTTGCCCGTTAAGTGCTTTTTTATATATGCAAGAAGAAATTCACTAACATGTTTAATCAAACACTGCATCAGTATTGAGAACATCAATGAATAAATATTAATCTGCATAGTTTTCAATAAAAATAAGTAGTCAGTATCATATGGTTGAATGTGACAAGTGCAGTCTTGATTCCACACCTAACAGAAATTACAGACATTCAAAAATTTCATAGGCTGTTTAAGCAAGATACTCACATATAACAAACTGAACATCAATAAAGCTTTAGTGAACTTGCTGATGTAGTGATGTTTCAAATGTCAGGCTATAAGTAACTATGACAAAAACCAGATAAAGTGATAGATGCATCCCGATAAGCATAGTTCTATTTTAGGCCAGATTCTACAGTCAGCTTTTGCTTTGGGTTGTGGACAGTGAGAAAATGTAACAAGAAGTCCAGGTTTTTCTTCCAAAAAATGTATGAAGTGTGCTTATAAACACAATTTCTCAAAACACTTTCCATTTTCCTGCTGACAGTGGGCAATCCTCTGCCACTAATATCAATCCCCTGCTCTTGGTAATTTGAGGAGAAAGTGAAATATGGGGGAAGGGGGGTTGTAGCATCAATGCTAGCACTCTAAAAATTATCCAGATGTTATGGTACAGGCCACAGAAATTGTAGGGATTTCTAGACTATCACCTGAAGTAATCTCACATCCTCAGTGGTGTTCTAGGAACATCCCAATGTCTATGATGATGATCAAAGAAATTCTTCATGTCATGACAACAAATCTCTTGCAACTCCATTTCCTGCAAATCTGCAGGAATTTATTTGGAAGTGATACCACCAATGAAAACTCTGCAAAGGAGGACAATAGTAAACCACCTCTGCTTCTCACTTGCATTGAAATACCCTTTCTAGGTTGCTATAAGCTCACTGCAGCTGGATGGTATAAAAAGCTGAGGAAATTTTTTATTTTGACTAAAGCAATAATTTATGACTAAAGGAATTCTTTTTAGAAAACCAAGTTAGGGTTAGGTTTAAGTGTACAGCAGGGGATTGGATTCGGGTTAGGGTTGCATTGTGTTCTAGGGCATGGACTAGGAGTAGGCCTATGGTCCTTTTCAGCAATAAAGCAAAAATTGTCAATAATTGTCAACTAACTACAGATAGGACAGGGTATAATATTCCTTTAGAACAGTGGTTCTCATCCTGTGGGCCACGACCTCTTTGGGGGTCGAACAATGCTTTCACAGGGGTCGCCTAAGACCATCGGAAAACACATATTCATTACAGTTATGATGTAACAATGGAAACAATTTTATGGTTGGGGATCACCACAACATGAGGAATTGTATTAAGGGATTGCAGCATTAGGAAGGTTGAGAACCACTGCTCTAGAACCTGTGCAACAGTGCAGAATACGTCCACTGCCGTTGGCAACACTAACCTAACTTGGACAAAAAGAATTCATTTGAATCATAAATGTACAAAACAAACTCTGTGTCAGAAACTGACAAGGACCATAGGCCTACTCCTAGTCCATGCCCTAGAACACAATGCAACCCTAACCCAAATCAGATCCCCAGCCGTACACTTAAACCTAACCCTAACTTGGTTTTTAAAAAGAATTCCTTTAGTCATAAATTGTCACCCGAATCCTAACTATGAAGCAAAACCTGACATGGACCATAGGCCTCCTGCTAGTCCATGCCCTAGAACAAAATGCAACCCTAACCCAAATCCAATCCCCTACCATTGACTTATCCCTAACTCTAACTTCGTTTTTAAAAATAATTTATTTAGTCATAAATTGTCACCCGAAACCTAACTATGAGGCAGTACCTGACTTACACTAAAACCCGATTCCTAATCCATTTCCTAGAAAGCAATGCAACCCTTACCCAAATCCGATCCCCTGCTGTTGATTTAACCCTACACCTAACTTGATTTTAAAAAGAACTAATTTAGCCATAAATTGTCACCTGAATCCTAACTGAATAAATAAATTCACCTGAATCCTAACTATGAGGCAAAATGTGACATGGATGATCTGCCTACTCATAGTCCATGCCCTAGAATGCAATGCAACCCTTACCCGAATCCAATCTCCTGCCGTTGATTTAACCCTAACCCTAACTAAGTTTTCCAAATAATTTATTTAGTCATAAATTGTCACTCAAACCCTTACTGTGAGGCAAAACCAGACACAGATGATAGGCCTACTCCTAGTTCATGCCAAAGAACGCAATGCAACCCTAACCCGAATCAGATTTTCTGCCGTTGGCTTAGTCCTACCCCTAACTCTGTTTTAAAAAAGAATTCATTTAGTCATATATTGTCACATGAACCCTAACTATGAGGCAAAACTTGACATGGACCACAGGCCTCCACCTAGTCTATGGCCTAGAACTCAATTCAACCCTTACCCAAATCCAATCCCCAGCCCTTGGCTTAACCCTAACCCTAACTTGGTTTTTAAACGAATTTATTTAGTCATCAATTGTCACCCGAACCCAAACTCTGAGGCAGAACCTGACATGGACCATTGGCCTACTCCTAGTCCATGCCCTAGAACAGTGGTTCTCATCCTGCAGGTCACGACCCCTTTGGGGGTCGAATGACCCTTTCAAAGGAGTTGCTGAAGGCCATCGGAAAACACATATTCGTTATAGTTATGATGTAGCAATGGAAATAACTTAATGGTTGGGGGTCACCACAACATGAGGAACTGTATTAAGGGGTTGCGGCATTAGGAAGGTTGATATCCACTGAGCTATAGCATTACAGCCCAGCCAATCAGGTTGTGCTCTGGTTATCTCTGGGGTGCTCTTGTTCTGGCTAAGTGCAGCTTTGCAAATTAACCTTTTAATAGCCTAGTCCATCACACTCTCCTTGGAAATTGTTGATGTGTTTAATTGAATTATTTTATAATTTAAAATTTATTTTTAAATCCTCAAATGTTCCATTCTTTGTGTTTGCCACATTGTAAACTGTGATTGAGTGGAAAGATGACATTAAAATGTTTTAAATAAATAAATAAAGTAAATATACCAACTGGGATAATAAAGGACTTATTTATTTATTTATTTATTTATTTATTTATTTATTTATTTATTTATTTATTTAATTTTTTATTTATTTATTTATTTATTGGGTTTATAAACCGCCCTCCCCCGAAGGGCTCAGGGCGGTGAACAGTACATAATAGAGCACAATAATAGGTTAAAATTCAGTAATATAAATTAATATAATATAAATATAAATATACAACATAAATCATAAATATACAACAAAAATCATAAATCATAAGTTTTAGGAACTTTAAGTTTTAGGAACAGTAATATAAATATAAATATAAATATACAACATAAATCATAAGTTTTAGGAACTTTTTAGAGCACTTTGGTCCATTATGCACTATATGTCTGTTGTATGGCAGAGGTGAATGTCCATTGCAGCATATTTCTTGCACAGATGTATTTTCCCAAGACCCTCTTTCAATTTCCATTCTCCTGGAGCCAAGAGAAACCACTTTAAGCACAATTTTAATTTTCTTCACCACCAGAGTGAGGGAGATTTGCTAGTGAGCACAGTTTTGTCCTGGGCATACTCTCTCCGACCACCATCAACCCCTCCCACTCCCTCCCACTCCTATGCATCCTTCTCCCTTCCCCATTTCAGAATTATTACTTCGATTTTTGTTATTTATTATATTGATATAAACAGAGAATCACTGAAAATTGCTGTCTTTTATTGCATTTGAAAACCTCCAAATGGCAGACAACCATTTCCCTTGTGCTCTCACTTCCAGAACCATTGCAGTTAACAGCAGGTTCAGGGGATGTCTGTAAATTGAATTATGAGCTAACTCTTCTCCCATGGCAGCAGTGGCGGGAGGTGTGTATGTGTGTAGGGGAGGAGATATATCAGTTCTGGGACCCAGTCTCCTTCAGCAGAGTGTGGTCCAGGGAATTGCTTTGCTTCTTTTTTGGGGAAGGGGGTTATTTTTGGAAAAGGAATACAATACTGGTGTAACTGCAATCACAGGGGTGTTGATATAACTGCAATCTCAGTGATATTGCTATAACTGCAATTTGTTAAAGCCCTTTATCTTGCAACTACCAAGTGTGATGAGAACTGTGCCTTTAAGAGGGAATTGATGGGCAGAGTTAAGAGAACCAGGAAAAGCAGAAGCCCATTGACACCTCAGCAAGCAAGTTCCAGAGCAGACAGCGAGTGGCCCCTTGTATATAAACAGAGAGATGCAAGGAGGCCCTGCTATAGCCCCACTGTGCATAATGGGCCAATGTATAGTTTTAATTGGATAATTTTCAAGCAACGACTACAGTGCCATCTTAAACAGAGTTACACCCTTCAAGTCCATTGTATCACTTGAGGCTAGGCTTGCCAATAGGCCTGGAGAAAAAATGCCCAGTCTCTTTAATAGGATATTAATGTGTGGAAATGGATATGTGAAACTTTTCCCAGCATGGAAATTAATAACATCCTACTCACCCTCTTCAAATGGACAGGATTTTTTTTCTTCAGACAGCAAGCAACCCTATTTCATGTTCAAGGTGAAAGTTAAACATTTGAATTCTATCTTCCATGGTAAGGGGTGACCCCACAACTCTTACTTGCATAGTTATTGTAACAAGAAGAACGTTACTAGAGCATTTAGTCCCTTTCCCCTGAAATGCTATTTTTCTTAATGCTGAGAATTTTTTGTTTTTAATAGGAAAGCATTCAACCATCAACTTATAGCCTTAAAATGTTTTAGTTCATAAAGAGCTATTCCACTTGTTTCTGTTGATTATACTTTCTCAAAAAATTTCTGGAGAAATTGATCCCTTGACCTTTGCACTTCATTTTCTAAAAACAACTTGGTATTCCCACCACTAGCAGATTCCTGGCTTTTGGGGTTGATTAGTGAAAGCTGAATTCAACTTAGCATGTTAATTTCATTTGGGATTGTTCATTTTGGTCTCTTTAGTAAATTTAGTTCTGCTTGGGTGGTGAAAATGTGATCAGTAAACCTATGGTGTGAAATTTAATTATACAAACCCATTTGACTGAGGAAATTTTACTTAGGGGTATATTTTGATATGAATAACAATGCTGCTGTTTATAGTACATAGACTTTTCAGCATCACCATCATATGTCACATATATTATATTTTCCTACCTCCCTATTGGAAATATCCAATAATTTTATTCATAGACCAGTATATTTACTCCTATTAAAATAATTGAAATCTCAGCACATTTACATCAAAACTGTGTATCTTGAAAGTGATATTATGTTCTCTGTTGACTCTTAAATAATTTGAAAACTTGGTAATTTTACACACACACTGACAATGTCATCTTTGGTCTAAATTAGATAGACAGATACACATGCATACATACATATAAATATAGATATACATCATGTTTAGCCCTAATTAGGACAAAGTTCTCTGATTCACACATCACTTGAATGGAAGTTAGACTACAGTGGTCTTGATTAGTAACATTTTTGCATGATGAATTGCATTTGTAAGCTGCTCTGAGCCCTACTTCAGCCAGGAACTGGGTGGGGCATAAATTTAATACAATTAAAATTAAATAAATGTAAATATTAGAGAATGGCCCAAAAGCAAGCGAAATTTTTCATGCAATATAACATTTGCAGGACTGGTCCTTGGTAACATGCTAGTTGATATAGTCAAAGCTTGCATGGTGTAGTGGTTTAGAGCAGGTGGACTCTAATCTGGAGAACCAGGTTTGATTCCTCACTCCTCCACAATAGCAGCGAACTCTTATCTGATGAACTGGATTCGGGATGTTTTTCACTCCTACAAATCAAGCCTGCTGGGTGACCTTGGGCTTGTCACTGTTCTTTCAGAGCTCTCTCAGCCCCATCTACCTCACAAGGTGTTTGTTGTGCGGGGAGGAAGGGAAGGCATTTGTAAGCCTCTTTGAGACTCCTTACAGTTGAGAAAAGCGAGACAAATCCAAACTCTTCTGCTCTTCTGCAACCCTAAGCAGGATTTGTTTCATCTCATGATTGTAGGCTTCTGGGAAGCATTCCTTGGGCTACAGGATGCTGGAGGAGATGTATATATTTCTAGCTGGCCCTTATTCATTCATTTGTTCTTCATTAGCCAGTTGACCACAAAGTAAATTGCCAACCAACAAGGACCGCCAAATACACCATGGTTTTTTGGAGGAAAACTACCAAATCATCCTGCTATCTACAAGATGTCAGTTTCCCCATTCAGACAATAACTACCTTGAAGGGTTCAAGAACTTTATTGAAGACATGAGAGAGATAGGAGAAGACAGTTCTGGCGAAAGGGCGCCAAAACTGTTGATAATATGTTGCAGCAAATCTCCACCCCCACATGTGAACCAAGACAGTAGAAAAAGTCCAGTCCGAGAGCTCATCCCAGCCACAGAGTTCCAAGGTCAGGGAAACAGATAAGTGGCACCTGCAAAAAGTCAAGCTCTCCCCAACCATACCCCCCCCCTCCCAGCAAATGGAAATCCTGACACAAGGACTGAATTCACACATGCATAAAATGAAAAGATTGCTTAATTCCAGTTGTTTTATCATGGTGGCTTAGCTTCTAGGATAGAAGATCAAGAGAACCAAGCTTTCCTTTATCAAAGCAGTAGTTATTTTATTGCAACTACATTTGGCTACACGTGATATATACTTCCAATTGTTTGCCTAGAGATAAGGGCAGGTTGGTTGTAAAGTGCTGCGAAAATTGCCTTTGGAATAGTTTATTTCTGTATTGAAACAACTGGCATGGGTAGCCATTTATTTGCTTATAGAAGAAGGGTGGGAGAACAATTATACAATATGGAAAATTGATTATTTGCTAACAATCGCATGAATAAATGCAGCCCATTTCCTTGCAGTCAGTAATGGCCTGCCTGGTGAGGAAAGGTCACTTGGGGAAATCCTTCTTGCTAGGCCACAAGCATGGAACAATTTTGACTTTCACTGATTTCATACCAGATGAAACCAGATGAAACTATTGTGCCACATCTGCTGATGCCAAGATAATAATGGGTGTCAAGGAAGGCAAGAACTGCCAGCAGATTCTAATGAGAAATTTCAATCAAACACATACTTAGCATCCCAACAGCAAATGTGAATACAAAATAGCATAGAAAATATATTGGACATAATCATTCACACTGGATAATAGAGCCCTGGCTATCGAATATGCATTATAAAACTACCAGATGAGTGATCTCGCTAAGAAAATGCAGCATTCACTGGAGGAAAAAATGGGCTAAATAATTCATCAAAATCTATTTGCTTTTATGTTGCTTTTTCTCCCTCCCCCCCTTTTTTTTGCATATTTAAAAATTTCAATAAACATTTTCTTTGGCTGCTCTGTGAACAGCATTAGAAGCAGCAGCTCTCCACATTTCCTCTGGTCATGTCCCTTCTCCCCCACTGTCCCCATCAAACAAGTTTCACTTTAAAATACTGCTGTTTCAAACTTTAGAGTTCAGGAGACAAGTATCCCTCATTGGATTAGTTCATCAAAATATTTTCATCTCTGTAGTAAACCATCTAATTCTCTTTACTTACATAAAATGGGAGCCTGTAATCTCTGCCAACGTAACATGTTATTGAATCTCAGGAGGAACTGGTTAGTTAATTAGGACAACTGTCAATGAGACTAACTGTCAGTCTTCAACAACTTAGGCAAAGAAAACACTGGCAAGGGGAGTTAATCCTCATAGGCAGATTTTCTGTTCGCTTGAATACAAGTTTCCCTAGGTAATTTCTAAGTTGAGGACTGATCACATCCATTGACTTGAATGATTAACTCACTAATTGATTGATTTTCATCCTCCTACTTCTCTAGAGAGCACTTGCAACAGACATGGGGCCTTTCCCCACTTACCTTAAGCCCCGCGCTACTTGAGGAGAGTAGTGCGGGGTCCCCCGGCACTCCCCACGACAGGGGCGACGACAGCGCAGCCGCCCCGACGCTGACGCTGTCGTGCCCCCTCAGTGCGTGGCATCCCAGGTGCTCTTCTTAAGGGCGCCTTTTGATGACCCCACGCAGAGCGTGGAGTCATGGGGACACCCGAGAGCAGCGCGCGGCATAGGGGGGATCCAAGAGAGTGGGGAAAGGCCCATGATTCCATCTCCATTTAACCCTCTGTCAACTCCATAATATAGTTTAGGATGAAAGAATAGCTCAACATCATGCCATGAGCTTCATGGCAGAATAGGGAACTGAACTTGGGCCTCTTCACATTCCACACTCTAATTCAGTGATTCCCAACCAGGGTTCCGTAGTTCCCTGGGGTACCGTGAGCACGTCCCAGGGCTACCCTGACAATGCTACTGCCCCCCCTTCCAGTGGAATCAAATGGATTTGAGGGAGGGGGTTTGGAAGCCTCATGGGCCCCCTTTAAACAATGTTGAAAAGCAGCATTGTTTTATTTGCCTAAATTCAGCGTGTATTGGGGGAGGGAGCTCTCCCTTTAAATCCCCCCAATCCACGCCAAATTTAAGCAGCTGTCAACGCTGCTTTCCCTCCCCTTCCCCTGCTTGTCACTACCCCACCTTCTTCTCCCAGTGTCCCTAACCCTAACCCTGGTTGCCATCCCCCACCTACCCCTCCAAGTGCCCCTGCTTGCTACCCTCACCTTCCTCTCCCAGTGCCCCTGCTTGCCACCACCCCACAACAATCACTCATGTGGTAAAAATGCACAGATCATCATGGATCCTCCTGATTTTTCCACTTTGTCAACCCAAAATCACCATCACACCACAGCCCAAGACCATAGCTACATGCCTGAACACAACAATCATGCATCCCACATTTTGTGGTGCTGCAGTGGTGCAAAAAAAGCAGTGGGAGGTATGGGATGGGGTGATGCTTGTTGTTATGCCCAGCAGGCTCTGTGGTAGAGATTTCAGTGGGAGGGGCTGTACTGGGGGTTTTGCTCAGGGTAGGGGCACCAAATTTTCCACAGGGCTGCTGGTTAGTCTCCTGAAAGGAACCAGCAAACTTTTTTGAAATTTGCATGGGAGGGGCAAATGCTGAGGGCACCCAATTGAAGCTGAAGCTGATGTCCACAGAACAAGTGCCCAGCCATCCAAACTTCAGCAAAGTTGACTGGTTCTTTTTAGGAGACTCATAAGCATCCCTGTGGGAAATTTGGTGCCCCTATCAAGAACAAAAAAACCACAAGAGCCACCAATAAAATCTCCATCACAGAGCCAGCTAGGCATAGCAGCAAGCCCCACTGAGGTATATGGTGGTGGTGGGGGGGGGGTAACAATTTTTTCCCACCATAGAAATTGCTGACAGAAACTGGCAGATTCTCTGCTCTGAAGTGGCTCCATTGCAGCCAATGGAGAATTTCTGGGGTGTTTGTGGGGCGCACATTTTTCAAGGTAGAGCCACCAAACTTTCAGGGTATCTTCAGGAGACTCTGGATGATACCACCTTTTTGAGGGTCAATAATGTGGACCCCCTACACCAAACCTCACCATACCTGGGTGGCATCATCAGGAGAGTCTCCTGAAGATACCCTGAAATTGTGGTGCCGCTAGCTTAATTATGCGTCCCCTACAGACTAAAAACAGGAAAAAACCTAAAAAATACCTAAAAAATCAAACAAACCTCAAGGGTACCCTGAGATATGAAGAACGAGGTGAAGGGTACCGCAATGTCGAAAAGGTTGGGAAACACTGTTATAATGACATGATGTTCTAACACCGTGATGTGATGTTATAGCACCATGACATGATGTTATAACATCATGACGTGATGTTACAACACCATCATATGATGTTATAACACCATGATGTGATGTTATAACATCATGATGTGATGTTAAAACACCATGATGGGATGCTATAACATCATGATGTGATGTTATAACACCATGATGGGATGCTATAACATCATCACGCTATGTTAAAACATCATGATGGGATGTTATAACATCATGATGCGATCTCTTTTTTTAATCTTTTTTTTTAAAGTGAGCTATGCCAATTACAGATGTCCTAGGCCTGATGAAATATGTAGTTTGGTCACACATGACCAAGACTATTTAGATCCTGGAATTATATCTTATAAATTGCTCTTCTAATGCTAGGATTTTAACTGACTTACTAATAGACTATTTTCACTAAATTAGTTTTGGCACTTGTCAAAGCAAAATTTGAGATGTCAGCCTTTTGTACTGACAGAAATGATGTGAATCACGAAGCCAGTTTGTCAGATACAACAATAGGCTTCTTTTATTTTGATCTCCTGTCCATCATTATTCACTGCAAAAGACGGGAACACCTTTTGCAATTAAAGGTGGTTCTGTCAGCCCTTATTCCCCTCTAGCAACAAGAGAATGCATGAATACAACTAACTTTTTGACACTTCATTCCAGAGATATTTTTATTCATGGAGAACATGAAGCAGTGGAAAGAAAAGGAGATTAAGGTCACACATAATACTTAAATAGGTTATTTTTAATGGCTTCTGAAACTAATGTAAAAACTGCTCTGGCAACATGTATATTCTGTTTTTTCTTACTGTTTCTGATTCACATGCAACAAAAAAACCCAAAAAGGACTTCAATTAGTTTTTGAATCTTATGCATGAAAATTCCTAGAGATATAGTTGGCAAAACCTGTATTTAAACACGGAAATGCATGCTGAAGTAAGGGAAGGATAAACAGTGCATTCACACTTAATCATAATTTGAACTGTAAATAAGGTTTTAGTGGGAACTGCAGAAGCGTAGCGCCAACAGGGACGTCTGGGGTGAATAGTCCCAGGCACTGCCGAGGCGCCAGGCAGGGGAAACCCCTGTACATGTTGCTAGAGCACATACCTGCTCCATAGGGCAGTAGGGAAATGGTGGGGAAATGGCAGCCATGGCCTGCCCGGTGCTGCCGCCTCTCGTGCTGCAGGAGGCAGCAGCACCAGGCAGGGAAACCTCCTCTGCCCCACAGAGCAGGCAACCGCCTGCTCCATGGGGTGGAGGAGGTGGCGGCTGTGGTCTGCCTGGAGCTGCCACCTCTCACGCTGGGGGAGGCAGTGGCACCAGGCAGGGAAAACCTTTCTTCCCCACAGAGCAGGCAACCTCCTGTACCATGGGACAGAGGGGGAATGGCGGCTGCGGCCTGCCTGGTGCTGCTGCCTCTCGCACTGTGGGAGGCAGCAGCGCCAGGCAGGTAAAAAACGCCCTTTGCCCCACAGAACAGGCAACCTCCTTCTCCGTGGGGCAGAGGGGGGATGGCGGGCTCCAAATTTTATGCCCCCCTTCCATGGATCCCCATGCTGCACCATCAACCTAGAAGGTAAGGTAAGTGGTGGAACGGGGGGTGGGGGCGGGAAACTCACAGGCCGTCCCGGGCACAGCTTTGCCCAGCTATGCCTCTGGGGAACTGTTACCCAAGAAAGCAATTTTGCCCATTGTTAGGGATGCTGCAGGCTAGGCCAGCTCTGCCAAAAGACCACCCACTTCTTCTTGGAACTTTTGACCATTCACAACACATGCCTATTTTCAACATGTAGTTAAGCTCCTTGGTCAGGACTGGACAGATTCTTTCTCTACTCATTCAACTATGAATTCGATGAAAAATGTTGTCCTACAGCTTTCCCACAGCTTGTTCCACAGCTTTCATGCTCTTAAGGCCGTTATTGAGGGCCATTCATAGTCCTTTCATGATCACGAAAAATTGTTGTCCCTGCAAGCCACTAAAAGTTGTCTGCCAAGTGTAGAATAAAAAGAGGCCTTCATAGGAAAATTCAATTTTTATTGTTTTATACAGGAAAAAAAAGGACAAAGGACTCACACTCCAAATACGATGAATATGATGAAAAATGTTGTCCATACTTGTTGAATTTCATAATGGAAACATGACATACCATGAGAAACAGCAAACAACTCTTTGAACAAAAGTGGCCCAGGGAAATGGTTGTATACAGGAGTGGACATGTGCCTTTCCCATGTGGCTTCTTGTGACTGGGATTTCTTAAGGGAGTGTTACACACTGAAAGAAAGGGCACAACAACCCTTACGTTAAAGCTTTACAATAATGTTGGTTAATCCTGATTCCTTGTGAATGGGGCTTGCCAAATATGGAGAGGTGTAATTCCTAGCTTCAACTCTATCTCTACTAGGACAAGTCTTCCTGTCCTTGTTCCCTTCTCATTCCCAAAGTACAGCTGCTTATTCCCATGGTACAACACTCTGGGAGGGATATAAAATTGCATCCCCCATCCTCTTTTAAAGTAATTTCTACTTGAAGTTCAGACAACTGATTTCTGCCCAGAAAAGGACTGGGAACTTTGGCAAAAAGAAAACTGGTGGTCCACTAGGCCATTACCCATCTGATAAATGGCTAGTTTCAAAAATAGGTGCTCCACCATCTGGCCAGTAGATCTCCCACAAAAACCTTGTATTCTATAAGTGGTGTACATTTTCCAGGTATTACACAATGAGTGGCTTCTGTATCAATCAAGAATTCATTGGGATTCTTTGCACATCTATTCTATTGAGGAAATCCAAAGATTTTCCTTCTACCCCCTCCTCACAGAACTTGTTTTCCTTTTGTACAGCTCACTTTTCAGTGTTCTTTTTCTCCACTCAGTGCATACTGTCTTCCTAAATGCTTCCAATCTCAGACTTTCCCATAGCTTTCATGCTCTTTAGGCTGTTATTGAGGGCCATTCATGGTCCTCTGATGGTCCTTTCATGGTCATCCAAAATTGTTGTTTCTGCAAGCCACTAAAAGTTGTCTGCCAAATGTGGAATAAAAAGAGGCCTTCATATGAAAATTCAGGTTTTATTGTTTTGTATAGGGGGGTGGGGGGAGGACACAGGGCTCACACTCCAAATTGTGCCAAAATTCAAACACAGTTCAGACAATTATACAAATTCTCACACCATAGTGTGACATAATAATGTAATATAATGACATAAAGACTAGTATACGTCATATAACCAATAACCATTAATTAAAATAAGCATAACCAATAACATGAATCCCCTAAGACTCTGCCTTCCCCCTGCCTTTGGGATCTGAAATCTGTACAGCTACCCGAAGTGGAAGAAGGGAAGGCAACCTTTAACACAGAATGAGAAAGAATAATAATACAAGGATAGAAGCTGCTACAACTGACTGGAATTAAGGGGCAGGGCACATAGTTAAATGCTGGACAGGCTTCCCCCAGTTGAATGTCAGGCTCAGTCTGGCAGGGTCCAGCAGTAAATTGTCGGCAGCTGATAAAGGAGAGGGAAAAGAGGGGTTTTTTTTAAAATAAAAAGGAAGTGGGACAAAGTGGCCCTAAAAAGGTTTGATTTTTTTTCCAGGATCTGTTCATTTAACTGCTGCCTGGGGGGGGGGGGGTAGAACCCCCCTGAAGAATACCAAGCATCTGTTTTTGCCACTTTATAGAAGGAGTCCGTGCTGGTGTCTTTGGCACTCTTGGTGTGTTTCCCAAAGCCACCAGTGGGGTCACAACTCTGGATCCCCCTCTTTTTATCACATCTATGGTATTATATAACATTGATGTAATATGCTTGCTACTCAATGGGTCCCATGCTGCCATCAAGAAATTAAAGGTGGGGCCTAGAGCTGGAAAGGATTAAGATCATGCGAGTCTAATAGATTTTTATGATTTCTTGGGGGGGGGGATGGAATCTAAGAGTTATAAAAGTGTTAGTGTTGCAAAAGTATTTATATCCAAAGCAGCTGTTTTAGTTATTTCTTCCATGCATGGACTCAGACATGCCCCTTTGAGCTTTATAATTCACAATATTTAAAGTAGAATAAATCTGCAATAAAAGATACTTCCTTTTGCTGTTGATTAAGGCTTATATTTTGAAGACTGATTTCATTATTGTTAAACCACTTTCTTTTTGCTGGGCAAAGACTAATCTTGTCTCAGAATAATTCTCCAGAGAAATACTGTGGACCCCTCTGAGCCCCTCCAGTTCCTTTCAGTATGTTTAAATCCAGCCAAGAACTGAGATCTACCCTGCTAACCCTTCCCCCAGGTTACTCCCTTGCTATCATAGGTATCACCTTCCCAGCACTTGAAAGAGATTCTAACATTCTAAAAACCTCATAGACAACCATTCTCTTGATGAGCCACATCATGGGAAAAGCAGCAAACAAGAAGGGTTTCTTCTCAAGTTTCTGATTTTGCAATCCAGCCAGTCCCTGCACCTTGACAATGCTGCCAGTTTGACAGTTATCCTTTCTTGTACAGGATTTTTTTAAAAAAAATACAGTATGAACACCTGATATTCTTCTTTGTCTTACAAGGTTCACAATGAAACAGTAGACCAGAAAGTAAAGAATATTAGTCTTCTTTCGCAGCATCAGGTAGACACCATAATGTGATATTCCAAAGTAGTATTTGCAAAAAGGGTTGTTATCCCTTAGTGGAAAACCTCAGGAAGCTAAATAATAAAACTATTAGAAACATAGGCTCTGTGGTTTTCTAGCTGTTCCCAGAGTAATTCAGTTTGAAACAGCTTTCCCCCCATGTGGTTTCATATCCATTCATCACTTCTTTCCATTGCAATGTCTTATTCTACCTGGTAGACTTTTTCAGAAGTCTGAACTTCTGAGGCCAAGTCTGTGATTCTTTTCTTATACTGGAATGAAATAAAGACCCTGAATAAGCCCTCCTCTTGAGTATAAAAGTGGTTTTAGAACTACAGGCGTTTCATCTGTCTAATATATTTTACTCACTGTTGAATGTTCAATTATATGCAGAATAAAAACCTAAACAGTGATTCCACCAATCCATGGCCGATTATGCCAGGGAGTTCCACCAGTTAGCCAGTCGAATATGTAATTGGCCAGAATGAATCTTTATCCAAATGCTCATGGATGACTTGGATCCAGATATGCAAAAGTGAGCACTGGTAGCTGGGGACCCAGATACCCTAATGGGGTGGATTTGTCTGGCTGGAGATGCAGAGGGGCACCTGAAGGAGGTGCAACGATCCTGACAGCAAGTGAGGGGGTCACCATGCAGAACGACTCCAAAGAGCGAGGCCAAGAAAGCCAACCTTAATTGCGCCCTGAAGGAGTGAGAAGAAACCATAACTGAATGATGGGGATGTCTGGGGCTTTGCCTGAACTGTGGGGAGAGTGGGTGTGATGGATTACCAAACAAAATGGTTAATTTAAAAAGGTGCAGTTCAGACAGAACAGTAGCATGAGTTAACCAGAGCTCCACCTGATTGGCCGGCTGAGCAGCAGTTAACCAGAAACACACAGAAAGAGTGTTCTCACCACAGAGAGAAACAGATTGGGTCAGACACAGATTGAGTTAGTCTTAGATCGTGTCCATGAGAGTCAAGAGGCTTGGTGGCCAGAATTCTCAAAGAAATCTCTCAAAAGCTGTGAAGAAAAGATCATTATTTCAGCAGAGGCTAGGTGGCCAGGTGTTGGTGAAAGAACAGAGGTGAGTGTAATGAACTTGCCCCACCCTGAAGGGCTGGCGTACAGCAGGCCTAAGGGAGAAGGCCTTAGCAACAGCCAGAGTAAAGAAAAAGGCTCCATAAGCAGAGAACCCACCTGATTGGTTGGAAAAGGTCCAATAACGTTTGGCCAAAGCTAGGGGGAGCTAGTGTGCTTACAGCACTTAGAGTGAGGACAGTTCTAATCAGAGTCTGTCAGAGAGCAGTCCAGGACTGGAAAGACTCAGTCAGAGTTTGGGGTCTGAAACTGACAGTTGAGAGAGAGAAGGATTCTGACTCAGCTGTGTTAGCTGTCAGGATCCAGATAACTCTACAAGCGGAGGAGGCTTGCTAGAGGGTGGAGGCCCTGAGGCTGGGGGAAAGGGACCTGCTGGCCAGAGGCTTGTCAGTAGACCAGACCCCAGGAGTCTGTCCTGCCCAGTTCAACACCAGTCTTGGGAGGCCCAGTCCAGTGGCAGTTTGGCCAGTTTGGGACAGTGGGAGAGGGAGGCTTTGTATGCCAGAATCTCACAGGGCATAGACTGGGTGTGTGTTGATTCAGGGGTGAGGTACAGCAAAAGCATAGTGTCTGTCAGTAAAGGAGGTTAATATTTTAAAGGAAAACTTTTCTCTGAAGAAACACCTGCATGTGTCAGTGTGTGTGTGAAACTAAAGTGCCAACAATGTCTCTGAAACCTAAGTGAAAAGAACCTCTCTGTAACTGCCGAGCTTTAGTACCTCTCTGAGCCAGTTTTAAAGAAGCCTTTCTTTTGTTTTAAAAATAAATTTCAATTACCGTGTTCAAATTCCCCCGTGCCTGTGAGAGTCTCTCTCTGTGTGTCTTTAGAGTGGGTGAAACAGCCTTTTTATGAAACAGCTAAAAGTACTAAGATCTGAAGGTAACATCTAAGAATTCTCTGGACAAGCCTAAAACCTCTCTATACCATCAAATTGAGAAGAATCCTATAAATAAATTCTTGTTTGTTTTACTGTTTTACTATGCCACCAAAAGTCTCTCAAAGTTCCATTTTCCCTCAAAAAGGTGGCAGCATACGTTTCCTGCCATGAATTGCCTAGAAAGCTTGTGTGTGCATGTGAGTGGGGTGTGCCTGGGCTATCAGCAGCTATCAGCTGAGCCCTCAGCCTTCCCTCCTGTAGTGTTGGGCTGTGTGTGCACTGCAGTGGACACCTGATCCCTAGAGAAGGCGATAATTCAGTTCAGTGAATTCCAGTTACCTCAGCCAGGACCAGGGCCTTTTCAGCTGTGACCCTAGCCTGGTGCAATGCTCTCTCTGAGGAGACCAGGGCCCTATACTGTTCCACAGTTCTGCAGGGCCTGTAAAACAGAGTTGTTCTGCCAGACATATGGTTGAGGCAACTACAATTAACCATCTAGGTATTCCCCTTCGACCTCCAACCTCTGACTATCAACTTATTAGTCAGATCCATTAGGACCCCTTGGTGTTGTTGCTATGTGTATTTATTTAATTTTTACTGAATTGAAATTTAATATGCCACTTGGGTTTTATTATACTTTTTAAACGTTTACTATCAGATGTTTCTTATACTTTATTGCTAGCTGTTTCCTTATATTTTATTATTAGATGTTTTCTTATATATTATTTGATGTTTTACTAGATGTTTTAAATGTTTTATATATGTTATAAGCCATCCCAAGCCCAGGAGGAGAATGATTTAATCTAATCAATCAAATCAAGTAGTCTCAGTCTAAAAGTATGCCTCCAGCACATGACTTGCTCATAATTGTGCTGTGAAGGTTATATTTTCAAAACTGATTTAAGCTAACATGCAGTCTTCCCACTCTGTTTGACAATAGGAACACAACAGCATATCTTATGTTGGAATATCCAGTTATTAATACCTGTGTTGTGAATAAGTTACCTCATATAGTATAATCCTTTAGATAAGAAGCTGTAGCTGATTTTTTTCACAGTTTTAGATCAATGATAACTCTCTGTTTTATATTCCTGGTTAGGTCTCATCTATGCTTCATGAAAGCATCTGGCCAGCCACTTTTGAAAACAAGATGCTGAATCAGATGACTCCTCTGGTTTGATGAGGCAGAGTCTTTAGGTGAAACATTGGTACTTGTTACCATTTTAGTTTCAGATGGGTGTTAGCCTGTAGAAGTAGAACACAATACAAATCCAGTAGTACCTTACTTTCCAAGCTTTCATGAGTGAAAGGTCTCTTCAGCAGATGCCTGGAATACCCTAAAAAAGTTGGTCTTTAAGTTGCTTACTGGGTTCAGATTTTGTTCTATACCTATCTCATTAACCTTATATACCAAATTAAATATCCCTGCCCTTTATTTCCTGTCTTTGGTCTTTTCTTCAGTTTGAATCTAAAGTCTAAACTTGTTCCTGTTTGTTCCTACAAAATGAATACCTGCAACATCCTTTTGGACTCTGAATATTATTACTATCTATTTTACATTATGTTTTGTTTTTTTTTCTTTACATGGCAAGCTACCTAGGACACAAATCTGCAATGGTCTTTTGAACACAATTATTGATTGCTGTACATTGACCTTATCCAGCCAACTCAGCCTATATCTTAGCCTCTGACAAGATGAGAGGCTCTTGTCAGGATTTCCACTTTTCATTTTGTAAAACTTCTATAACAGCCACAGGAAAGATAAGCTTAGAAACCCGAGGGTAATATGTGATAAAAACTCAAAACCAATTTAAAAAGCCCAGCTTAATTACTGTTTTTGAGATCCATGCCCATTTTACAATTTTTGAAGAGCTAACTGTAGACTCATCTCCAGTAGTACTCCAGTAAGTCATGACACAATATCACAGACTACCAGAATTCATGCTGACACACAGAAAAACTGTTGGAGTTGGACTGAACTTGTCACTAACTAACCAAGAAGCTTTCACTCCAGTTGGCTCAGCCCCTATAAAACTCTTGAATAATAGGCCCTTTCCACACAGGCCAAATACGGCAAAAACGCCGTCCCCAGGGAGCCATTCGCACAGGTAACGATGACATCCCAATTATTAGGTTGGGAACTTTAAAAACATATTTTAAGCACATATTCAAAACCCTTAATCACTATATGGAATCCTTAAGTGGAAACTTCTGGTTGACAAGAAACAATTGTTCTCCACAGATTTGATTAACGTACAAGATAGATGGATGTGTGTATCAAACTTATATATTTTTTCTATATTTTTGTAGATAACCGAATAGAAATACTGAAACTCGTTTTCACTATTATATGGTTCTTGATTTTTTTCTTCCATGTTATTACAGAAGTAAATATTGTTAACATGTAATAAATCATTGGATTTCGTTGGTTTTCAATCTTATGTAAAAAAAAACACCCTCTCTATATTACTTTTTATTAAGATACACATTCTACCATCATACTTCAAGAAGTGTTATGCAGACCTCCAAGGTATAACTGCACTGAAAAAAATCATCTGTCTCCTGGAGTACAATATCATCATCAGACTTGGGTCTCTGCTGAGCACCAGTGGGAATGCTTCTTCAAGTATTCAGTCCCATCAAGTAGGTTAATGAGACAGTAACAAATCTTGTTGCAAGTGATGCTGCAACAACAATTCTGTATCCTCAAGGTACATCTCCAGTTTAAAGGCAAATCTTCATTTCCAAGCCTAAACATAATACAATTGATAAAACCCTGAGTTAATGCAGTGAAAATACACATTAATAAGGCCATTCTGTTTCTCATTATCCAAAATTTTTTAACGATGGCATCCCAATTATCTTAGATATGTCACCATGTCTGCAAGGAATTTTAAACAATTACTTTTACAAATGTCCTTTCATTCCCACAGCACCTTTCATTTCAGTGGCTTTGAGAATCATTTTTTGTCATCTTTGCTTTGAAAAGATCTGTTAGAACCTGTAAACAGTTTTCCTGATTAGGTGTCTTTTAACTGTATTATTCTTCTATACTTCAATACAAAACTTTTAATAACACAAATGTCAGTTCCGTAAATGATTAGTGTTTAGTCTTCTTATGCTCTGTAACATATGACTTTAGGGTCTTTGGTTGCATTAGTTTTTTTAAAAAAAAAAACAGCTCTTGCTCCATCTAGTGGCATTTTCTTTAGGAATTAAAAATCTACTAGAGAAATTTCCACATGCTATATATGAAAATTTCACAGGCTCTATACAATATGGAAAGGATATCATTACGAGTACATACTCCACTCTCACCTTCTCTGATTCCATTAATACAGTTAACTGCAATATATCTTGGTCAAGATGAGTGTATAAAAGTGTCTACTTTAATCTTTCTCTGTGGATTTTTTTCATCTTTTTTTTCCTTTAGACAAAAATATTCAGGCATATTGGTGAGAAACCCAAGCAATATGCATGAAGTTGCCTTGTATGGAGTCAAACTCTTCGGCCCATTCCACACAGGCCAATAAACATGGGTGCAGGATGGTAAAAAACCTTTTTGGGGAGAAACTTCACACAGATCCCACCCCTAAAATAAGTCTGCCCCATGTTATTTCCTTCAAACCAGGTTTATTGAGAGTCACAGTGGAATCCTGCAATCCTGGGTTGCAGACGTTCATGAGAGAAAAGTCAGACAGGAGCCACTTTATTCACCTCCATTTTCCTTTTTAAATATTTCACAGCTTACATCTACATATTTATGCGGGTGCAGATGGTCATATAGTGAGACATCAGAATGGCTGTGGGGGTTCATTTGTGCATGCCTGTGTAGCTACACATCAGTGTGAAATAAATTAAAAAAGAGAGATGCATCTCTGTGTGAAGGTGCGACAACAATCCAAATTATTTCTGTGGGCTCCAATCGCTGCCTGCACAGATGCATATGAACATGAAAACAGGAAAACGGGGTTACTTTATCCCGACTGCAACCCGTTATACATTTGTTGTGTGGAAGGGGCCCCAGTCTGTAACAGTCGGAATTGTCTGCTCAGACCGATGGTGGGACTCTGGAATCTTAGATGGAAGACTTTCACATCACCTACTACCTGATCCTTTTAGTTGGAGATGTCAGGGACTAAACCTGGGATGTCAGGGACTACACCTATATGGAAAGGCAATAGTTTACAACTGAGTTCCTACCCTAATAGGTTCAGCAAAAAAATCTGTCCCAATTGGGACACTAGTCTTCTGTGGAATTCTAACTCTCTTATTTCTTATGCAGCTGTATTTCAAAGAAAACCAGGAAGCTTACCAGAATATATGCCTATCATGTCATGTTAAGTGTTAGACTCTTGTACTCAGAACACTCTGCCTAGGTCTAGTGATATAGCAAAAGAAACCAATGATATAGACACATTTTAAGAGAAATGTTTTTGAAAGTTTACTAATTATATTAGTTAAGATTAATTTTTACTAGATTTTACTAAACTGCTCTATAGCTAACAGTATAGAGCTAAACAGTATTACAAGGGAATTTTCCCAGTACAATGATACAAGTTGCCCTGATCTCTGGCAATAACCCAATAGGAGAGAAGACATCCCTGTGTGAGTATGACTGAGACACTGTTGGCCTTGTGAAGGAGGGAGCCTGATGAATCTGGTTGAAATGCCTAACCCCTGTCTCATTTAAATGTTAAGATTATTGCTCCTGGCCACTAACTCCCCACCTCTAAATATGCATGTGCCCCATATAATGATCTGTCACAGGTGTAACCTGTAATATCAAGCAAAATATGTTGCTTTTATGATGTAATCAATGATGTACTGACTTTCCTGTATCTTTAAAACCATTGACCCTTCCATATATCAGGGCTTCTGCCACAGAGTTTGTTTGTGCTGCAGCCGAAATAGACCTTTTAAATTTTATTTTAATACCTCTCACATCCTGGTGATCTTATTGGACTTCAGAGTGCTGTGATCTTTCGCCTGTTCCCTAAAGTTGGAATAGCAGTGAGAACTTTATGAAACTTTATGGTATTCTCTGTCGGATAAGATACCTCTCCACCACAAAACATCAGAAGATTCACTTCAGGAAGATTCAGTCCAAATTCTTTCTTGAATGGAATTTGGCTACAGCTACTGATAAGATAAGATTTGTTGTTCCAATCAATTGACCCATAAAACATACATACAGCAGAAAACAGTATCCAGTTAGCAATAGATTAAAAGAACAAAGGAATAAAGTTACATAGACTTAGGAGCAAAATATTAGAACAGGAGAACAGCTTCCTGAGATCTCTGGTTTTTAATTCTGAAAACCTCTGCCAGAAATTTTGCAATCACTAATGTCTTCTAGCAAAAAATGTATGTAGGATTGTTCTGCACTGCCTCTAAATTTTGACAATAGAAAAAAAAATCCTCTGTTGACATTCACCAAGGCCCCTTCTGCATGGAGGCGGAAGGGGTTGGGTCGGCGTAATCTACGCCAACCCGATGATGCTGGGACCGTCCGCATGGACGGTCCCAGAACCGGCTGGGATGACCCACCTCTTCCCCGTCCCTCTCCTGTCGCCTCCATCGCCCTGCTGGCCTCCGTAGACCCGCCCATGCTGCCCTCCGACCTCCAGGGGTCGGAGGACAGCGAGGGAGGGCCTTCGGAGGCCAGCAGGGTGACAGAGACGACGAGGTGAGTGGGAGAGGGACGGGGAAAACAGCGCATTCCCGGCGGTGCCGTTAGCACAGCGCCTCCGGGAATGCGCTGTTGTGCCCAAAACCTCCCTCCAGGAGGGAGGTTTTCGGAGGCGGCCTGAGGCCACCCTGGGGGAGGGAGAAGGGAGCCAGGTCGGCGCTGCTGCATTTTGGCAGCGCCGCCTGTGCGAACGGCTCCCTGGGGACGGCGTTTTTGCCGTCCCCAGGGCGTCATTATTGGCCCATGTGGAAAGGGCCCATGATAAAGCTTGCAAAAAAATGTGGTAAGGTTTTGCTACCCTGAAAGTTACAAGGGCACAGTCTGAGAGGATAAGGAACACCTGTGAGCCTATCAAGAAGCTTTTCAGATGGAAATATATTTAGCCTTCCACTTGTGAACAGCCATCAATAGTGAAAACCCATCAGTGTTTTCAAGTAATTAGCGCAACAGAATGGGACTGCAGGTTAGGAAACAGACCAGAGATCAATGGGACAAGTGGGACCAGATATCAGTTGTAGCAATATCCTACAATCTCTGTGCTAGAGATTTAAGTGCAATGTCGTACTCCAAAAGAGCTAAAAAGGAGAGGAAAAGACCTATTGAGGCAGCTTTTCTTCTACCAGTCTCATCCAGTTACTGTAATAATCTTCCTGAGCTAAGTGGGTTAGTAAATCTTTGCCCCATGAGAAGATCTTTATTTTGCGCCAAAGGTTTAATGCTGTGGAGCAAGCTCTGTAAGTCAAATAATACTCACCCATTTCTATTGGGCAACTCCTAATAACCAGTGAAGAACTTCAGGGTTCTCATTTCATTTCAGGTATTGGAGGAAAGATCTTTAGCCCCTCTTTTTTTCCTGCATCCTATGGGACACAGATAGTCAAATCTATAATAACACACCTATGCTAATGAAAAGAAGCTCTCTTGCAAGGACTTGACTCAGTTACAATTGCTCAGGACAGAAAGGGCAGACATTCTCTACACAAGTTGAAGAAAGTGTCATGCTGATGGCCATGGTCCATTTTTGTATATACCCAAAACTTAACTGTTCATGAAATGAACCCTAGTATCTAGAGGATGAGGGGATATTTATAAAAGTTAACATACATTTAATTGAGAATATTTAATTAGGGTAATAGCACCCTGTCAGGAAAGCCCAAATCCCATTTATTTAAATGTCTAAAAAAAGTAAATCCGTTAAGAACTATCTTCCTCAATGTCCAGTTCTATACACAAGATACACTTTGTTACATCACTTGTGACAGTAATTTATAAGAGTACCTGCCTTCTTAACCCAACTTCAGATTAAGTAACCATGCTGAGTTAAATTCTTTTTTACAGTTGATCACCATGGAAACATCAACAGAACACATTAGTGAGTATTGTATCCACTGGTGGCAGCTTCAAACTTTCACATCTTACTTATTTAGCATTTCAATTATACTTTCACAGAAGTTTGGAAGGAAAAAGAGAAGCAAAGACAGCCTTACAGTCTGATTTTTTAAAAATTCAAGCCTGTTAAAACATTTTTCTCTTGCAATGTAATGATTTCCACAAGCATCCTACGACAGATAAGGCTGGCTATGAATAATATCACTTTGCTCTGCTGATCTCCCCTTCTATTCAAGCACCTTGTTCAAAATGTTGGTGGCTCAGCTCCAGACATTCTAGGTAAGATAAATTAACTGGACCTATTTCAATCTGGTCTCCAGTCTGGTACTGGAATCAAATCTACTTTGGTTGCCCTGGCAACTTTCACTAAGGGAGACGCAAGAACAACACTGTTGTTTGTCCTGAATTTCTCTGAGGCTTTCAGTATCAGCTTGGTATGTTCCTGGATTATTGGTCTGGAATTGGAATTGGAGATACTGTGCTCTGCTCATTTTGTTCCCATTTTGCATGTAAAAGTCCAGAAAGTAATGCAGGGGGACATTTCTGCTTCGTGGTATTCATACTATAAAGTGCTACAAGCATCTACCTTGTCTAACATACTATTTAACATGTGAATTCAACTGGAGGGGAGTCACTAGGAGTTTGAAGATAATACCCAGCTCTAGTCTCTTGCTCATCTGATTTGTGTACAGTAGTAAATGTTATGAACAGGTACTTGTAATTAGCAAAGAGTTAGATAGGAAGGGGCAATACATTCAGATGGAAGTTTTGTTGATAGAAAGGAAGGCCAGTTGTGGAGTTGGAGTTGATTCCAAAGATCCCTGGGCAAACAAACCCTCCTGCCCTCTCCCCACCCCAGCAACCCCAGATGTGGATGTGAAGGGGAGCCTTGCAAGTCTTGATCCCTCTGACCCAGGAGCTTAGAGAGCCCTGGCAGCACTCCCAAGCAATCTCTACTTGGTGACCCTGCTCTTTTCCCCAATGAATCAGGTTGTAGCAAATCTGTGCATCTAGCACTCAGTATTGGCATTGGCATTCAAAACAGGGGTCCCCAACCTTTTTGAGCCTGTGAGTTCATGTTAGTAAGTGCCTTATGTTATCACTATCAAAATTCAGTATCTGCAATTACTATGTAAAACATGACTTGAAATTTGTCCCTGACCTATCCCTCCCTCCCTCCTTCCTTTTCTTCCTGGCTCTGTGCCGTGTTTCCAATGCTGGGGGGCAATTGGGAGTGCTGGATATAACAACATAAAACATTTTCACACCAGTAATAAAACATTTTGAAAGCATTTTAATTCATATGATACAATACTTTAAAGTGTTATAGCAGCTGTTAAACATTTTGAAAGCATTTTTAAAATGTCAAAAATTTTATTTCCGCTGTGTGGCATGGACCATTGCTGTGTTCAGATTTGTGAGTTGGGGCATGTTCTATAATGTGATGTTGACTTTGAGATGACCTGGTGCAAAAAAATCATTTTTTGGTCGTGGTGGGGGAGGGCGGCTGCCCATACGAGGGAGGACAGAAAACTCAGATTTTGCCCCAGGCTCCATTTTCCCCAGCTATGCCTCTGTGTACAGTGCTTTCTTCCAGCATACATCTGCCTACTCATTTGATCTTTCAGCATCTGTTAAAGACCTCTTTATTTACTCAGACCCTTGGAACTTCATGACTCTCTGCAGTCTATAGAATCTGCAGTGTATAAAATCCAGTAACTGTTTGTTTGTTTGTTTGTTTTAAAAAGTGGATGAATTTTCACTGGGGGGGGGTATGATTTATGGTTTTGAATGTAATTCTAAGCCACCTCCAGTGCCTGAACTGTTTTTAAAAAAATCCTGTTCCACATGAACTGATGATGTACAGATAACGAATAGAGACAACAGATTTACAGTACTCTCCAAACACTGCAGTATCAGTCTGTCCATCACAATATGTGGCCCTGTGGGTGCCAGAAGAGAGACACCATGGTCCTTATGTTTACATACTGAGGCTGACACCAGTTAAAAAACTGTGAATACATCTATTTATGTATATTAATTGATCATGCCAATACTCACACATTTGCAAATGAATCATAGTCCTAAAGGGGGGGAAATGCATTGCCTCTAGACAGTATTTTCATGTTACAGCAGACAACATCTTAGGAAAAGCATTATTTTGTAGAAAAAGAAATGTTTCTAAAATGGTACCAAAATTCCTTTTAAAACATTTCTATCAAAAACCAATTCATATAAAATTAAGTACTCTGATAATCATATGAACTTTGTATCCTTTAAAAAAATAAAATTAGATTTAACTACATGTTACATCATAGAAAATTTAAAATGTTAGCCTTTATCTGAAGTTTGAATATTTCAAAGGGCATGGTATCTATTAAACATCTTAACAGAAGATGACATATTTGTTAAATGCCATATTACGAATAGCTTTATTACCATAATGTTGAAAGGTTTTAGTTAATTGATTCAACACATCCATTTCATAATCCTGAACTGTTTAAAACAATGTAGGAATCTGTCATTTCCATAGCAACCCATTCTGTCTTCCTCCCCTCTTCTTTTTCCCACTATGATTCCAAACTAAAGAATCTTCTTCTTAAACAACTGCCTTCTTAAATCTATCCCATACAGCATTCAGACCTGTTACAACAATGATTACAGACAACTTATGCAACTGCGTTTATTATAAAATTTCCAAAGGGTAAGCATTATTTGCAAAGGGAAAGCTGCTCTTTCATTTTCTGGATGTGTTTTGAGAGTCTAGTCCCTATATGCCTCTCCATCTATGGTGGAATACCCATGGTCAATTAATCACATGATACATGAAATATCAAGGTTTCAGCAATAACTCCCCACTGCTTAACTGCTGAACATGGATTCATCCCGATTCTGGCGCTCCCTCTCCCCCTTATCATGTGTTTTTTTAAGAACCTGCATGTAAGTGCACCTTTTTAAAAAAAACACGTGCCAAAGCCAGATCAGTGGGAGCTTCAGGGGTTGAATGTAGATTTGTTTTCCCACCGTTGAGAGTGACATGGAGGCTTCCAGCCAATCAGAGCACAGTGGGCTGTGTGTGATGTGTGCGCAGCCCTTTTCTTGTTTCGCGCTGGTGGCGGCTACGTTGACAAATGGCTGCATGGAATGGGATTTATGTGCCAATTGTAAACTAAAATTAGACTTTCGTCCCAGCACAGCTGTGTGGATAATGAGTGCCGAAGCCGCACACAAACATAGCTTAGCACAAAAAACAGCTACCGCTCTATCTACGCATGTGCGTGGTGATGTAGCTGTGCAAAAAAAAGTTTTTAAAAAATCCCACCCCAACACAGCAGAACAGACTATCAGGATGAGGAAGAACAGAATCACTGAGCTGATCACGCACTCGATCGTGGGGAATGTTGTGTTGCTCGAAACCGCAATAGACATTGAGGTCTTCAGTATAAGCTCGCTGCAGTGGGGAGGGAGAAACTGCAATTAAAAGTTGCTGTTTCCTTTAAAACCTAGTTGTATCTGCCTTTAATTTCTCAGTGGGGAAATCATCTATAACTGTCCTGAATATTAAGCATAATGATGTGGTAGACTAAAGGTGGCAAAACTGCATATGAACTGAATCACTTCAGGTTGCATATGGGAAAGTGGGTCATTTATGGTACTTTCTTCCTTACCATAAAATCCTTCATACATGTAGTACAGTACTATATCACAAACAGGCTATGTGAAGGAGCATTCAAAGTGATCTGAAGTGGTGCAGTACATAATTCAAGCATTCCAGATTATTTCCTTATTCTGTATTCAGTTCCCTGACCGGCCATATTATACAATACAAACAGATCTTTCTAAGACCCCAATGCCATTTTTCTCTGTAGAGAGTAATCAATACATCTTCACTGATATTAGGAACACTCATAAAATGCCAGCCACCATGGTTAGATTCCAAAGGAAATCTAGTGGGCCCTGATGTGTGTTAATAATCACTCCAAATAAGGTCTGGAGATGACCAGCATACTGAAAACCATGTTATAAAAACCATAATTGCAGCTATCTTTGAACAGATTCAATGATATAGTATGGTTTATCAAATAAATCTGTTTTATGGCTATGCTTTCATGAACTGTTCTGTACAAAAGGCCCTTAGATTTTAGTTAGCACCATTTTTTCTCAGTCCTTTCTTTTATACAGTGCAATCCTAAGAAAATTCCTCATAGAATAAGCACCACTGAACAAACATCTGTAGATGTGAGTACATCTGCTTAAAATAGCACTGAAAAACTCTGAACTGCCATACACTCCTTCCAGACCTAGTATTGTGACCAGATAGGGATGCCAGTCTCCAGGTGAGACCTGGGAATTCCCTGGACTTAAAGCTCATGTACAGACTACAAAAATCAGTTCCCCTGGAGAAAATGGATGTTTGTAAAATGGACTACATCCTTCAGGGGAGGGCAGTATACAAATCGAATAACACAATACAATACAATACAATACAATACATTGCACTGTACTCCACTGTATCCCAGGGTCCATCCCCAAATTTTCAGGAGTTTCCCAACTTAGATCTGAAAACCCTACCCCCCATCCCCCACTGGTGGCCAGGAGGGACCTGGCAACCATATAAAATGACCTCTTGACTACTTTCTTCACTTCTCCCTGTCTCTCACAGACATTTTAGCTGCAAGTATGATGTAAAAAAAATAACTGCTACTTTGAACTTTTTGATGAAATTAAATCTATTTAATTTCTCTATATGTATGTGCACATTCTCCCTCTCTTTGTGATTGTTATTATCAATCAGATTATCTCTTTTGCAGTCCTGGATTAAAATTAATCATAACAGATCAATTTATATACATATCATTGATACTCTTAGTCCTCATCTTTTTATTTACAACAAAGACACCCCATGTTTCAATTTTTTTCTACTGTCTTAATTCTACTATACTCCATTAGTGCAAATATTATGTAATTCTATACCCTGAGAAGATTCCAATAAACTTCAACTTTTTGAAATCTTCTCCTAGCCCTTCTATTTAGAGCTGTACATTCATCATATAGGAGCTCTTGGGGGTAGTGATCCTGTGGCAAGTATTGTATAGATATAGTTAGATTACAGTTTCAGAGTATAAACTTTTGTGAATCAAAGCTCCCTTCATCAGATGCAAGTACAAATAGAGATCTATGAGTCTTTTAATCTCAGTTATATTGTGGGAGGGTGTTGTGAAGAATTCTTAGAAAGGGCACACAGATACAACACATAGTGTAATCATCTTGATTAGAACAGAGGGAAAATGCTTGGGGGCAGAAAATTAGCACCTATAGTGAGATAATAATCCTATGTCCCTATTCAGGCCTGGAGGAGTCCATTATTCCCAACCTGTGAGTGAACTCAAATATAACAATCTCTCATAATTTACCCTTAAAATTTCTTTGCTTGAGGACCACCACTATTAGGTTAGCAATACAATGACCTGAAAGATTTAAAGCATTCTCCCACTAGTTTTTGAGTGTTGTGTTTTTTAATGTCAGACTTATGTATAGTTTTCCCTATAGGGACTGACTTATTGGTCCAATAAGGAGAGTGAAAGGGCACTGCTGGCATTTAAACACATTTATAATGTTGGAAAAGAAACAAGTGAATTAATCTGAGATGAACATAAGAACTTAAGAAAGAGCCTGCTGTATCAGACCAGAGTCCATCTAGTCCAGCACTCTGCTACTTGCAGGGGCTCACCAGATGCCTTTGGGAGCTCACATGCAGGATGTGAAAGCAATGGCCTGCTGCTGCTGATGGTCCCAAGCACCTGGTCTGCTAAGGTATTTGCAATCTCAGAACAAGGAGGATCAAGATTGGTAGCCATAGATTGACTTCTCCTCCATGAATCTGTTTAAGCCCCTTTTAAAGCTGTCCAGGTTAGTGGCCATCACCACCTCCTGTGGCAGCATATACCAAACACCAATCACGTGTTGCGTGAAGAAATGTTTCCTTTTATTAGTCCTAATTCTTCTCCCCAGCATTTTCAATGTATGACTCTCCCTTCCCCAAATGTCCCTGAGAAGCCTTCCCTCTGGCTAGTTCCGAGTCCCAAAGGTCGACCTAAAGTGTCTCCTCCCTTGCAACCCAATCTTTCTTTCTTCATTTCTGCTTCCCTCTGTCTTAGACAGATGCAAAGAATTCATTCAGCTTCTCTTCAATCTCCCTGTCATCCTTTAGCTCACCTTTTGTTCCTTCGTCATCTAACGGGCCTACCGCTTCCCTAGCTGGCTTCCTACTTTTCATGTACTTGAAGAACTGTTTGTTGCTGGTCTTGATGTTAGCAGCCATGCGTTCCTCATAATCCTTCTTTCCTCCCTTACTTGCTTCTCTTTTGCCATCATTTTTGTTTTTTTTCGTATTCTTCATCATTTGAGGTGGACTTCGATTTTCTAAAAGACATCTTTTTTTCTGATAGTTTCCTCAACCTCCCTTGTTAACAATGGTGGCTTTCTTTTGGACTGGGTGCTGCTTTTCCTAAACTGTAGAACACATTCCAGCTGAGCTTTTATTACTGTGTTTTTAAATAACCTCCAAGTATCTTGGACAGTTTTGACTCTCTTGATCTTCCCTTTCAGCTTCCTGCCCACTATCCTTTTCATCTTTGAGAAATTTCCCATTCTGAAGGTGAATGTAACAACATTAGTAGTTGTTACTTGCTCGCATGCAGAGATATTAGATCTGACAGCATTGTAGTCGCTGTTCCCTATCGGCTCAACAACATGACTTCCTGCACCAGGTCCTGGGTCCCACATAGAATTAGATCTAGGATCACCTCTCCCCTGGTTGGTTCCACAACCATCTGCTCTAAGGCACAGTCATTTAGCATATCTAGGAATGCTCTCTCCTTACTATGACCTGAACATGCATTTTTCCAGTTTAAGTGGGGATAGTTGAAATCACCCATTACCACTAAGTTTTTGCTTCTGTTGGCCTCTCTAATTTCTTTTTCCATCTCAGAATCCTCTTGTGCGCTTTGGTCAGGGGGACGATAATATATTCCTAATATTAGACTATCCTTCACACCTGGTATTGATATCCACAGTGCTTCTGTAGGGAATCAGCTCCCCTTGCATTATCTATTTTATGTGACACTATGCTCTCTTTGATGTAGAGTGCAACACCATCCCCGATATGCCCTGTCCTATCCTTCCTGTAGAGCCTGTAACCTGGGATAACAGCATCCCACTGGTTCTCCTCATCCCACCATGTCTCTGTGATGCCCACTATATCAATGTCCTCTTTCAAAACTCTGTACTCCAGCTCCCACATTTTAGGTCGAAGGCTTCTACTATTAGCACAGAGACACTGTATATTCTATCTCTGTCCTAACCTGGGATTTATTTGCTTTGCCCTCTAGCCCTTTGTAGACACTATCACTTATCATATGCACGTTGCTATGTTCCACGCTTGTATTTGATTGATTTAGAAAAACCTCCCCCTCTGTCTGCATCCCCATAGATACTGTATTCCAAACCGAAGTAACCTCAGCTCCTGTCAGCTTTTCCCTGGGATCAATTTAAAAGCTGTTCTGTTACCTCTTTAATGTTGAGCACCAGCAGCCTGGTTCCTTTTTGGTTAAGATGAAGCCCATCTGTTTTGTACAGATCTGCCTTGTCCCAAAAGGTTCCCCAGTTCCTAACAAATCTAAAACTCTCTGCCTTACACCACCTTCTCATGCATGCATTGAGACCCTGTATCTCCACTTGCCTAGCTGGCCTTGCACGTGGAACAGGTAGCATTTCTGAGAATGCCATCTTGTGGGTCCTGGACTTCAACCTGTTACTTAGCAGCCCAAATTTAGCCTCCAGAACCTCCCAGCTACATTTCCCAATGTCATTGGTGCCAATGTGGACCACAACTGCTGATTGCACCCCAGCACTGTCTAACAGCCATGAAGCGTGACATCCGCAATCTTTGAGATGGTACTGAAAGTGGTGTTAGGTCAGTTTAATCTGTTGTCAGAGTGGAAATGGAGACAGAGATGGCATCTTGGTTTGCTGCAGTCCCTATTCCCAGAATCTATGTCCATTTTTGGAAAGATATTATTGTCAGACATAAGAAGTTTTTAAAGGTTAGAAGGCTATCTGTGGGTAACAAAAGGTTTCCCTCCCAAAGCCTGTGAGAGACAAGTTCCATTGTCCAGAATAGGTTGTAGGTCATTAATGATGTGTTGAACTGGTTTGAGCTGAGACATGTACATGACCACCAGTAGAGTTTTGTTGTTGTTTTATTTGTACCTGTCTTGTGGCAGGTTATCCTTTGGTATCATTCTGGCTTTGTTGCTCTGTTTCCTTCTAAAATCAGGTAGGTACTGTAATTCCAAGAACGTGATGTAGATTCTGTTGTTTGCTTATTTGTTTTTACAATGTGGGTTTTCATTTATTGAGATATTTATTACACCCCATTTTCCTCTACATTGGCAATCCAAAGCAAATTTATACTATTGGTCTCCCTTCATAAGCAGCAATCCTGTTTGATAGTTTATACTGGGAGAATGACTGGCTCAAATTCACCCAATGACCAGACTGTATAATATACATTCCTCTTCATTGCCACCTAATGGCAGTGACTGACTTATTCTCCCGAGGAAGATGCAATTAATTAGGCCTGATTCGAAAATGGATACCTGGCTTAGGTTTTGTGTGCTGCAGTTCAAATGAAACAAATTTATACACTTGACCTAATGATGTTGACTCCAAATTTTACAAAGTGGGTCTCACTGATCCAAATCCAATATTCCAACTACCACACCACTATTTACTTTGCCGATACATCTATACTAGATTGTACCTGTGATTTTTTTCTATGAAATTCTCTGTGAACCTTCTAAAAATGAACAATTTATGACCCGATCTTATCAATTCTTACTTATGTGAAAATTCCAGTAAGTTGAATCAGGCTTACTCACAAGTAATTGTATACCAGATTACAACCTTAATTATTAAAAATATTAATGTAATATTAATGCATGTTTTCTCTTTCAAATCTTTGAAAAAGTCATTAATGAAAAAAAGAGAGATTCAACTACATATGCATAGGACACCACACATCTTCTATGGGGAAAATTGATTATTTATGTGGAGAGAACAGTACAAAATTGTAACATTAAGTTCAGCAAGATTTTCACATTTAATAAGCCTAGGCAACTTTCACCCCATACTTGCCTTGCTGTGATTCTTCTGAATTGTCACCAATTATAAAGTCTGTATAGGTCAAATCCTCTCCTAATTTATTGTTCATTGCACAGTTTTCCAGTTCTAATCTCCAGAGACACTGTGTTATATGACTTACCAGTCTGCTAAACATATCAGCCAAATTGCTGCAATTGCTGCAATTTGTGTGTGGATGTGTGGAGACTCGTTCCATTAATGAAACAACAACATATATTTGTTGGAAAAAAAGTTGGCCGCAGCCCAATTTATTTAACCATATAACAATAGCCTTGAAGCTGGGTGAGCATAACAGAGTACATCCTGGCCCCCAGGCAGTGAACCGCTGAACCTGGTTATAGAGCAGCCCTAGCTGACCCCTTAGGCCCTTTGGACAGAACCCCTGTCCAGAACATCCCCAAGGGAACTGGAACAGGAAGTTACTAGATGCCACATGGATGCAAACACAATTTGTGACACCCCTTCCTGCCGGGCAGCCAGCTCTCGGTGCGGCCCCAAGACTTGCTGTCAAGAGCTCTATCACCACCTCGGACCTCATATGGAGGCCTCCGATGTGGGAAGGTCCAGCATGCAAGCTACTGCCTTCCCAAATAGGATGTGCTCTTATGCCCAAAACCGCCCAGTGAACTGTGACAAAGCATAACAATAAAACCCAATAACCATACTACCAGGGAGGGAAGGGAGGGCTTTCTCTTTCTCTGAAGCCGGCCTTGAAAGAGGCCTATCACTGCCGGTGCAGCCCTTTATAGGCTTCCAGGCCCTCGTCACATGGCAGTTCCATGCCACATGACTGCCTCAGCTGGCCGGCAGGGAAGAGGCATTGCACTCCTTCCTCCCCCGCCGCAACGGCATCGCCAGGCTGAAGCCTGGGATGCGATTTATTTTATATAAAGAAAAGAATATTACAATTTGACTATCATACTGAAACTAATATATATGTTTTATTCACAATGTAAAATTTATTTTAAAAATTCATTTTATATTTCAAAAAATCTTTTACAAGGAGACTTCATTTAAAAGGAAGACAATGTATTTAAGGCAAATGCTACATTTCAGACATTAACAATCCATGCTGTACATTTAAATCAGTTGAGGTAAATCTGCATCTAGCATGTCATGCAATAGTTAGAGTGCTGGACTGGCACTGAGAAGATGTAAGTTCACTTGCCATGAACCTCTCTGGTAAATTTGAAGAAGTCACTGTCAGCCAGAGGTGGGATCCAGCAGGTTCTCACAGGTTCCCGAGAGTAGGTTACTAATTATTTGTGTGTGCCGAGAGAGGGTTACTAATTGGTGATTTTGCCACATGATTTTTACCTTAGTTACACCCCTCCTCTCAGCAGTAGTGCGCAGAACTTGAAGCAGTCTAGCAGGAGGTGCACCGGCGTGCGTGGCAGTCTGCACCTGCGTGCATTCGTTTCCCGCCCAAGGACCGGCGCAGTGGCTGCATCCTTGCCACAGCCCCGCCCAGGAATGCCCCACCTCGGGAATGCCCAGCCACGCCCCCGTCGTGCCCTGCCCAGCCCCATTGGCGCTACACCACGGTTTGAATCCCACCACCATGGGAACCTGTTACTAAAATTTTTGGATCCCACTACTGCTCATCCCAGTGTACTGAACAAAGTTGTTGTGAGGATAAAACAGAGCTGAGAGAACTATATAGGCTGCTTCAATTTCCTGCAGAAGGAAATCAGATAAAATGTGCTAAAATAAATTTTAAAAGATTGCAGTGTGAGACAAGGGCAGCCTAATCCACAAGCGGGGGCATAGTCTCCAAAGAGAACTCCTTTCTCCCCTGGGAAAACCTATAGGTGCACAAGACTATGCCACCCTTTTTGGTGGTATAAGTCTGCACCACTGAGAGGGGTGTTCCCCAGCCAAAAGTCCTTTGGGAGCTTACAAAGGCAACTCCACTCCATGGAATGCCCCTGGAACACCTCCTCCATGCTAGCATGGCCTCCTGTGACATAGCAGTGATAATGTAGAAGAAAATGTCTTGGTTCTTGTGCCATAAAGTCATGCAGCACCATGCTGCTGAGCTAAGTCCCTCTACACTGGGGTCAGTGCTGCTTTGCAGGGCACTGGTACTGATGCCAGCACAACCCTCCCACCACTTTCTGTCCGGCTTCAGCCCCCTTCCCCTTTGAACTGCAGCCTTAAAGTCATAGCATAACACATAGCATAATAAATCAAAAGAAGAATTAAAACAATGTTGAGGACTTAAACATTTGTTTCCCTTCATATTTGGACACAGTAAACATATTTGCATGTTCCAAAAAGGGAAAAGTTCTGTCCCATTGTTGGCTAAAGAACTAGAACTACTCCAGACCCACTCCTGCAAGTAGTTTCTAACATGCATGTTTTGAAAGAGACTGAATTGCTAGAAATACCAACATATGGAAGTCTTCAGATATTAAAATAAAATGTTATAAGCACTATATATGCACTTACTTATTTCCCTTCTTTGTCATATTTTTTAAAAAAGGCTCCTCACTTGATCTTTCTGTCATAAGCCAACAGAACGAAATGCCTACAATAATTTTAAGAAGTTAAAACCAGTTACACTCTATCTATCTATATAAAAATCTATCAGTTCGTTTTTCTGCTGACAGGTAATCTCCCAAACTACTGGACTGATTGCTTTGAAAGCCACCTGGACATGGCCCACGCACCCTAGCAGAGGAAGGGGAACATTAGGGAGGGACGGGGCGGGGTGCCATGCAAGGGAACGGGAGAGAGGGAGGAGAGCGAGGGCCCCTTGCCCCTCCCTTGCAAGCATTGTGAAATGACACATGTTTGAACAGTTCGCTTCCCCTTTTCTTTCTTTTCCACTTCACCAGACTGAGCCACAGCAATGCGTGGCTGGGCCCGCTAGTATATATAAAAATCTATCAGTGCGTTTTTCTGCTGACAGATAATTTCCCAAACTACTGGGCCGATTGCTTTGAAATTTTCACACAACATCGCATTCGCGTGCAGCCAGGTTTCCATACTGTTTCCACACCTCCTGTTGTGTACATGTCACAACTGTGCCAGTTATTGTGTACATGCCACACCTGTGACAGTTGGAACCACAATTCTGTTCTGCAACAGTGCTATCTGCTGGCCATCAAAGCAACACCCTCTGATACAAGGGAAACAACCATGCCTTCCTTGAAAACCACTGCCATCTGGAGTGAAAAAGATGGGGCCTGCCATCTGGACATGGCCCACCCACCCTAGCGGAGGAAGGGGAAGGTGAGGGAGGGTCCAGGGGTTTGCTGGACCAAACACTCTGAAATTTGAACACAACGTAGCTCATGCTTCCCAGCATGTTTTAAGCTAGGTAATTCACCTGCATGGGAAGGGAGTGAAAGAGACAGGTTCCGTCACCTGGACATGGCCCATCCACCCTAGCAGAGGAAGGGGAACGTTAGGGAGGGACAGGGTGGGATGCCATGCAAGGGAACAGGAGAGAAGGAGGGGATTGAGGGGCCCCTCGCCCCTCCCCTCCCTTGCAAGCATTGTGCAATGACACATGTTCGAACCGTTCGCTTCCCCTTTTCTTTCTTTTCCACTTCACCAGACTGAGCCACAGCAATGCATGGCCGGGCCCGCTAGTATGTTTATAGATAACTAGGTCATTAAAAATTTTAACTTAAAAAGAACTTCACAGATATATTTCAGGAATTAGAAAGGCTGAAAATATACTTCTAAAGCGGGTTTCATTATGAACATTGAAATGGAACCTCTTTCATGTTACTGTTGTACACAAATGAATGGCTTCCACACAAGAAATGAACAGGAATATCTAATCACTAATGCAGTCCAGTCAGTAAGTCAAACAATTCTAAACCATAAATAGAAATCTCTGTTGTCCAATAGATAGGTACATTCATATTGCACACTGTGATGACCAAAGGGGTAATGTCCTCTTCAAGAGATATACTGAATTGAGGAAAGGTTGAAAACATTTTTAAATGTGGTACGTATCAGAGGGAGGTTTGGGCTATTGCCCTGAGTGGGGAAAAAATAGATATCATGGCTGGATATCCTAGCCCAGATATCATAGACCTTGAAAATATTAAAATAAAATAACAAAAGAAAACGTTATGAAATAAAGACAGACAAACATATTCATCACATTTCTTTTCACAACTTATTGTAAGTATTATTATTTTAAGTTATTTTCTACTCTAAACAGAGAGATAACTTGCATTTTTTGTCCTCTATATAAACCTCATGGGGTGTCACTTCCCTCTTTAATGCATTCTGCTACCAGTGCTGTCCATTTTGAGTTATGCTGCTGCCTACAAGAAATGGGTTTTTAAAATGGCTTTCAAGAGCACTTCAGGAAAATAGAAGCTAAACATGCTTCTCAGTTCATGACAGCAAAAACCAGGTAAACAATAATTTTGTGTGTGGTGGAGTGAGAAACCATGAGAACTACAAATTATTAATTCAACTTGGAAATCATCTTAATTTAATGTCTGTGGTTTTGCTAGGTCTATTGAACAATGGTAAACATATTGTGATATTTAAGAAATGGATTCAATACATTAATTTTTAAAGACTTACAGTTCTCAGTGTTTTCAGCACTTAAACTACAACATTCCTCTGGCTGCGCATGAGCAGCTGGTTAAATAGATCAATAAGTCATCTTTCAAACAGCACAACTCAAAATGAATGTTTTATTTGTGTGTGGTACAGGCAAAGATTCCAGTGCTGTCATTCTTCAATATTCCAATTCATTTTTTTCTAGAAAACTTACATCATGTTTTTCCCCATTTGCCCCATTTTGAACATTATGACAAGAAGACATCATCATAAGAACATAAGAAAGAGCCTGCTGTATCAGACCAGAGTCCATCTAGTCCAGCACTCTGCTACTCGCAGTGGCCCACCAGGTGCCTTTGGGAGTTCACATGCAGGATGTGAAAGCAATGACCTGCTGCTGCTGCTGCTGCTCCCGAGCACCTGGTCTGCTAAGGCATTTGCAATCTCAGATCAAGGAGGATCAAGATTGGTAGCCATAGATCGACTTCTCCTCCATAAAAATATCCAAGCCCCTTTTAAAGCTTTCCAGGTTAGTGGCCATCACCACCTCCTGTGGCAGCATATTCCAAACACCAATTACGTGTTGTGTGAAGAAATGTTTCCTTTTATTAGTCCTAATTCCCCCCCCCCCCCCCCGGCATTTTCAATGTATGCCCCATGGTTTTAGTATTGTGAGAAAGAGAGAAAAGTTTCTCTGTGTCAACATTTTCTGCTCCATGCATAATTTTATAGACTTCAATCATATCCCCCCTCAGACGTCTCCTTTCCAAACTAAAGAGTCCCAAACATTCTATTTATTTATTTATTACTAGCGGGCCCAACCACGCGTTGCTGTGGCAATTGTCCTTCTCATCACAGTCTGCAACCCACACAGATGTCCATGCAGGTCCAATGATCCCCAGCATAGCCTTTTGGGGTGGTCAAATGGAATCCCTCTTTCCCTTTTCAATGCACATCGTTATATGGTGGTGTCTTATTTTTCTAGTATAAGGTAACCCTTTCCATTCCACAATGGAACTGTCCAGTGTGAATCCCACTGTCCATGAGGCTGGTTGACACACACAGTCCTGGCTTAGGTAAGGCAGAACCGGGGCAAGGAGGCTATCCCAGTCAGGCAGCAGAGGCAGGTTGGTGAGGCACTCAGATCAAGGCCAGCTCCCTGGGTTCTTAAAGGGCCATGTGCAAAAGAAGCGGAGCCAGTGGTGTTGGTTCGCCCCCACCCCGCGGATTTTCTTAGAGGAAAAAGGCAAACTCCAGCTCGCTTTTAGTAAAAGAGAGCTGTGGTGAACATGGGTGAGGAAGTGGGTAAGTGGTGGTTGGATGTGAGGGAGGGCAGAGTGAGGTGTGTGAGGATGAGCTGGATGTATATGAGAGTATGTGTGTTGTGTGGTAGTAGTAAGTGAGGCACAGAGAGTGAAAGTTACCTGCATGTGAGGGGGGGAACCCCACCTGACGTCTCACACGGCAAAGTGTGTATGTGTTTCACTTCCACTGTATTACCTAACAGTATTACCTATTTACTGTTTTCACTGCTCATCTCTGCCCATCTGCGCGAACATTCTAAGGGCATACCAAGCCCTCAGGCCACAGACAGACAGGCTGCACGAACATTCTAAGGGTGACAGTTAAACACAGACAGCTTCATGACCTGGTGTGCCAGGAAAAATATGTTTTACCTGGCTCAGGTATGGACTTTCGGCCATTTGAAGGTCCGATTACCTGCCCGCAACATGGAGGGACATCCTGTAAAAATTTGGGGGTGATCCGTCCAGCAGCTTCTGAGGGAGACCATCAGGGACAAACACACAGTTAGATTTTTATATATATAGATTACATTTATATACCACCCTTCCTCCAAAGGGCTCTGGGCAATGTACAACATAACAAACAACAATGAACCAGCGAAGCACATAAACAAATTATAAATAAATAATATAAGCCCCCAAAACCGTGAATACTAAAACTCCTTAAAGTACATTGCAGCCTCTCCTCATAAGGAAGGTGCTCCAATCCCTCAGTCATCCTCGTTGCCCTTCTCTGCACTTTTTCTATCTCTTCGATATCCTTTTTGAGATGTGGCAACCAGAACTGAATACAGTACTCCAAGTGCGGTTGCACCACTGCTTTATGTAAGGGCATGACAATCTTTGTAGTTTTATTATCAATTCCTTTCCTAATTCATCCCCAGCATGAGTTTGCCTTTTTCACAGCTGCCATATGCATTGAGTTGGCATTCCCATGGAACTATCAACTAAGACACCCAAATCCCTTTCCTGGTCTGTAACTGATAGCACTGAAATAAATTCTCAGTCACTTCTCTTCATCGAGACCAAATTCATATATTCTATAAAGTACTTTTCAGCCTCTCTGTTACTTTTGATATTCATATGGACAAAATGGAATGATTGTTTTAAACATGCTTCAATGGGGCTTCTGAATTAATTGGTAGTTATGCAGGAAGGTCTATTTGCAATTGTATTCCCTACTTGCTGCTCATTATAATACACATGTGATTTCAGTATAAGATTATGGTTCTGATAATAGGTGGCATAAATCCCATTGTTTCAATGTAAATTCAGCAGCCTGTTTTGACAAAACTGAATTAACTAAACAGAGCCATACCATATAAAATGTATTGCAATAATCCAAGCTACACGTAATCTGAGCATGGATCACCATGGCTAGAACATGCTATGAAGGAACAGCCATACCTGGCATAGCAACCAAAGCTGATAAAAGGCAATATGTGCCACTGGGAAAATATGGGCTTCCAGCTGTAGCCCAGAATCCACCATTCTCCCCAAGCTACAAACCTGTTCCATCAGGGAGAATCCTCCAGGGTTGGCTGACTCCAGGGGAATAAGCAGGGGAAATGGTGCCCAGGGCAAAATGGCACCAGTGCCCCACCCCCATGGGCCCCTGCCCCCTGCAGAGCCTTTCCCCACAGAGCCCCACCCCCTGCAGACTCCCCCCATGCCTACTTACTTTATTTCAGCCAGCAGCTGGCTGAAAAAACAGCCTGCTCTGGCTGCTGGGGTCTGGCTGCTGGGGTGGGGCAGGGTGAGGAGGAAGAAGGAGGGGTGTGGGGGCACCTTCCCTGTGGATCCCCACCCCCTGCATAGCCCTGCCCCCTCATTTACTTTATTTCAGCTGGCAGCTGGCTGAAAAAAATGCCTGCTTTGGCTGCTGGGGCCTGGCTAGTGGGACGGGTGGGTGCAGGGTGTGGGGGCACCCCACACAGACCCTCGCTCCCACCCACTTACCTTATTTCAGCTGGTAGATGGCTGAATAAACAGCCTGCTCTGGCCGCTGGCTGGTGAGGTGGGGCGGGGGTGGGTGAGGGAGAAGGGAGATGGGTGTGGTGCCAATTTACACCCCCCATGTGATCCCAATGGCATGCACCCAGCACGGGGTGCTCCACCCTGTCCCGTTATCACTACACCACTGGCTGACTCATCAGTTCACAAGCAGATTTATCACCTCATGGTGTATGGGTAAGGTTTTAGACTAGCACCTGGGAAACCCAGGTTTAAATTCCTACTCACTCCATGAAAGCTTGTAGGATGACCTTTGACCCTTCACACACTTTCAGTGCTGAATGACTAGTGTTTGGATGTGAGACCTCCAAGTAATACCAGGGTCATGATGTAGAGACAAGCAATGACAAACCACCTCTGAAATCTATTGCCTTGAAAACCCTATGGGTTTTAAGTTGTAATTTGATGGCCAACCCCCCCCCCCCCAAACCAAACACCAAAAAAGCAACAACTCCATTTTCTCTGGACTGAGCTTCAGTTTGTTGGCCTTAGTTCATTATCATCTCCAGTAAATATCGATTGGTACTACACATTATTTAATTTGGATAACTAGATTTAAGTCCAGTAACATTTTAAAGATCAACAACATTGGGTGTGATTATAAGCTTTCAAGAGTCAAAGTTCCCTTTGTCAGAGTATTTATTCTCAAATGCTTGTACCCCTAAAATTTTGCTGGTCTTTAGATTGCTACTGTAGCTGAATCTACTTATTCTACTGCAGACCAACATGACTGCCATCTGAAACTATGTTTAGTTTGGAACTTTCATAATTAGTTCATGCTATTTTTTTTTACAGAAGATTCAATGTCATAGTAAAACATTTTGTATTCCAAAAATCCCACAGCTCTAAAAAAAAAAAGAGGTCATTGTCCAGAACTACTATGACTATTCCCTGTAATTAATATAAATAAATAATATTTCAGAATACTTTCTCTAGCATGCATGCACTCAGCAAAGACTGCTCTTACAGTGTAATCATAAAAGCTAAGGAAAATATTAAGACCACATAATTGCTGAAAAGGACCAAGTGATGTTTTCATTTTGATAATCTGGCTTCAGCGATTAATAAAAAACTTATACAATCCAATAACTGATGTACATTAGGGGTTTTATAAAGCCAAACAATCAAAAGACAAGTGTACTAAATAGAGAGTCAGATTAGAATATTCAGGACTTAGGTTCAAATGCCTGTTCAACTATGAAGCTCCAGGGTGACTTTGAACCCATCATCCTCAGCCTAATCTAAGATTTTTCAATGATAAAGTGCAGAGGGTGAGTACAATGTATGCTATTTAGGGCTCCTTGGAGAAAGGGCAGGATAAAAAATACTAAATCAATAAAAACCCTGACCTGAACAGCCCAGGCTAGTCCAATTTTATCCAATCTTAGAAACCAAACAGGGTCAGCCCTGCTTAGTACTTGGATAAGAAACTACCAAGGACCTCCAGGGTTGCTATAAAGAGGGAAGCAGCGGCCAACCAACTGTGAACATCTCTTGCCTTGAAAAACCCATGGGTTCCCAAAAACTCAGCTACAACTTGACGGCAAAAACTAAATACAATTATACTTCAGGCCTATTAAAAAACCAGTCATCTGGTCACTTGTAGTAAAATATGGTCTCTAGGGACCTGAGTAATAAAACTTGACTTTAAAAAATCTCTTATTTCAAATCACATATGACTGAGCCAGAGTAAAAGTGGACAAGTAATTCTATAGCCTTGCTTGCAAGAATGTGTCAAGTTGCAATAGTAATTCTCAGATAAGTAACATAGTAATGCCAAAGACTCTATTTTCTTAGGACTCTGGCAGCTGGTAGAAGCATGGTGGGCAGACATGTCAGTTTCTAGATCTTGTGATTATTGTAACAAAAAGTGCAGCTTTCATTATGACTGGATTTAAGGTTGTATATTTGTTTGCAGGTTTCTGTACATTATGTTCTTTTTCTGTCTGCATGTTTCTGTACATCTTTTATTGGGAAAGGCAAAAACATACAAATATAACCATTGCTGGAAATATCAAAGATTTGTCTTGTGAAGTCAATAGACTTAATTGACTGAGTTACCAATTAAACATAGAGTTTCACCGAGCAGAAGGTCTTGAACTAAAAGAGCATAAAATAAATGTGTAGTTCGAACACCATTTATTACAGAAACAGTAAAGGAACTTTATAGACTTGGACATCTAGTCTGCATTCCTTGAAAATTGCTTCTATTTGAAACCAGCACCCCACCTTTAAAAGAATGCTAGCAATCACCTTTTCACCTTTTAAAGAATCATAACAGGCTTTAAAGTCATTGTAGAATAACAGGACCATAAAATCAGCATCCTTTTAAAGAAGGCATTCAAAGAAGTGACCACACATTATTTATCCCAGTATTTTCCCTCCATTTTAATGCATGAGAAATCAGGAGAAAGGAGTTTATATGATCTTTACCTGCATTGTTTGTATAGGACTAAATCAATAAGAATATTTGCAGGACAAATTAATTTAAACATAATTTCTTTACTGACTGTTGTGGTTTTTCCAGGTTGTATGGCTGAGGTCTGATAGTTTTTGCTCCTAACATTTCTCCTGCAGCTATGGCTGGCATCTTCAGAGACATGTCATGATAAGAAGTATTTCTCTCAGTGGTATGTTTCCATAGGTGTGGCAAAACATTAGGAGCAAAAACTACCAGATCTCGGCCATACAGCCTGGGAAACCCACAACAGGCAGTCGATTCCAGCTCAAAACTCTCCATTATATACAATACTACAAGAAAGTTTCATATAATTTCATAAACTTGCAACTGATACCCATATTATGTTCAATTAACCAAGTAGTTCTATCAGAAGAACTTAGCAGTGAACCAGTCTTCCAATTCTCCAAGTTACTAGATTCTTCCCATTCATTCCTTCTACAAAGGAATATACTTCCAACAGATGGAACAATATTGTAACAAGATTATTATTTGTAGTTTGAAAAACAGTCCCCTGAAGTAACAACATAATTTTCAACAATCATACCAGTTATACTAAATTTAATCTTTTCATACATACACATTCCATTATATAAGAAAATCTTATCCAGCTCTCCAACAAAGTGAGACAAGACAGCTGTCCCATTCCTGCTTGGCTAAACCAGTCAGTCCCAGCAGTTTGCAGTGGGGTGCAGTGGTTAAAGTGGCACACTAGGACCGAGGAGCCCTGGATCTGCCATGAATCCTGGATCTGCCATGGAAGTTTGCTAGGTAATCTGGGTCAGCCACATACCCTCAGTCTAATCTACCTCACAGGGTTGTTGTAAGAATAAAATGGAGGAGATGAGAATGACGTAAGTCACTTTGCATCCTGATTGGGGAGAAAGGTAGAATATAAATTAAGCAAATAAATAATTTAAATGAGCAGCACTTGGTGGAAGACAGTTAAGAATAAAGAAGCTTTAAATATAGTGAATTCACATAAATCAGTAATTCACTGTCTTAATTGTCCTTTTGTGGAAGTCACTGGTTAAAAATCTTTCCCAAGTCAGTACTCTCAAAAGTGTGTGTGTTTGTGCATGTGCGTGCGTGCGTGCATGTGTGAAGTACCCTCAAGTTACAGCCAGGAGTTTTAAAGCAAGGCATGTAAGAAGCAGAGGTGGTTTGCCATTGCTTTCCTCTGCAGAGCTTTTCATAGTGGTTCCCCTTCAAAGTACTGATCCTGCTTAGCTTTCAATATCTGACAAGACTGGTCTATACCATTCTGCCTTCCCTTGCCTTGAAATGTTGCTATTAAACAGGACTCTACTAGGCAAGTCCTACAGAATAAATGACCATGCAGATTTCTCACGGTCTAGAAGGTGGGGAAAATATTATATGCTAGTAATTAATTTTTTAAAACTACACCTCCTGTTCACTCATGTTCAGTAACATTTTCTTTGTTCTTTTATATTGTGAGTTTTTCTTCAAAAAATTGTTCTACTGTCTTTTGAAACAACTTACTGTCTATTTGTTTCAGATAAGTTCAAGAGTGTCTCATTAAAACTTGCATGTGTTTTAGAAATATTTATATCCACTGCAGAGATCTAGCTACTGTTCTGCCCAATAGTTTTTTACTTCCACATCCCTGGAAGTGAAAGAATGTACTGTACAATATCTATCTGTACCAAGCACACCGGAGAAGTAGAGCCGGTCATGAGGATAGGCCAGTTTCCTATGAATCCTTTCTCTTGCCTGTTCTCCTGTGTCTCTTTATTCACACAGATTGCTACTCACAGGGACTTCCTTTCTCCCAGACGAAGTAGGAGAAGGGGGAAAAAAACCCACAACATACTAGCTGCCCTGGAAGCAGGGGGGGGGGGCAGGGGGAGAGAATGTGTTTTAGGTTATCAACTAAACAATTATTGACATGTAGAATTTGCTGCAAGAGTATGTAGTACTAGTCACAAGTATAGATGGCTTTAAAGGGGGAATAAACAAACTTACTTTAATTACAATGAGCCTGCCTATCCCAGGGGAGTGGAATTCTAGGGTGTGGTACAGCGCCAAAGGGGACTCCTGGCTTATCACCTCTTCACAGTCCCCCAAAAAGGAAAGCCATATCTAGATGTTCCTTCTGCTAACCAAAAGTATTTGTGCAATAGATAATTTTCCAGAATTCTATATTTACATAGATTTATGTAGAAGCCTGACATGACTGCATTAGAGATTTCCTATGAGAAATCAGGATACCAGGAAACAGAAAAAGAGTAGATTTTAGGGTGTTGTAGGTTTTCCAGGTTGTACAACCGTGTTCCAGTAGCATATTCTCCTGATGTTTCACCTGCATCTGTGGCTTGCATCTTCAGAGGATCTGATGGTAATAAAGCAAGTGGAGCATATATACCTGTGAAATGTCCAGAGTGGGAGAAAGAACCATTTGCATTGATTAAAAGGGTAAAGGGTGCAATTTGTGGTAGATTCCTGCAGAAGATGATGAATTGAATCATCTAAACTGGGCTCTACAGGCTAATGGTTACTCTACTACAGACATCAGGAGAGCTGCAAGACCAAGAACATACCACAGGAATGAAGATAAACAGCCACCCAGAAGGAAGGTGTTCTTACCATACATCAAGGGAATCACTGATCCAATAGGGAAATTGATGGAAAAACATAACCTCCAAACAATCTTATGATATGATATGATATTTATATACCGCCCTCCCCCAGAGGGCTCAGGGCGGTGCACAACAGCAAAATAATACATAATGATACGTAATAACATAATAATACAAAACCATAAGGCTAGTACCCATATTCAGTAGCCTCCCAGCCCAACAATTCAGACAATAATGCAATCAGGTTAGCAAGTCATAACAAGCAAATCAACATATAATAACACCAACATTAAATATAACATTTCATAACAGCAGCAATATAATAATCACAGAATCACAATAACCTAACATTTCACATAGCATCGCATAACAACATGATAAATAATTACATAGCAACAATAACAGAACATTTCACCATAGCATAACATTACAATATTATGACCTACTAAGAAAATTCAACAAATGCTATGTTCAGCAAAGAATAAGAGGGATCCTCTCACTTCTGCAGGAGTCCTCCGTGTATCTTGCAGCTGTGGACAAATCTACATAGGAACCACAAAATGCAGCACCCAGACATAAATCAAAGAATATGAAAGGCATTGCAGACTAATTCAGCCAGAAAAAAATCAGCAATAGCAGAACACATGATAAACCATGCTGGTCACAGAATGTTATTTAAAAACATAGAAATTCTGGACCACTCTGACAGCCACTATGTCACAGAGAAGACATTGAAATCCACGAGCACATGGACAATTGCAACAGAAAGGAAGAAACTATTAAAATAAACAAAATTTGGCTACCAGTACTTAAAAATACTAGAATCAAGACAATTGTTAGTGAACACCACCCAGACACAGGATGTCTCTCTGCAGGAAGCAATTAAATGGATTAAAATGCCAGGCAACTGCTATGCAGATGCCCTCACTAGTTGATTATGCAACTTCACACATATATATGCTAAAATGGGTGGATTCCACTTAACACATGCAAATTACACTTGCAAATTGCACCCTTAACACTTTTAACCAATGCAAATGGTTCTTTTTTTCCTCCCTGGACATTCCACAGGTACATATACTTCATTTGCTTTACTACCATCAGATCCTCTGAAGATGCCAGCCACAGATGCAGGTGAAACATCAACAGAAAATGCTACTGAAACATGGCCATACAATCCAGAAAATCCACAACGTAGTGATTCCAGCCATGAAAGCCTTCAACAATACAGAGTAGATTTTGATAGGCATAAACCACACCTGTGACAAAAAATATTTTGGAAACCAAAGTAAATGCTGGTATCAAGACTCTTCATTAAAACGAGCGAGAGATACACAGCAAAAGTGCAGCTTAGCAACAGGATTTATTTGCAAGCAATAACTGCAGTAGATAAATTAGTAGGACAGAGCACAGAATGTTGTATGAAAATGACATTCCTTGTGTCTAGTGCATTTTATAGAAAAAGTTGTGCATGTGTAAGTTTAATTCACAGTTGGAGTTCTCCAGAAAATAGAAACATTAAACAAAAAGCTCTGCCCTACCATAAATAAAAGCTGACAAATCACAGTTGGAGAGCAGTACTTCTCCGAAGTAAAATACACTGATTTTACAATGGCTACCACTTTGCACTTAATAGAACGACTTAAGATGCTGTAGGCACCAAATGTGATACTTCCAGTTCTCACTATTGGCTGCTGCTCAGTTGTAATGCTTTTTAACACATGTCTTGTTTGGCAAGCAAGAAGCATATTATGTCTTTAATACAGAATGTTTCACTTCCAGCAATTTGGTATCTTTATTGAGAAACAAAAAAGTTGGAACTTTCATTTGGTAAGCTTCATTTTACAAAATAGATACCAATGTTTTGTTATATTCTATTTTTTACATACAAAGAAAAAAGGCATAAATGTATGCCCAGCTCTGGAGCCTACAGCTGGGATAACTATCCTCTGAGCAACACTTATTAGGGAGAGAAGTAGAGGTAAAGCAGATGCAATGCAGAGACTGTAAGCAGATTTTTTTTTGGCAAAGGGAATGAGACTGTATGAGGAACAAAGGAAAACAAGGTTAGCAAAAGGTGTGAAAACAGGATGAAGTGCAGCCCAATTGGAACCAAGTCACAACCATACATCATTCACTTGACTACGTGAAATGCCTCTATGAGAAACAGTTAATTTGAAAGTGTCATTTCACACATGGAAGTCATTGCTTGTTGCTGAAGTCATGCAAGGACAAATATTCATCTGTGAGTTTACCGACTAATCACACAATTTCATTCTGACAGACATGCTAACCGCCAAGTAAAGCTTGATAGTTCAGTCCTAAGTTTCAGGCACTGGCATATCACTGGCACTCTAGTGACACCACCCACATCCACCAATCAAGGAGCAGTGCCAAATCGTACCATGCCAGTTATATATGGAGGAAGCCAACCAACTTCGTTATACCTCCCTGATGTAATCTTCCCCCCAATCACACAGGACACAACAAGGGAGGGCTATGATGTGCCTACTAGAAGTACTTCAACTGCCAAGCCATGCTCCACAGGTGACAGCTTGAATCCCCTTTTGCAAGCACATCCCGTTTTTACAGGAGAGATACAGGGAAGGAACCATAACCATGATATCCACATCATCTGGACACCTCCACGGAATGCCTCCCAGTAAAGGTTCCAATTCAAGAGCTGATAGGAAAAAAATGCTATGAGCAAGGCTCCAGTTCCTTTCAAACATAAGAACATATGAAAGAGCCTGCTGTATCAGACCAGAGTCCATCTATTCCAGCACTCTGCTACTTGCAGTGGCCCTCCAGATGCCTTTGGGAGCTCACATGTAGGATGTGAAAGCAATGGCCTTCTGCTGCTGCTGCTGCTCCCGAGCACCTGGTCTGCTAAGGCATTTGCAATCTCAGATCAAGAAGGATCAAGATTGGTAGCCATACTGTCAGGAGGCCTGTTAGAACTGGGGATTTGCTTATGCTGCTTTCTGTATGATAGGGGGTGGTGGAATGGGTTAATGCATTATTGTCTGCCTTTTGACTGTTTATTGGGTGTGATTTCATTTCCCAGGTGCTGACCAAGGTCAGTGGTTGGGCATCTTCACTGTTATCTTTCTTATAGTTACTTTTAGGCATGCTTTCCCAGGATGGCGGGTGCAAGCTGTTTTAATTACTGGATTTTGCGCAGGCAAAACCAGTTCTGGCTTTGTCCAGAGAAGATCCACAATCCTGAATAAACTGCTGTTCTTACACATGAGTTTGTCTCAGTTTTTGGGATTCTGACACATACATCAACTTCTCCTCCATAAATCTGTCCAAGCTCCTTTTAAAGTTATCCAGGTTAGTGACCATCACCACCTCCTGTGGCAGCATATTCCAAACACCAATCCCACGTTGCGTGAAGAAATGTTTCCTTTTATTAGTCCTAATTCCCCCCCCCCCCCCCCAGCATTTTCAATGAATGCCCCCTGGTTCTAGTATTGTGAAAAAGAGAGAAAAATTTCTCTCTGTCGACATTTTCTACCCCATGCATAATTTTATAGACTTCAATCATATCCCCCCTCAGCCGTCTCCTCTCCAAAGTAAAGAGTCCCACTTGCTGCAGCCTCTCCTCATGGACTGTCAGACAACAGAACCATAGGCCAAATTATCCTTATCCCTGCATGTCTATGATAGATACAACTGAGCTGGTCAAACAACTGGCTATGAAACAGTTCACTGTGCTACAGGAGGCTAGAACAAGATAGTTGGCAACCATAGAGCAGGTCAGTTAGATGCACACTAGTCAAAGCAGCTGTTGGGTCATGCTGCAGTTTCAGCAAATGGTTGGCACTGAGTGAGATCCATCATTCCCCTTCTCTATTGGAAGACTGCCTGGATTCATTTACCAAGTTCCGTTGGCTTCCTGGCTCAAGCCTTTAGCTGTTTCATTGCATTAGTTCCTTATTAAAACCTTTCCTTTTCTATATGAACACATTTCAAACAGTGATTTTGTACAGTAACTTTGCCAAAGTAATAGGTACATTTTACTGGATGGGTATAACTTGTATGAATTATGCAATAATAGTTCAGGTACAGCTATATACCATGGCAGATCCATCTATTAGTTGTCCTATTATTGTAGAATTCATACAGTGTTTTTATGGAAAGCAAAAGTTAAGATTTTTCATGAAACCCAACTAGTTATATTCTGGATTTTGCTTGGTATTCAGTTTCCAAAACCTGAGCAAGGATGTTAATGATTGGACTTTTTAGAGGTCATTAATCCATAGGTTAGCCATAGGTTGGAAGGCACTTGAAGACACTTAACACACACACAAAACCATGCACACATGGCATAAGAACAGGCCAGGGTATAGTTTAAAATGCAAAAACTGTCCTTATAAAAATAGAATGTAGAATCTTTGCATTAAAACATTTATCTGCTTAACTTCTGAGATGCCAGTTCTGATCTTGTTAAGCAGAATTTCAGACTTCATATTCAAGCGGAACTCCTGCAACAATTAGGCTCTGAACCTGAACTTTCATTCGAAAGCAGTTTCAAGTTATAGTCAGGATTGTTCCAAAAAGACAGCACCTCTCAAAATTTCAAGTACACACAGTTCATTAATGATTTCACAGGCAGATGCTACAAATGGGTAGAAGAGTCAAATCTCAGAAATAGCAAGTGTATTAATTTGCCCTTTTTGTACATCAACTAGAAGACATACACTTCAGAAGCTAGTTATAGCTCCTTCTCAACATGTCCTCTTGGTCTCTTTTTCCATCCTGCAGCTGCCTATTACTACATTGCTGTGTTTCTCACTGAGCCATAGGGATGCATTTTCACCTCTGCACCACCTGTTAATACCAACTTAAGGGTGTTTTTCTTGCTTTGACTATGATACGCCACTCCCGTTTCATACCATCTGTCAGGACTCCTGAACACCAACTCCATTCTCCATGGCAAGCTAATTTAGATATATAAAAATCTCCTGCTGTGTGTGCATAATCTGAAAAGCACTACACTATCAGAAAGCTCATTAAAGGTTTTCTTCACTGTTTTATTTACATTTCTTAATCCTTTCTTGTTTGCATTATAAAGACAAAGCTGACTGGATAAAGTCAACATATCTTCCTCTTGCTGACTGGTAATACTAAAACAATAAAACTTGTTGAGATGAGACTTAGCTTTTCTATAACATGCTTATTTTTGGTATCTGCATGGAAAACTTTTGTCCTATTGACATCACCAAAACTCTTACTTAACACTAATTGCAAAGAATCCCTATCAGGAAGAAAAAATAACAGGCCCAGCATCATTTTTTCACATTACACAGTTTAAATCTGTGCCCCCACCCTAGGTCAGACATAACCATACCTCTTGAGTTGTGGGTTCCTCTCATTTCCCTCGTGTGTGTGATGCCCAATTTGGATCTGGATCATGGTACACATGGAGAAGGGACTTCAGCCTTTCTACCTCTACCATTTCTCCTGGCAGAAACAGTCCCAAGGTGTACTTTCTGCCTGATGGGGAAATCCATATGTAGGTAAGCCAAGAAACACATGGGTATGGGTTTCCCCAAACAGCAACAATGTGGGAGTGATTAGGTTAGGAAAATAGTGATTGAAGCCTTTTCTCCATATGCACCACTGTCCTGATCCTAACTAGGCATGACAAATTTGGGAATTGGGGAGAGTCTACAACTCCCAAGTGATTGTATTATCTTTGATACAGAATGGGAACCCATTTCCTGTGTGAAAAGAAGCAAATGTTATCAGAGAAGACTGCTATATTACCTGGCTCTTTCTGGCTGAAACACACACAAAAAATGCTTTTTCTAAATCAGGACAGTCAACACTTATGGGTCAGTGAGACATTTTAAGCAATGCAAAAGATTTACTATGGCTGCCTGAGAATGGGCATTTGTAGCAAACAAAGCCTTCATTAGATCCCTACTTTCCTCATTGCTGCACTTTCACAAGGAAATTATATGGGAAGGTTCCCTTGTCTTTTGCCCTGTGTAGTTAGTGAAGTGAGTTTGAACAGTATACACAGGTAAACTTTCCAAAATGAGTAAAATGTAGTAACCAAAATACTCAATATATCAAAATGACAAAATCAGAGAAGAAAGTTTAAGTCTTCTGAACTGTGCATTGCACAGCATAATTCAGGAAATCCCTTTGGAGCAATACTACTAAATCATGTTTGTTGTGAACATTTTAAAAAGTGGCTAAGAGCAACTGACTTGCATCCCACACATTGTTCTATAATAAGCAGAGCAATCCCAAGGCAGTCCTACACCATGGCAGCCACTGCAACATAAATATGGGGCTACTAATCCACTCCCTATAGCAGTGGTTCTCAACCTGGGGGTCGGGACCCTTTCACAGGGGTTGCCTAAGATTCTGCATCAGTGTTCTCCATCTGTAAAATAGATAAATGTTAGGGTCGGGGGTCACCACAACATGAGGAACTGTATTAAAGGGTCACAGCATTAGGAAGGTTGAGAACCACTGCCCTACAGGGTTTGTTCATGCAGCAGCTGGCAAGATATAAATCTGAGTAGTTGGCTTTAAATGGCCACAACCTTGTCAGCAGGTGGGCTTGGATTCAGAACTGAGAGAGGTCAACCACACACTGTGGACTTTGCTCTCCATGTTGGCTGTTTGTACAAAGTGCTCGCCCAGCAGTGTGAAGTGCTCTCTCTGTGCTCTTCCTGCAACCAAGTTGCCTTGGCACTTGCTCTAAATCTGATCAGCAGGGAGCTATCAGGCAATGTCCCATGCTGCTTGCCCTCATGAGTTGTGGGACATCCTTGCTTGGGTCTTTGCAGGGCTGGTGGGATCTTGACTGGGTGCTGGGAAGGGAGCTTGGCCAATTTAAGGAAAGAAAGTGACTGGTAGCTCCCTTACTCAGCATCCAGAGCTGCTTGGGGCTGCATGGGCATGGCCACACCAGTGGGGGAGGGGTGACTTGTTTTTTTGCCATTCTATGGCAATCCATGGGCTGTCCCATCTTTTTCCCTGGTGCAACTTGGCACCTCTGTCAGAGGGCATTCTCAGGCTGAAAGGCATTAGGGAGCGGAGTAAGTCTGGCCACATTCTGCAATCTTCCTAGAACTATGCTGTTAAAGAGCCCTGGACCTGAGTTGCATTAGTGTGCAGCTGCCACATAGCAACACTGGAGCCCAAGAGTGGCACAGCAGCACTGGAAGCCTACATTGATGTAAATGGTCCATATATTGACATACCTGCAAGATATGCCAGTATAAGGGTCAGGTGTCATTTTAAGTCCATTTGCACACACACCCTAGGATTGCACTGTTAGTTATTACCAAGTCTTGTTAAGTGCTGTCAAGCTAGAGGTAATAATGATGGGATTATTTCTATGACCTTAACAAGGTACATTTAGTGTAATGTGCTCTGTAGAGAGCCAGTCTTAATTCTGTCTCAGGTACTTGTTTAGCTGGGAAGTTGGAAGTCCAGCTGGGGGGTGGAAAGTGTAGCAATGACATAAGAAATCTAAATACACATGCTTCATTAATCTGTTTTGTACAAGATAGTGAAATAACCGGTTGTGTGAGGATCAGTTATAACAGATAGAGATAATAAAGCAAATCCAAGTGTCTCAGTTTCCAGAAGAGCCATCAACAAGAAGTGGAAAATTTACTTTCACCCCAGATGTTGGAACGATTTGTAAGTTGTAAAGATAATGGGGGATAAGGTTAGATTGCCCATCAAGGAACATCTTCAAAGTAAGATCAATAGGGCAATTTTCATTAGTCAAGGGATCCTTTCACAGGTTTAAAGGGGAATGAATGACCATCTACTTGCTATTACCTCAAAGAAAACATGTAGTTAGAAGAGATGTCTGCACAAATCAAACAAAGATTCAACATTTATAACTTGCTTTTACATCAAATTATATGCTAATTGTGAAGGTATACATATCTTTTAATCTTTTGAGGCTGTTTTTTCACAGCGCAATTATATCATTGTTAGCACGGGGAATACTTCCGTGCAGCCAGAAATTCTTCACAGCTCCCAGTACTGCAGGGTATCTGCCACATTGTTGCCCCAGCGCCGCCCTGCAGCATTGCCTTTGCTCCGCAGTTTTCAAAAATTTCCAAATTTGAGGATCTTTTGAATGCTTCTGTGTTACTCCGGTGGCTTCAGCTGCCGTGAAAAACACCACAGCAGCAGAACTGGGGCCATTTTCCCCGCCTTGCCGCTCTGGCTCGCTCGACTAATCAACAGGTGTGGAGTGCCCACCAATCAAAAGGCTCTGAGAATCAGCACACACACACACACCCCTTTTAAAATCCATGCGTGTGTGAGAGAATCCCTGTTGATAAGAGACGTGGCTTTCATTGCAGTGGGGAAAAACACAGAGGGAGAAACCTTGGTTTTTGGACAGAAAAGCGGGGTGTGCAGGCCCCGCGAACAGGAAGACGCCGATTCTCTCTCACACACAAGGATTTTTGACAGGGGGTGCTGGTGGAGGGCAGTGATTCTCTTAAGCACACAAGGATTTTAGACAGGTGGGGTGGAAGGTGGATATTCTCTCATGAATTCAAGGATTTTAGACGGGGTGGAGGGCGACAATTATCACACATGCAAGGATTTTTGACAGAGGGATGTAGGGTGGTGATTCTCTCACTCATGCAAAGATTTTAGATGGGGATGGAGGGCAGCGATTCTCTGACACACAGGATTTTACACTGGGGTGTGTGGAGGGTGCCAATTCTCAGCACCTGTTTTGTGTTTAAAGTCATTTAAAACTGAAAGTGAGTGGGGGGAATGGGGGGAGAATCAGCCAATCAAAATGCAGGAAACAGAACTCTTCCACGCATGTGCGGAAGAGATTGCAGAAGAGCATGCGGCACAAATGGAAAAGCACCAGGCTTGTGGAGAAACAGCTGGGGCATGATGCACCATTCCTGCCAAGACTCCTGGGAAGAATCAAGGACCTGTGAAGAGTTAGAAGCAGCGCAAAAAGCACCATGGCAGGTAAGCTTCCGGATCTACTACAGGGCATTTTGACCACAAAAAATGAGCCTGAGAGAGATCCTTTCTCCTTGTGCCAGCTGTGTATATATTTTGGAAAACTGCACCAGACCTTTCAGACAATTATTTTGTCCTAAAAGAAAAAGTGATATTTGAAAAGAAATTGCTATAGCAACTGAATCATCATGAACATCTGTTCTACCATCCTCACTCTCTTAAGCCTTAGTGCTAGCATAAGTAAAATCACATTTTGATGCTTATTTTCAGTTCTTAATTTATTGTATTACTGTTTATTCTATTATAATTGTATATTGTTTTATTATGTTGTTAGCTGCCCTGAGCCTTTCGGGGATAGGGCGGGGTATAAATTAAAATTGAAATGAAATGAAAATATGACTACAGAAAGTAGGATCCTAAAATACAGGAATGGGCTTCTACAATACTTGTACAGGGATGATGATCCTGGAGGTTTAAGTTTTTTTAAAAAAATGCTGGGGGCTAAATTGGGGCAGATATGGAGATTCAATACATAGCCCTACCACCAAACCCACTTATGTTAGTTGAATTAAAAATTCTGTTTAAATGCTCATATTATACTTTATTCTGGGAGCAAAGCCAATATTGTAAGGCTAATGGCATTCCTGTATTGTGGCATTGTGATTTTAAAGAAATACAAGTGCCTCGGCATTTCTCTTAAAAAAATATTGAATTTGGATGCGAGGTCTGGAGCCATTTATTTACAGAGTGAACAGATAGACCAGATGCAACCCATTTGTTTAGCACAGCCTGCTCCTTACTATATGTGCCTTCCAGCTATACTTTAGTTCAAACATACTAAAACATTGTGCCATGTTTTGATCTTACAGCCTGACCCTAAACCTGTTCTCCTCAAAATAAGCCCTGCAGGGTTCACTTGGATTTATGATTCCTGCTGTTCTGAAGGTGGTAACCTTAATTTCTTCCATTGACCCATACACACAGTATTTCAATTTTACACTGGCATAATGTAGATTACAGCATCCAAGTCATGCCCGCACAGAAATTCAATATCCATTTTATGATCCAGAACACATATAGTAAAGCAGAAGCAAAGCAAAAATCCTCTGTAGAACACAAAGCATTTCCATTTGAAAACCTTATCTCATTAGACCATGTACATAGCAAGTCTAAAAGGTGTCTCTTTGTTTCACTCACCATTCTCACTTGTTTTCAACTGTTTGCTTTCCTGCAGCTTCTACACAGTGGGGTTTGACTGCTTTTGCAACTTGAAAAGCTAGGAATAGCAATGATGTAAGAAGAATAGATGTGAGTCCCAACATCTCAGGCTGCTTCAGGGCATGTAGCTCCAATAAGATAAAAGAGTACATTAGAATGAAACAACACTGGGTTTGGAAATTCTTGGAGACTTGGGGGTAGAGCCTGCGGTGGGTAGTGTTTGGGAGGGCAGGGACCCCAGCAGAATACAATGACATACAGTCCACACTTCCAAATAGTCATCTTCTCTGGGGAAACTAATTTCTGTTGCCTGGAGATCTGTTTTAATTCTTGACGAACTCCAGTCCCCACCTGGAGTTTGGAAATGCTCATTAAATACTCACAAGAAAGTTCTTCATTTTCCTCACAATAAATTGTTTGCAGAAAATAAAAAGCCAGGCAAAAGTCACTACCAAGCTTTGTTAATGACCCCATGCTAGCAGATTTGCCCTCCCTGCGATATTTGCCCCACATCGAGATTTATCCCTAGATATTTTATGGAATTATCGATTCTGCATTTGGATAGTGTCTCCAGTTTAATTCTGTTGGTATGTGGGATGTTGCTATTGAGAATTTTAGTTTTCTTCTTGTTTATTGCAAAGCTGGCCAGGTCCCCGAATTTGTTTATAGATTGCAGCAGATATGTGATGTTGTTCGTAGGTTTCTTAAGAAATTTGATGATATTGTCCGCATAGGCCTTAAGTTTCAGATGTTGACTGTCGAGTTCTAAGCTAGTAATGTTCCTGTCCTCCCTTATGTTCCTTAGCAATGTCTCGATCATCAGAACAAAAAGGGATGGTGATAAGGGGCACCCCTGTCTAGTTCCCTTTTGGATTTCAAATCTTTGAGACTAGGGTCCATTTATTCTAAGGTTAGCTGTCTAATGGTATAGAACTTGTATTGTCGAAGGCTTTCACGGCCTGAATCACTTGGGTGCTGGGTGGTTTCCAGGCTGTATGGCCATGTTCTAGCAGCATTCTCTCCTGACGTTTTGCCTGCATCTGTGGCTGGCATCTTCAGAGGATCTGATGTTGGGAAAGCAAGTGGAGTATACCTGTTTGGAGTGTCCAGGGTGGGTGAAGAAACATTGTCTGTGAGTAACAAAGAAGACAGCCAGGTCAATAGGTGAGGGCATCTGAATAGAAGTATGAGTAACAATGAAGTCTATGACATGGGAGTAACAATGGAGATAGCACCTATTGACCTTGCTATCTTCATTGTTACTCCCATGCCATAGACTTCATTGTTACTCATACTTCTATTCAGATGCCCTCACCTATTGACCTGGCTGTCTTCTTTGTTACCCACAGACAATGTTTCTTCACCCACCCTGGACACTCCAAACAGGTATACTCCACTTGCTTTCCCAACATCAGATCCTCTGAAGATGCCAGCCACAGATGCAGGCAAAACGTCAGGAGAGAATGCTGCTAGAACACGGCCATACAGCCCAGAAACCACACAGCACCCAAGGTATCGAACTTGTTTCAAAAGGGCCAGAGGACAACTAAGAACCACTCCGCCAAAAACAGCAGCCTGAGCATGGTAAAAACACTGTACCTGGAACACATTTTGCATGGCTGCCACCTCCAAAACGAGGCAGCACTGTGCTTTCCCACCCCAACTGGCAGGGAAATGCTGTTTTTGAAACTCACTCAATGAGCAAGATTGTTCAAAAACAGAGTTTTGTACCTGGTGCCATGTGAATGGCACTGGGTTGGAGGCACCACTTTTAGGCGTGTCCTGTTTTTTAAAAACTTACCTTCTCTCCCTGCACAGCTCCATTGGGACAGGGGACATGCCCATGCTGCCCTCCGACCCCCGGGGTGTTGCAGTGGTCAGAAGGGGGGTGTCCCCTCATCCCTGTGGAACTGCGTAGGGAGAGAAGGTAAGTTTTTTAAAAAACAGGATGCACCTCCATGCGGAGGCACCTCTGCAGGCAGCGGCAGCTCTAGGGCCACCCATATGAAAGTATGCGAATGGCCCTGGGACTCCACCGGTATCATGTACACTGGTGTGCAGCCGCTTCACTGGCTCATGTGGAATGGGCCTGAATCTGGAATCCCTTTCATATAGGTTCTTCTGAAAAGCAAATAGATTTTTTTAAGATTTCACAATCTTAAGGATAAATGGCTGTGTTTTTAGATAAAAATGATGTTGTTGATTATTCCTCAGTCTCTAATGTACACTTTCTAAGCAAAGTGACTGAAAGAGCAGTAACAGACCAACTCCAGTCACCCTGGATACAGGGTCTAGAGCCCTTACTTTCTGGTTTCAGGCTGTGGCTCTAGGTCAGTGGTGGCGAACCTATGGCACTCCAGATGTTCATGGACTACAATTGGCCAATTGGCCATGCTGGCAGGGGTGATGGGAACTGTAGTCCATGAACATCTGGAGTGCCATAGGTTTGCCACCACAGCTCTAGGTGATGACCTCTGCTTGAATGCAGACAAAGGTCTTACTTCTTTGTTGCTTCTCCTGATAAAATAGACCATACCATCCTATTGAAGCATTTGGAGGCAGAAGTGGGTATCAGAGGATGTGACTTTGACTGATTTAAATTGTTCCTCATGAATATGACTCATGGAAACCAGCTGTCTTCCGTTTGGAAGTTATCTTTTTAAGTTCCTCAAGGTGCAATCTTATCTCACATACTATTCAACCTCTACATAAAGCCTTTAGGATAAATCATTCATAGCTTGGGAATTGGATGTCATCAATATGCAGACACCCAGTTTTACATCTCTCTGTAAAAATCCCATGGTGATGCTGTAGAGGTCCTGAGCCACTGCTTGACTGTTGCTGCCCGAGGGTGGATCCCTTCTTGTGCGAGGCCCCTTTATAATGACACACATCACACCATTGCTGGGATAATAAATTGGCCATAGCCATTTTATTGAGCAGAAGCATGAGGCTAAGCAGGGGTCTGGATCTGGTCATGCGGGTACGTGCTACAGTTTGGCAGGGCGGGTGCCCAGCTCGAGCTTCAATCTACTGTGGGGCTCTGCCGGGCAGCCGCTCCTGGCCAGAGATGTTCCCCTTCGGACCGGTTCGACAGGGCGGTCGCCTCTTGTCACTGTTGCCGTTCCCGAGGGGAAGGTGCAGCTCCCTAGCCCCCTTGCCCTTCCAGATCAATACCCATGCGCCAAACCACCACGAACTAGGCTATGACATAATAAGCATGCAATAACATATAAAAGTAGGGTGAGGTGGGTGGGCAAATCGTTGGCCGGCGAGCACATGGCCTGAACAAAGGAGGGCAAGCCCCTTTAAAGCCTCGGCTCACTCCTCCTTTCTTCCGGTGATGCTGCCCCTTCCCACAGTGGCTCCCTTTCCAGTTCCGCCCCCACCCCGATCAGCAACTCCGCCTCGTGGTAATTCACATGAGCCTTTTATATTCAAATGGCTAAAAGCAAATAGATTGAAACTAAACCCAGACATAACAAAAGTTAGGGAAGGCAAACATCTTGAAAGACCAAGGCCGTTTCTGCACTGCCCTTTAATGGCGCCCTGGGGACGGGAAATACGCCGCCCCCAGGGAGCCATTTGCACAGGCGGCGCTGCTGCAACGCAGCAGCGCCGACCTGACTCCACTCCCTCTCCCCCAGTGCGGTGTCAGGCCCCCCTGAAAAACACCCCTTTAAAGGGTTGTTTTTGCTGCAACAGCGTGTTCCCGGCGGCGCGAAAGCAGCAATCGCCGGGAATCACGCTAAAGCTTTTCTCATTTTACCAGCCGTTGTTCCTCGTTGGCTCTTCCTAAGCTCTCTCCTTCGCTGTCCCTCCCTCGACCCCCTGGAGGTCGGAGGGCAGCGTGGGCAGGGCTTAGGAGACCAGCAGGATGGCGACATGAGAGGTAAATGGGAAAGGGAAGGAGGAAGAGGCGGCTCCATGCGGAGCTGCCTGCCTTCTGCCGGCCTCTCCAGAGGCCGTCTGCATGCTTGCATGCGAACAGCCTCCGCCTCCACGCCGGCAGAATTCTTGCCGGCGTGGAGGCGCCTCGACGGCAGTGCGGAAACAACCCAAGGGGTTCCTACTTGCAATGGCTTTCAGAAAACACTTGCTCACTCCACTAAGATATTTGAAATTATACTGGATCCAGCATTACTGCAGGACAAGAAAGTTAATGCTGTTGCACAACATGTTTTCTTCCAAATCAGTCTACAATGGCCCCCTCCCTTGACTCAGCTGATCTGGTGACTTGGATCCATGCCATGGTAACATTAAGACTAGTCTACTGCAATGCACTCTACATAGATCTCCCCTTAAAGTCAATTCAGACACTTCAGTTGGTTCAGAATGATGCAGTTTGGTTATTATCAGGAGCTAGGTGGAGCATGCATACCATTCCCATTCTGTAGTCATTCCACTGACTGCTTATCTATTGCCAGGTTCAATTCAAGGTATATACAGATCCCTTCATGGCCTTGGTCCTTCTTATCTGTAGGACCGCCTGTCTCCCTGTGTTCCAACGTGACATCTTTGATCAACCCAGCAAGGCCATTTGCAGATACTATCATGTTAATAGGCAAAATCAACCACCCATATTAGTGTATTCTCTGTTGTAGCCCCCACTTTATGGAATGGCCTTCTGACAAGATAAGGAAGGTTCCCACTTTCCTGGCTTTCTGCAAACCATAGAATTCTGCAAAACAGAATTATTCAAGAGGGCATTTTGCACAGGTAAACTGCACTGTGATAAAATGGTCAGAAAACTGCATCAGCAAATGGACAGGAATTGTGGCCCATACTGCTGTATTGCTACCTGACTGCAATTTAGACTAGGTAGTTACTGCACCAGTTAACATATGTCTGAAATGTCATGCTTTGTTTCAACTCTGTTTGAGATTTCTGTTAGTTTTCAGATTTCTGTTATCCAAACCATATTGTACTATTCATTGGGGGTCCTATTCCCTTGGTGGTACTTGATTTACACTATGTAATCCACCTTTAGTCTCAGCAAGAAAGGCATATGATACATAACCACATAAATAATAGAATAGAATAGAATAGAATCTTTATTGGCCAAGTGTGATTGGACACACAAGGAATTTGTCTCCGGTGCATATGCTCTCAGTGTACATAAAAGAAAATACATTTGTCAAGAATCATAAGGTACAGCACTTAATGATTGTCATATAGGTCTAGTAAGCAATCAGGAAACAATCAATAGTAATAAAAACATAAAATGTAAAATCATAAAATAAATAAATAAATAATAATAAATACATAATCATTTGCACTGAAAATTGCTTCTTTTTTCCCCCTGGGGGCTATATCCAGATCATTAACATGATCAAGGTCCCAGGGAGACAGCAGCATGCACTGGTGTAATGCCCATTGGGCAAGGTGGGCAGCTGCCCAGGGCATCACCTTGTGGGGGGCATCAAAATGCTGGGTTCGTTTTTGGGTATTTTTAGTGGTTTTCCATTTTTGGCCTGCAGGGGGGCACAGTTTTTAGGCTAGTGGCACCCAAATTTCAGCGTATCATTAGGAGACTGTCCTTATGCTACCCCCCAAGTTTGATGAGGTTTGGTTCAGGGAGTCCAAAGTTATGGACTCCCAAAGGGGGTGCCCCTATCCCCCATTGTTTCCAATGTAAGCTAATAGGAGATGAGGGCTACAGTTTTGAGGGTCTATAACTTTGGTCCCCCTGAACCAAACTGCACCAAACTTGGGGGGTATCATTAGGGCAGTCTCCTGATGAGACCCTGAAAGCTTTGAGACTGTGCCTTCAGAAATGTGCCCCCCCCCAGCCTGCAACCCCCATTGACCGCAATGCAGAAAACTCAATGCAGAACAAAGATTCTTGGGCAAATTTAGGGATGTTCTTTCAGGGAGGGCATTCTTGGATGTATCATCACCAAAACTTCAGGGTATCATCTGGAGACTGTCATGATGGCACCCCCAAGGTTTGGTGCAGTTTGGTTCTGGGGGTCCAAAGTTATGGACCCTCAAAAGGGTATCCCCCTTCTCCTTAGCAAAGAATGTGGGATGGGGTACCCTTTTTGAGGGTCCATAACTTTGGACCCCCTGAATAAAACTGCACCAAACATGGGGGGTCCCATCAGGACAGTTTCCAGATGATACCCTGAAATTTTGGTGCCAATACATCCAAAAATGCGCCCCCTTCAGGAACATCCCAGAAATTTGCCCAAGAATTTGTTCTGCATTGAGTTTTCTGCATTGCTGTCAATGGAGGTTGCAGGCTGGGGGGGGGCACATTTCTGAATGCAGTCTCAAAGCTTTCAGGGTCTCATCGGGAGACTGCCCTGATGATACCCCCCAGGTTTGGTGAAGTTTGGTTCAGGGGGGCCAAAGTTATGGACCCTCAAAACTGTAGCCCCCATCTCCTATTAGCTCCCATTGGAAACAATGGGGGATGGGGCATCCCCTTTGGGTGTCCATAACTTTGGACTCCTTGAACCAAACCTCACCAAACTGGGGGAGTAGCATAAGGACAATCACCTGATGATATGCTGAAATTTCGGTGCTGATATGTCTCAAAATGCACCCCCTGAAGGCACCAATGTCCTGGTGCAAAAAAAATTTGGTCGTGGTGGAGTGGCCACCCATGGGGGGGGGGCATCCAACTCAGGTTTTGCCCAGGGCTACAGTTTGCCCAGGGCTACAGTTACGCCCCTGGCAGCATGTATTGTGAACTAATTAATGATCAGAAATAGAATGCCTTGCAGCTGTGGGCAACAATGGGCATCTTCTTGTGTGCATGTAGGCGCACACCCACCTGCCTGCTCTCGTGCAACTCTTGTGCTGGTGAGTCTCAGCACACCGAAAGATGCAAACCCACTTCTTGCTTACCTCTCCAAATCAGCCTCTCCTGGCACCTCAGCATTGTGCACAGCTCTGGCAGGCTCCAGCTCTGAGGTGCCTCTGGCTTGACCATGCTGCTGCTGTTGCCACCTTGCTTGGGGGCAGAGGCAAACACATATGGCCTAGCAGCTGTGGGGACAGGAGGATGAGGAGGAGCACCGGCGGCAGTGCTCACGATTTCGCACTCGCCTGGGGGCTGCCATTGTCCCAGAAATATGTGACAACAGTGTGGCAGGGTCAAACTCCTTCACCTGCAGACCATCCATGGGAGACACCTGGGAATGGGTACAAGACCAGGGAAAGGGAGCACATTCCCCGGCCTTGTCTTCGCCCCCAGTCTCTTCCTGACCACTCGCCTGGCACAAAGCTAACTTAAACTTAAAGGAAACACTTTGGACTTTTTATTCTTCAGTGGTGGCGGAGGGGAAATAGCTCATATTTCATTCCTACCTCCACCCCACCTCTACCCCAAAGAATAAAAATCCCAAAGCATTTAGTTGAAGTTTAATTATGTTTAACTTCATGCCAGGTGAGCAGCCAGAAGCTACCATGGGGCGGGGGGGACAAACTCCCCGGGTGCAGGCATGGGGGAATAGGCCATGCCCATGGCCCCCTCACTAAGGCCATGCCCATGGCCCGGAGCAGCCCCCACAGACCAGAGCAGGCTGCTCTTTTTACTTTTAAAAGTAAGTGAGACATGTTGGGGGGGCGCATGGGGACACCATTTTGTCCCAGGCACCAGTTCCCCCCCATGGCACTGCTCAAGGCAGACACACTCTCCAATAGTCACCCAGTCACTTCTTGCACCAAACTGAAGACAACAATGACTTCCCCCTCCCTCTCATGCCCCTCTCTCTCCATTGTAAAGGTGCTGTTCAAAAACCACTGTGGCAAAACGATGGCCTTTCCCCCTTTTAACAATCTTCTTTCTTCTTTCAGGAAAGAGATAAATTGGGGGCTAGAGACTTGGGGCAGAAGGCAATTTCTGAGGAAAGGTTTTCATGCTGGTGGTCCCACAAAGTGCATGACTTTCAACAAGAAGAACATGTTAAAAATCTAGCTCAAGTCAACTAGTGGCGGCTGGTCTCTGCACAACAGGAGGGGCAAAATCCATTTAGGTTACCCTCACAAGTATAAAATAAGACATATTCATAACAGCAATATTCATCAAGCAATCTTTCTTCAGTTGGTTGTCTCATCCTATACAAACAGCTGGGTTAGAGTCAATGATTTCATGACTCAATTTCATCGTACCTAATGACAATTTTATAGTGATCTTTTTGTTGACATAACAGCAGAATACAAGAGGCAATTGGTACGTGGACTTACATAATTTGTACTGTTCTAGTTTTCAAGTTGTTAGGAAAGACGTGGAATGGAGTGAGAGCATTCAGCCCCGGCAATATGCCAGAAAGGCTGCTGTGCTAATGGAGATGCAAAGAGCAGGCTGAAGGTTAAAGAAAATTACACAGAGCTGTTTGTGAAGCAGTGGGGGAAAGCTAACATAAATTTTGCACTGAGCATGATTTACACTAATGCAGCAAGTCATGCATTGTTCTTGTCTTTACAATGTTAGAAAATATGCCATTTTCCTTTTAAAAATGAGCCACCTACGGAGTCAATTGTTGACAGATTGATAGTTATGCAGAGAAGTGGCAGACTCATTGATTAAAGATAAAGTTAAATGTTTATTACATTTCAGATAGGAAAATTGAGAGACGGGGATAGCCTTCAGCTATCTTGCTAGCTAGGGAAGCAGGAAGAGGAGACTTCCAAAAAGGGGGAAATAGACCTGAGATTATCAGTCTAAAGACAGAAGGGAGGTGCTGCAAAAGGATGGAAGGGTCTCTAACCTTAGGGTCTGTATGTAGCTGACCACTTGCCCACCTCCACCTCTTTCTTAATTCGTTTGCATGCTAGATTTCGTTACCTCTGATATTAATTAGAGCCCCCAGGGGATGGGGCGGTTTATAAATCGAAACAATAAATAAATAAATAAATAAATAAATAAATAAATAAATAAATAAATAAATAAATAAATAAATAAATTAGGTCTTTTCAGAATAAAATCTGCTAGGCAAACTGAAGGATAAAGCAGTCCATATGTATTAGGTTCAAATATCTATTGGAAGAAGAAATAGTTTATGTTACAACTAATCAAATCCTTTTACTAATTACAAACAAGTCTCTCACTTAGGTCAATTAATTATTAAACTAATTGGAACATCTGAACAAGAACTTATCTAATTATTATAAAGGCCATATCCTAGCATAGAAGATGGTCCTATAAGTATAATTCTCCTTAATAGTGATTTTGGATTTTTCACACATGGGGTAGAAGGTTGTCCCTGCATGCCAACTTATAGCATTTTCAGAGCTTCCTCATTTCCATTTGTGGTCTTTCCGATTCCCCTTTGGAACTGCATATTTACATGTAGTTTAATTCATTGCATATTTTACCTATGTCCAGACTGCATCTCAGGATGTCTTCACAACATTTTGGGAAAATAAATGGGAACATGTTAAAGTATTCAAAAGATTGATTCAAAATGTGCAAATATCTACATTCCAAGTATTTAAAATGGTCATGGGGATTATTTCCAAACTTATTTTTAAAAGATTATGCAAAATGCACCAGAAAAATTATTAGCAAAATATTCAGCCTCAATTTAAGTTAGCAAAAACATTTTGGTGAAGTCAAAGTATACAAACTGAAGATCCAGAACATTTTTGTGTGTGTGAAAATTCAGGTTGCTCTGAACTTTTAATGCAACCTGAATGTTCATACACACACAAATATTCTGAATCTTTTGCATACTTTGACTTCATCAAAATGGTTTTGCTAATTTAAATTGATGTTGGGTTGTGACAGACCACTGCATAAAGATGAGTTGTCCTGGTCATATTAAACAGAATAGCAAATATATACAGTCAAACCAATACTGAAAGATATAAGGCCAGCCAAGCCTAAAAAACAAGGACTGTATATATAGGGATACAAGGCAATGTGGTATAAGCAGTTATTTTGAGTGTAATTTCAACAGATACTTCATAAACCGTTCATAAAGATTATTCATACAGATATATTGTGGTTATTTAACTGGATAGAAAGGTAATAAACACACATATAATGAGAGCATGTCATAAACATTGTCCATGAGGCACGAAACCTGCAATAGTCATATTGCGTTCCAGTCAGTAGAAAGAGTCAGTATCTCCAAAAATTCAATGAATTAAATCAAAAATATTTAGATGAGTTGTGGTAGTTGCTACAAGGCAACATTCCAGCAAGTGATGAAGAAATCTACGGGCGACAGCAAGCCACATTCGCAGAGAACGCGCCATAGGCTGCCGCTAGTCCATCGCTTTCAATAGAAATTTCTACAGCATGCTTCCAGGTAATTCTATTATTAGAAATAGCTGCATAAATATAAACTGTCATTTTAGATGTTATTTTAAATTGTGTTGGATTATTATATATGTTACATCTTTTGTAGCAATATGGTAACAGTTGCTTCTCATAAAAGCAGCTTAAATCGAAACAATTTAACGGCCATCAATAAGTTAACATTTTAACACAGATATAATTTTGTTCAACTTAAACATGCTGATGATCAGTTACAGTAAATGATACAGTTACTTACAGATTGAATTCTCTTATTTATGAGTTTAGCTAAGTAAAGCAGCATACAGCTTCTACCTTCAGTGAATCATCTAGTTACAAAGTAATGTATAACTGCCTCAGCAGACTTCCAACGGTTACAGTTGCAGTAACTGTCATCTGCAGTTTGAATTTGCTGCATTCCTAGCTTAGTGAAACAGACCCTAGCTTCAACGCTCAGCAAATCAGCAAGTTGCATAACAATGTACAACAGATGTGTTACATTATAAATAACAGCGGAAATCTAGGTCCTTATTCAAACCAGTTTGGCAACTGTTTAGCAAGTGGATCCACCAAGCCTCCTGTCTAAGTAATACACGTTTGACCGTGTTCACATCTTCAACATTGCCCCTATATAAGAATAAAACCATAAATTTGAAATCTCTCTCAGTATGCTGTTTTTCTAAAAAGTGTTTAGTTAATGGTGCCTCTTCTTTCTTAGTGTAAAGGATTCAATGGTGTTGATGAGCGGGTCAGCCGCCTGGCCTTGACTACATTCCACAGCCCGGGCGATGGGCCAGCTTCTCCGGCGGAGACCTTATCTCTGCGAGGGAGATGAGACCTCCGTTCCCATGGGAATCCGGGAGGGGGGATGGGATGGACAGAGTTATAACCTGTGTTTCTGGCGGGAGATCTTATTCCTGCCACCGCGGTACATGAGCTTTCTAAGATGTCTGAATAAACGGTCTTTTACACCCCAAAACCTTTTATTTCTGCTTCTATGGAATTCCTTACATTGTGGCAGGAATCTATCGTTCATCTATCTTCCTAGTGCAGTGGACCTCTGGTGCCTCGGCATGGAGAGAGAGTGTTGGAATATTCCTGTGGAAGGTTCGGGTATTCCCCAAAGAGGGTCTTCGGAAGCTCTCCCTTCTGGATTTAGATCTAATCCCGGGCGGGAGAATCCGGTCTCGCTGGTGACTCTCTTTCCCCGCCCTCGATCAGCATGAGTCTTCCCTTTACTCCGCTGGAACGAGGGACGGAAGATCGGCACTCATGGGGACTTACATGAGTCGCCGATAGCTTGTCCATGGCGGATCGAAATGCCTGTGGATTCGGGTGATTCTTACCCGTTGTGATGGATTTACATAAACCTCAGATGCGTAACCTGTCACGGAGGAGAGACGGGCCTGGACCACCTTTCATGCGCGAAGCAACCCAGGAGTCCATTGAACGATTCCTGGACCTCGTGATTTTGCGGATGCGCTTCTAAAGATCCACCGCGGGCATAAAGGCATCAGTCTGGGGCCCTCGGGTCCGGCGACCACCGGTGACACTGGGGACTATACTTCAGGGATTGGGAGGTATCATATCCGTACTCATCCTCCGGATCGACCTTCCTGGATCTCCGACCAACGTGGCTGCACCTGAGATGCCCCGCGTGGAGCCACCGGTGGGCACGACGCCCCGCGCTTCCAGGTGAAGAGGAGTCCGAGAAAGCCCGCTGCACCTCCCAGCCGGATCTATTCTCTCCCATCGGTAAAGAGAGCTGGGATGAGGGAAGTGGGTTCCCGACTCGCGCAGATGCCCAAGAAGCATGGGCCCGCGGAACAGCCAGCTATGGGAAGAGGAACGAGAACAGCTGCAGCAAGAGAGCGGAAAACCTGCAAAGAGACCGGGAACAGCAGCGCTGCACAGAAGTCCAACCTCGACTGGACCGCAAGCAAAGATGGCGCCGCAACTGGCAATAATGCGCAGAATCTATCGTAGTCCATGATAAAGTCCTGAACACTCCAAACTGAACTTTACAGCCGCCAACGCCGGTGCCGCTTCAGGCCTTAAGCGTATTAACAAAAGTGAACTTCTACTGCAGCTGTTCAACGGGACGAACCTGGCTGTAAATTGGAACGAGAGAAAGCAGCTTTGCATGCGACCACTCGTGATGCATTGACTCGCAAGCGAGAGAGAGCTGGCTGCCTTGGAGAGGGAATCTGAAGAAGCAGCAGACCAGGACAACCTAAGTTGGAGTCTCCACGTATTGTTACTGGTACAGCCGGGCGCCAGAGGGGCGACACGCTGCTGGTCCCGCCACCTTTCCAAGGACCGGCTTCCCACCGGAACGCCAGCGGCACCGGGCGCTTGATAATTCTCCACCGATTCCGCCCCTTCTGGCAGCAAACCGCTGCCTCAACCTGGTTTCAACCTGCTCACCAATCATGCGAATCACGCCAAAGGGCTGGGCGCTAAGGGCCGTGGAGAGAGGGGATACTACAGACCTCTCCAATACCTGCCCAAGCTTTCGATGGGGACCGCCTTCCAAACTTCCCTATTTCATCTTGCAACTCGATGCCCACATGGAAGACTATGACGCATTTATACCGGGTCTGAGCTGCCAAAAAATAATGGACATCGCTCAGTCCTGGATGGGGCATGGCAGCCTACTGGTTTAGGACTCTTTTGAACCTTGTAAGATGAAGTGATACTCGCGACGGTGCCCGCATTCCTCCAAGCCTTAAGGGCTCGCTTCCAAGATCCGGTGTTGAAAATGAAGTGCTTCATCCGCATCTATCAAAACTATTCAGCAAGCGCAACCGGCCAAGCTTTTGCAGAATTTGCCCGTGAATTCGTCTGCGGCGGGCGGCTGCTCGACTCCTCCTGAGTGGCCTGAGCGCATGAAATGCGCATACTCGGATGCTGTCGACGGCAAGCTTCGGGCGCGGAAACGGTAAGCTTTTAATTCGGGTTCCCCGCGACTATTGCTGGATTGGATTGAACTGGGATCCCAGGTGGCTCTCGCTTGAGGCACGCCCGTGCCGAGGCCGCCCACGCCTAAAACCTGCCACCGTAAGGCCCCAATTGCCAAGCTTCCAGTCGCTTCACCGGTGATCTTCACCTCCAGAGCCTTCGCCGCCGACTGGGATTAGGTGTCTTTACTGCGGAGGACCAGGTCATCTGGCCGCCTAACTGTCTCAAAAAAACAGAAGCTAACCGCCCGGCCGCCACACCCCATCTGCTGCCACCACAAGGCAACTGGCCGCCTCACTTCAACAGGTATTCGCCTTAAGGCAGTCATCGGCTAAGCAATTACCCAGAGGTAGGGGAAGCAGCTGTTTGCCTATTTCTTCAGCCCCCCCCCCCCCCATGGACATGGGTTCGACCTTCCAGACGGGTGAGTGAAGGCAGCTTCCCATTACAATCCAAGCTGCTTCTGGCCAACCCCGCTTAAGCATACCCGTATTATATAGCCTCTTACAGCCCTTGTGGGATTCTGGCTGCTCCCCATTGCTTAATGCGTCCCCAGGTGGCGGAGGAGCTTGTGGTCTTAGACCAAGTCCCCTGGCTAAGCTTCCATACCATTCACCCAAATGGACGGGCAGTCCTCTCGAGCTAAGGACCGCTCCAGTTCAAAAAACGCTAACCGGTTCTCCGCTACCACTGTAATTCATTGGGAGAAAATTAGTTTTATTCTGGCGCTTCAGTGGCCAAACACTCTATAGTTTCGGGCATGCCAATGGTTGTTGTTGCATGAACCAAAATTCCTTTGGAAAGAAAGGATCTTAGAATTCACTGACCCTCCCGGGCGTGGAAACACATGAATTGGGGAAAACTCGGCTGCTCCTTAGGACACACACACCCCTTGGCTTCAAAGCAGCCATTGCTCCCGATTCTACCAGCATCCCAATCGGGCTGCATTCAAGACCTTCAGCCAGAGTATTTCAGGAGTTAAAGAATGCTATCAGTTGCCACCCCATAGAGACACTGACTGCAAAATCGCATTACAGCCAGGGGCGAATCGCCCAAGCGTGGCAGAATCTACCGCGATGAGATCCTTAATGAGGGAGAAGGGAAACTTCGTGTCTTCTTAGACAAGAACCTCGGCCGCTGGTCTTCATACGTATGGGCGGCTACCAAACACACACATGCTGCTCCTGTATTGTTCAGTAAAAGAAAAGATGTAAGCTCCTACGGCTCTGCACAGATTAATGAGGACTCAATGCAGGTCTCCCTATCCAATAAATAAATACCCTTCTGCCATTAATCAAGGACCTTTTTAGGACGATTGGGCAAGGGACGATCTTTACTAAATTGGACTTGAGAGAAGCTTACTACAGGGTCAGAATTGTTGAAGCGCTATGAACACTTCTGGACTTCAAGTTAACACAAAGTTTGGACAGTTTGAATACTTAATAATGCCATTCGGTAAGTGGCGGGCCCCCGAGCTTTTATGGCCCTTTATCGTAACGGTTCTCCATGATTTATTGTACAAGGGAGTAGTGGTGTACTTAGATGACGCGGTTGATTTATTCCCACAAACCATGGAGGATATTAGCTATTGGTTCGAAGTATTGGAAACGCTTTGCTCAACAACTCCTCTTTGCCAAACTTTCCAAGTGCTGTTTCCACCAAACCTCTATTGACTATTTGGGTTAATGGATCTCAGCCTCGTAGGGCCTAAAAATGGATCCTGCTAAGGTTGATGCAGTCCCTCCAATGGTCTGCCGTTTCTACCAACCTAAAAAAGTAACTCCAATCTTTTCTAGGTTTTGCTAATTTCTATCGCGGACTTTATACCCCAATTCGCTGAACTGGACTCTCCCTCTCACAGACCTCTTAATGCGATCTAAGGGTAAAGATCCACTGACCGGCCAAGGCCCGGCCCCCCTTTCCTGGTCTGAAGAATGTCAGGACGGCCTTTCAGCTTTTAAAATCTGCTTTTACCACCGGACCTATCCTAAAGCACTCCTGACCCAGATCTCCCGCTTGTGGTTCACGGGATGCCCTTCGACAAAGCGCTTTGGGGCAGCCCCTGTTGCAGAGAAATAAAGATGATAGGCTGGTTCCGCGGTGCTTATTTATCAAAGCAGCCCTCCGGGTGCTGAACTCAACTGGACTGTGGGCTTTATGTAAAGAGATTCTGGGCGGCCATCAAAGTAGGCACTTCTACTTGGCTGTTTCACTGGCTGGAGGGGCTAAACACCCCTTTCAAGTTTGGTCGGATCACAAGAATCCTAATGGTCCGCCTCTCTCCACCCCCCCTCAAGATGTCCGCTGGCAACTTCATGGCCACGCATTTCTTTCTCGCTTCTTCATACAGTCCATTTTTTCCTCCCCGAAAACCAATAAACTGGCTGATGCGGCCTCGCTTCAGCCACCCGAGGGAGGGGGTGGAGCTGCTCCACGGGACATCTTCACAGCGACTGTTCTCTCCCTCCCCAATTGGGGCTGGCTGTCACCCGACATCTCAGACATCCGCTTCCTCCTCTTCTCCGGGCCCCATTCCCAGCCTGGTCTCTTCCCTTCTTCCTAAGGGAACTTGAGGAGGCGGTTGCTCGAAAGCTCTCCCGGCGGAGGGAAGGTGACTCCCCAATTGCATTTGGAGAATGGCTGCTTAGCGGCGGGGAGGTGTTGGTAATGCTGCCTCCCTCCGTAGCAGGTTCTCGAGGCCTGCCATGATGCCCGCCGGGCTGGACATTTTGGCTTTCTAAAAAAACTCTGTGACGGTCCATTTGGCCGTCAGCCTTGGTGGCGCCGCGATGGCATGCAAGGACATTGAGACGCATATTAAAAGGTTGCTCTGTGTGTGCAGAAGCCAAGAACATTCCGAAAACCCCATGGTTCGTTGAAACTCCTCCCGTGGCCTCCTCACTCTGGAAGTCAGCCCCATGGATTTTATTACAGATTTGCCAGAAAGTCAAGTGGCAACACGGTCTTTAGGTGGTGGTGGGACTTATTTTCTGGAACAACAAGCCCAGTTTTCATCCCATGTGCTTTCCATCCCTCCGCCCTAAGTTAGCTGCCAGTTCATTCAGCATGTTTAATACCTGCTTCACACCTTAGCCTTCGCTAAGGTGGTCTCCACGATCACTGCCCCCCAATTCATTTCAAAGTTCTGGAAAGCTTTTCTTAGGGTTGTTAGGTCACCGGGCGTTGCCGCCTCCTTACCACGCCTTCAAAGTGACGGGTGAGTCGGAGAGAACGTAACAGAACTCTAGAGCAGTATTTACGCGAAATACACCAACTACCACCAAGACAATTGGCGCGAAGCTAACTCAGCTTTGCAGAGCACGCCTATAATAATGCGTTCATAGCAGTACAAAACCCCTTCAAATTGTGGTCCGTCAGCTCCTTTCCCGCCAAGCTGTCGGCGAACCAACAGTTCGCGGCGGAAGCACCGCTGGATCCTCCGGAGTTTCAGCAGTGGATTTCATCTCTGGCCGTCAGGTGGAAATGGTCCAGACTGCCTTACAGCAGGCTAAAGACTCCCAAAAGCGTAAGCCGGATAAGCACCGCCGGATTTCCCCCTCGCGGTGGGCTTCTGCGTATTTGTCTACCAAAAAAATCTCTGTAGAGATCGCATAAATTTTCAAAACCAGGGCAAAAGATCTTCATGGGACCTTTTCAGTATTACTAAAGCGATTAATGATGCCACTGCCCGCATTGATTTGCCTTAACTCTCTTGAAGTAGTAATATCTACATCCTGTCTCTCCATTCCAGTTTACTACTGCTGAGGCTCCCGCTTCCTCCGATGCCTTGGACACGCACTACCGGAGAGACCCCAATCGACTATTATTGATGGGTCCAGGTAAGTATTATTTAAATTGACTTATCCTGGACTCTCGCTTTAATCGCGAAACGCTACAATATTTAGGCCCTTGGTGGGGTGGTATTCCCTCTTGGGTATAATCAATGGGTTTATTCCTCAAAATATTGACGCTCGCTCATTATTTCTGCTTTCCACCGCTTCTTCCGCACACAAACCTGGGAGGGCCTTTTAAGGGAGGCAGAGTGTAAAGGATTCACCGGTGTTGATGAGCCGGTCAGCCGCCTGGCCTTGACTCATATCTCCCACAGCCTCGGGCGATAATAGCTCCGGCGGAGACCCTTATCTCAAGTGCTAGGGAGATGAGACCTCCGCTCCCATGGGAACTGGGAGGGGGGATGGGATGGACAGAGTTATAACCAGTGTTTCATGGCGGAGATCTTATTCCCAAGCTACTGCGCGTATTACGAGCTTTCTAAGATGTCTTGAAATAAACGGCTCCTTACACCCTAAAAGCCTTTTATTTCTACTTCTAAGGAATTCCTTACACTTAGTAATGCAGCTAATTCAATATGCTCATACAATCTTTAGTTTCAAAAAATCTGGTGGTCATCCCTACATATGAGAGCTTCTGCAAGGACAGATGATCAGGTATACACATTGCTTGGAGATTACATGTGGAAAAATGAGACATTTCTTCCAGAATCTATTATCATACGTTGTGGATCTCAGATTTCAGTAGTATTTAATGACGGTTACATAAGCTTGCAATGGCCACATTTGAAATGTCCACATGATAGGGCAAAAGCCGCTCTGGTTTGCATATGCCTCGTTCTTATTAAAAAATTGTCTGAGATTATCTGTCCCGGGCGGAATACCAACGCAGGCATAGTGCAGCCAGGAATATGTGTTAAAACATGCCAATATTTATTAATAATAATTTTCTTTTAGGTTCATAGCATTAGGGGTGTACCTTTTATTGGCCATGTAATTCTATTTTGAGTGGATGTCTTTTATATTCCAAGAGTTGTGTCTCTAGGTTGATTTTCAATCCTCGCCATTGTTCTGTGTAAAAATTCTTTGGGGGTATCCCTCTTCTACTGTATTCAGTTAGCGCTCTATTAGCCCTCACTTTGGGAATACCTCTCTAGTAGTGGAGTTAAGTGCGCTTTATTCTAATCAGTTGACTGTAAGGCAAATTGTTAAGAAGATGTTTGGGATGATAGGAATTCGTAATGCAGAGCCATGTTCTTTTCAACTGGCTTTATGATAAGGCGCAAAGTTATTTTGTTGTAAGTCATTGAAATAAATAGTGGTGTCCAAAAAATTAATTCTATTGGAACTTACTCTGTCCTTGTAAACTGAATGGAAATTTCTAATGTGTTTAGCCAAGTGACTAAATTTTTTGAAATTACCGGGTTGGTGTCATAATCGTCAAAGATCGCTCTCATGTATCTTTTATATAGTAAAGGATGTTTGTTCCTCAAAGTGATTACTTTTAGGACATTATAAATGTAGATTCAAAAGTCCCACATATATAAATTAGCACAGCTGAAGCCAGTGGGGACTTATTACTCAAACCATTTTTTAAAGGAAAAGTAGTGTCAAATCTGAAATAACTGTGTTCAACATATAATATCTATAGTAGACATATAATAAAGTGCGTGTAGGTGGATGTTTATCTCTCGGCCTTGTTTCTAACAGATTGTACCAACTATTTCCTCTGCTCTTATCAGTAGGGAACATTATGTAGAGGGAAGTGACATCTATAGTTATTGGGTGCGATCCTTGGGGAAATGTTTTGATCTTCTAGGTCTCTAATCAGGGTGAGAAGTGTTCAGTGAAATATGATGTCATATTTTCCTACTTAACGGCTGTAAAAAAACTGTCAATGAAAAACAGCAAGTGGCTCCAGAATGGATGAAGAGGCTGAAACTATCGTAATGCCTCTGGGGGTTGGTAACCTGGCTTCATGTATTTTAAGCAGTGTGTAGAAAATTAGACTTGGGAGACTGATTGATAAGAAAAAGTAGCTATCTGTGTCGGATTCATCCTAATTGTAACTGCCTCCCTCAGTGGCTATTTTTATAAGGGAGGGCTATATGTCTGGTTGGGTCTTTGATGGATAATAGCATATAATTTTTTTTGTATCAGCTAGTTGGCTTATGTATTTCTGATAAATAATCAGATTTGTTTTTGTACCACAATTCCACCTCCTTTGTCAGCCTCTTTTAATCACTACTGGAGTCATCCTGTCTCAAATTTTTCAATATTTGTTTTGGTGGAACGGCTAGCTATTAACTTGCCGCTTTTACATATTTAGTTGATTGTTCCATCCTTCTTATGTCCTTATGGATTAATTCTTTCAAAAAGTAGTTATTAAGGCTATTTGAAATGTTAGGTAAAAGTTGATTTCTTTAAATCTAGTAAGATTTGAAAGACTTGGTTGATTTTGTTGAGTGTGGTCTCCATAGAACGCTTTTAAGTTTAATATATCTAATTATTTGAATACATTCGTGTTTGGTAAATTGTACGATGGGACAGGGGACATATCCTAAACCTAAGTTTAAAATTTGAACTTCTTGTAATGAGGTATGAAGATAGATTTACTTCACTATGCTATTTTCTTTGTGCCGTGAAACTCGGGCGAAAAGAAGGCTGGTTTCCTTTGTCCCCATCGCCTATATTCCCCACGCTTTAGGATCACCACCTGTACCTCTAGTAAAGGTCGAGGAACTATAATTAGCTTCTTCCTCAGATGTCAGTAAGTTGGTCATCCTTATCTGTGTCCCTCCTTCTGAGGAGTGTATAACCATCTTTCCAGAGTCACTGTTTTAATGGTTGTGGGACCTTGTTTTCAAACTGCCACTTATAAATTTTATTTTGCTCATAGTCTTTTTGATCTCTTTTCATTTTCATTTTTGTTTTTATATTCTAAAATGTTATCTTTGAAAGATTTTAATTCCATGTCTATGTCTTTCATTTTTTGATCAAAGCTAGATGGAGTAGTAGCAGTTAAAAAAGTTGGGCTTCCATAGTTTCTTTTAAATCATTCTTAAGTCCTCTGTTCTGTGGCAGTCTCAACAAGCAGCACCATCAGTGTCTAAGGAGCATTTCTGTTTAAAATATTGGTCCAACGTATCTTGAATGTCTCTGATGTTACAAATAATGTTGGACCTTTTTGTATTCGTAACCCTCGCGGGATGCGATTATTCCTTACATAGTCTGATAGAGAAAGTGCATGAAGATGGGTTTTAATGAATTTTTTCTTTAAATATAAAAAGGATGCCCAATCTGTGTCCAAGGTAGAAATATTATTAAATTCATCCCCTCGAATCTTATTCAGGATACGATCTATATCCTCATCATTGTAAGAAAAATTGCCCTGCCATGTGGCCATATTAAACAGAATAGCAAATATATACAGTCAAACCAATACTGAAAGATATAAGGCCAGCCAAGCCTAAAAAACAAGGACTGTATGAGCAAAATAAAATTTATAGGTGGCAGTTTGAAAGCAAGGTCCCACAACCACGTAAAACAGTGACCTGGAAAGATGGTTATACCTCCTCAGAAGGAGGGGACACAGATAAGGATGACCCAACACTGACATCTGAGGAAGAAACTAATTATAGTTCCTCGACCTTTACTAGAAGTACAGGTGGTGATCCTAAAGAGCGTAGGGAAATATAGACGTGGGGACAGACAAAGAAACCCCGGGCTTCTTATCACTCGAAGCCACGGCACAAGAAAAATAACATGTAGGTAAATCTATCTTCCTCAAGACACTCACCATGCAAGAAGTTCAAATTTTAAACTTAGGTTTAGGATATGTCCCTGTCCCATCGCATTAAAAGTGCTTACTCAAACACCTAATCGGTTTTGTATTCAAACTAATTAGGATATATTAAACTTAAAGCTGCTCGTATGAGAGCATCTCTACACTCAGCAAAATCAACCAAGTCTTTTCAAATCTTACTAGATTTAAAGGGAAATCAACTTCTACCCCTAACATTTCAAATGACGTTAATAACTAATACTTTTGGAAAAGTACAATCCATAAGGACATAAGAAGGATGGAAACAACTAGCTAAATATGTAAACGGCAAGTTAATAACTTGTCGCTCCAACAGAAACAAAATATTGAAAAATTTGAGACAGGATGACTCCATAGTGATTAAAGAGGCTGACAGTGAGGTGGAATTGTGGTACAAAAACAAATCTGATTATTTACTCAGAAATACATCGCTAACTAGCTGATACAAAATTCTATACTATTATCCATCAAGACCCAACCAGACATATAGCCTCCCTTATAAAAAATAGCCACCGAGGAGGCAGTGCCATATTAGGGATGGATCACTTATTATTGCAGATAGCTACTTTTCTTATCAAATCAGTCTCCCAGAGTCCCAATTTTCTACACACTGCCCAAAAATACATAAACCAGGACACCAGCCCCTCTGTATGTCGACATAGTTTCAGCCCTCTTCATCCATCTCTGGAGCCACTTTGCTGTTTTCATTGACAGTTTTTTACAGCCGCTCGTGGAAAATATGACATCATATTTACGAGTGACACTTCTCACCTGATTAGAGACCCAGAAGGTAAAACATTTCCCCAAGGATCAACTTTAATAACTATAGATGTCACTTCCTCTACACTAATGTTCCCTCTGATAAAACAAGAGAAATAGTGTACAATCTGTTAGGAAACAAGTACAGATAAACATCCACCTACACACTTTATTATATGTCTACTTCAGATATTATATTTGGAACACAGTTATTTCAGATTTGGACACTACTTTCTTGAAGTGCCCCCAAAATGAAAGTGGAGTATGGGGTCCCCCCCTGGCCCCTTGTAGCTGTGCTAATTCTATATATGTGGGACTTTGAATCTACATTTATAATGTCTAAAAAAAGTAATCCTTTCAACAGACATCCTTTACTATAAAGATACATAGACGCATCTTTTATTGATTATGACACCAACCAGTAATTTCAAAAAATTTAGTCACTTGGCTAAACACACATTAGAAATTTCCATTCAGCTTACAGGACAGAGTAGTTCCAATAGAATTAATTTTTTTGGACACTATCACCATTAGTTTCACATGACTTACAAACAAACAACTTTTGCTTCTTTATCATAAACCAGTTGAAAAGAATACATGGCTCTGCATTACAATCTCCTATCATCCCAAACATCTTCTTAACAATTTGCCTCTACAGTCAACTGGATTAGAATAAAACGCAACTCCAACTACTAGAGAGGTGATTCCAAAGTGAGGCTAATTTTCAGGAACACTAACTAATTACAGTAGAAGAGGATACCCTCAAAGAATTTTACACAGAGCAATGGCGCAGGGATTGAAAATCAACCTAGAACACAAACTCTTTGGAATAATATAAAAGACATCCACTCAAAATAGAAATTACATGGCCAATAAAGTATACCCCTAATGCTATGAACTCTAAAAGAAAATTATTAATAAATATTGGCATGTTTTAACACTATATTCCTATGGCTGCACTATGCCTCCATTAGTGGCCTTCCTCCACCGTGACAGATAATCTCAGACAATTTTTGGTTAAGAGCAGACATATGCAAACCAGAACGGGCTTTTGCCCCCCTATCATCGACATTTCCAAATGTGGCCATTGCAGCTTATGTAACATGTCATTAAATACTACTGAAATACGTGAGATCCACAACATTGATAATAGATTCTTGAAAATGTTCTCATTTTTTTCCACATGTAATGCCAAAACAATGTGTATACTCTGATCATCCTGCTGTCCTTGCAAGCTTCCTGCCATGTGGGGATGACCACCAGATTTTTCTGAAACAAAGATTGTATGAGCATATTAGTGCTTTGCTATGCATTCAAGAAAGAAGAGGCGCACCATTAATCTAAACACTTTTATGAAAAACAGCATACTCGGAGAGATTTCAAATTTATGGTATTTTATTCTTATATAGGGCAATGTTGAAGATGTGAACACGCCTCAAACGCGGTATTACTTAGGACAGGAGTAGCTTGGTGTGGATCCACTCTGCTAAACAGTTGCCAAACTGGTTTGAATAAGCGACCTAGATTTCGCTCATAAGTTATTTATAATGTAACACATCTGTTGTACACATTGTTATGCAACTTGGGTTGGATTTGCTGAGCGTTGAAGCTAGGGTCTGTTTCACTAAGCTAGGAATGCAGCAAATTCAAACTGCAGATGACAGTTACTGCAACTGTAACCGTTGGAAGTCTGCTGAGGCAGTTATACATTACTTTGTAACTAGATGATTCACTGAAGGTAGAAGCTGTATAGCTTCTTAGCTAAACTCATAAATAAGAGCTAAACTTAGCTAAAGTTTACTTAGCTAAACTCATAAATAAGAGAATTCAATCTGTAAGTAACTGTATCATTTACTGTAACTGATCATCAGCATGTTTAAGTTGAACAAAATTATATCTGTTAAAATGTTAACTTATTGATGACGTTAAATTGTTTGATTTCGCTGCTTTTATGAAAGCAACTGTTACCATATTGCTACAAAGATGTAACATATATAATGTCCAACACAATTTAAAATAACATCTAAAATGACAGTTTATATTTATGCAGCTATTTCTAATAGAATTACCTGAACGCGACTGAAGAAATTCTCTATTGAAAACGTGGACTAGCTGCAACGCTGCGTTCTTGCTAATGTGGCCGCTTGTCACTGTAGTTTCTTCATCATCTTGCTGGAGCTGTTGCTGCCAACTACCACACAACTCATCTAAATATTTTGATTCATTGAATTTTGGAGATACTCGACTCTTTCTACTGACTGGAACGCAATATGATCTATTGCAGGTTTCGCTTGTGCCCCTCATGGACAATGTTTATGACATGCTCTCATTATATGTGTGTTTATTACCTTTCTATCCAGTTAAATAACCACAATATATCTGTATGAATAATCTTTATGAACGGTTTATGAAGTATCTGTTGAAATTACACTCAAAATAACTGCTTATACCACATTGCCTTGTATCCCTATATATACAGTCCTTGTTTTTTAGGCTTGGCTGGCCTTATATCTTTCAGTATTGTCCTGGTCATAGACAGGACAGGAGGTTCAAAAAGAAAAAAAACCCTTGGAAATTCTACAAGTTTCAATTGAAAGTGGCTGTTAAAGAAACTGACCATTGAAAAACTGACTGTTGACGCTGACAGTTGTGAGGAACACATTTGTTTAGAATCTAGAAAGATCCTGGGTGAGAGGCAAGTGGTTTGAGTGTCTTTCATTAAGGGATAAAGCTCCTAAGTGAGGGAAGTGATCCCTAACCAGTTTTAAAATTGAAAACTAGGGAAATTGTGCGTGTTTGTTCCTAACTCTTACAACTTATGAAATAGTGTTTCAAGAAGAAATTGGTACTTGGATCCCAAAGCTGCAGTGAGAGTGAGAAGAGAGTGAAATCATCATCTTATTAATCTTCTGTCAGGGGAACACCACCCATGAAAGAGAGAGGAGAGGACAATTTCATCCCCTTCCCCTTCCTCAATGTAACCTTGCGTTCCATATGGCTGCATTTTTATTTAGATAGCTATGCCTTTTTTTGTGCCTATGCAGACCCAAAGTAAAGTACAGCATCATTATTTCCTCCATTTTATCCACATAACAACAGCACTGAGCTGATTGCATGGCAGGTTGGAGATTTGAACCTGTGGCTCCCATATATGAAATTGTAAGAACTACACTTGCTGGCTCTTACTCCACTTAGCTCTTGTGATGAGAATAAACTTTGTTCGGGCTAAAATGAACTGCTTGGGAGGAGAAAAATATTGTTGATCATCAATGCTTCCAACTGACAGATCACGGGATACAGTCTGTTATCTTGCCATGTGAACTGCCCTAACACTGGCTTAGCAGGGTTCTTTTTCTTTTCAATCTTTCAATATCACTCCTGCCTACCATAGGATGACTTACAGAGCAAGAGCTCTCCGAGAGGGCAACAAGGGTCAGAGCAATTGCTGCCTTGAGTGAGCTTGATCTCTCTACATCTATTGTCTAGCTCTTGGTCAAATGGAAGCATGACCAAGGATCAGCTGCTCTTTTATATAAAAGAAAACTTTGATTCTTACAGTCTGTGTTACAATCAGCATTTTTGATAACTTCTGATATCCACCATTTCCCCCAAGATATTGTTTTTCAACAACAGTAAAAATATCAAGACATCAGTAAAACTGGTTATGATTGTGGTGAACTTTCAGATCTGCTGTATAAGATATAGAAAGACAGGATTTATAAAACTTTCTTTTGCCCCTGCATTCTTCAATGTGGGAAGAACTTATTCGCTCCTGTAAGTACTTACTGTAGCTCACCTTGTCTTCCAGAATTTTTCTAAATAATTTCTCTTCTGCATTTCTCCTTTTTCTGTTGTCTGATATTTTGACATTAGTTTCTGTCATGCCCCGCAGATGCTTTTGTTATTTCCCTGTTAAGCTTCCGTTTCCCCATAGTTAGCATGGGTTTAGTTCATTGTTAAGTCTTCTAAGGGAGGGAATTTTAGTCACCCCCTGTCCCATTAAGACAGGGATCTTCAAAGTATGGCCCTCCAGATGTTCATGGACTACAATTCCCATCAACCCCTGCCAGCATGGCTAAGTGGCAGGGCTGATGGGAATTGTAGTTCATGAACATCTGGGGGGACATAGTTTGAAGACCCCTGCTTTAAGACATTTCCCAAGAGACAGTCTTCCTTCTTTACCCAGCAATCCCCTGTTTTAGCTCTAGCCAGCCAGTCAGAGCAAGATGCCAAGGGTAGCTGGAGACTGTAATATTCGTGATGTATATGGTGGTCCATAGTAGTCTATGGTGATATATAGAGCACAAGTTAAGGTTAACAGCAATTAGAATCAGACAAAGACTGAAGGAACTATAAGGAAGCAAGGCACAGTGGGCTTTCTTGAAAGCAACCAAGAGAAGACACAGTCAACAGCTTCAAATCTGCTCAAGACTAGCAAGTACTTTGATTTAGACAGACCCAAGGGAGGAGTTAGGGTCTTAATTCTCCTAATAAACCTATTGTTGGAACTGTTGAACCTGGCTTGTGTCACCCCCACTCTGTCTTAGCCAAGTACAGGGCACCAAAAACAGATTCACTGGGGGCGGGAGGGGGGAACAGTTTCCTAAAAAATAAAGAAATGTTTTACACAAAATGAAAAATGTTTTTGTAAAAAAATACTTTTTCTATAACAAAAGTAAATTTTACAGGTGATCAAAGTGTGTTCAACTACTAAATGTATATGACATGGCCATTTATGCCTATATTTTTTTCTAGAAGCTAATTTTCAAAAATGGTCTTGAGATCCAGTCTGGGTTTTCCCACTACATCTCTTAGTTCAGAGGCTGGTCAACCGATGCTCTGCTCTCAGATTTGAAGGGTACCCAAAGGGATGTGATGCATTTGTGACAATAAGGGTGCTTTATTAAAAGATTAATTAGCAAGGTGATATCTGAGAGAAGCAAAGTCAAAGCAAAGAAATTATTCAACACTCCAAACAACAGCTGATGAATTTTTGGACCATACGGTCTGAGGCATCTCTGCACAGTTGTAAGTCAAAAGAACTAAAGCCATGTGCCGATTTATAGACTAAAACTCTGCTCTCTAAACAGCTACAAAGCATGCAAGGAGTCACTTGTCTGCTAAAGAAGATTGCCACAAACTCAGCGTTTACAGCCCTTTTGGTTGAAGCTATGCGCTGATGGCATGGTCCCAAGCACAGCTCTGTCTCTAATGACCTGCTGAATATGCCTCACTTCACACATAGTGGGAAGGTGAGGGAAGACATGGTATAGCCCTATCTCATCAGATCTCAGAAGCTAAGCAGGTCGGTACTTGGAATAGAGACTACCAAGGAAGGCATAGCAGGGGGAGGCAGACTACTGGATCCAGAAACTTGTTTTCTAGAAAGTCACAGACTAATTGAGTCAGGCCTGAAAATGAATTGGCAGTCAGTGCAGTCAACTAAAATCTTAATATGCTCTCTGAAACTCCATCAGAAAGCATAATAGAATGCAGCACCAGCTAGAAACACCAGATTCTCAACATAGAAAAGCCTTGTTAAGCACACTGCAAATTCTAAATTATTAAGTAAAGGAATAACAAGCATGCAGATTATGTTGGTAAAAATCACTTTGGGCCACTGCCACAGGCTGCACATTCAAAGCAAAATGGAGTTTCATGATAGTCAACACAATGTGTTAAAGCCAATGTAGGATCAATAGGATCATAAAATCATAGTTTCTCCCTGGCTATTAACCCACTAATGCTACAACAGCAGTTTTTGCTGCCAACCCATGTCCCAATCCATTTGTATCTTGAAAAAAGCCTCTTCCAAAAATGCTGATTAGTTTCTATGTATTTTATACTCTTACCTTCTCCCACTTTACAAGAAATATCACTCTGGCCCAGACTGATTTTTATAAACAGAAAACACATCATGATGTCCTTCAGCAGCAAAGACATCTCCATCCTGTAAAGAACCTTTCCAAACTGTACTAAATTTTCATGGCTTAAAGCAGTACAACAGGCAAGTTCAAATGCACACATGAAATAACCTTCTGCCATCCTTACACATAGCAAGCTTAGTACAGGAAGTACAACAAAGCTAGCTGGGGTATATCTGGCATGCCAACAGAAAAATCTGTTATTATAGTGTATACAGAGACCAATAAAAAAAGAGAGATGTAGATGAAAGAAGTCTGTACAGCTTGAATGAGTGGTAGCACAGTTCTATTCACAGTTGGCAGGCAGATGTGAAAAAAGGGAAACCAAACCCATTTGCTAGTATAAGAGCCATTTAATTAATTTTACATTGAATTAGCATTGCACTGGCCAAGGGTGTGTAACATATTCCTGACAGAATGGATCTAGCAAATTCAGTGTTTCTGAGGCTACACATCCCTTATTTCTTTTGGCTGCTTATGGCAATTGGCAGGCCCTAAAAATGTTGAAGTGGTGGGAGATCATCTGCCAGGCCCTCAGCAGATAAGCCGCGGAAATCCAGGCCATGTACTCCCTGTAACCCAGGACTCAGTTCTCAAAGGAACTATCAACCTGTTTTGCCTTGTGTGTTGCTGTGGAGGACCCCGTGACCCCCGCAGTGTTCCCCGGGTGAATGAATTTAAATACGTCGACATAATAGCCATCTAGGGCCCTCTCTTTCATTTTTTAATTATAATATAAGAAACAAAGACAAACAAAAAACAACAAAAAATACCATAATCCTTATACTCTTTTCCATTTGATTCTTAACCTCTACATTATATCAGACGTGTAACCATTAACAAAAAAAGAGGTGACATTCATATTATGAGGTATAATACTCAAAACATAAAAAGAGGGGAGCCAAAAATAATAAAAATAAAAACAAATGGACAAACAAAAAACAAAGCAAGCAACAAATAAATAACCCTGACTTCCCAAGACCGCCATTATTAATTATTATCAATATTATAGTAATTTATCCTGAACAAACTGGAACCACTATTCCCATTGTTGTTGATAATCTTGATCCATTTTAAAATCAATGTCCTTTTAAATTTTTGCATATTTAGCCAATTTTAGCACTTTCAAATACCATTCAGACTTAGATGGGTTCTGTTTGGATTTCCAATATTTAGCTAGGGACCTCTCTTTCAGTAGTTGGTAAGTGAATGCCTGGGCATCTTCAGCTGACGTCGCCAGTGAAGGGGAGCGGTGGAGGGGCCTCCCCTTCTGGGAAGCTCAAATGCCCATCCCTGTGCCTGCTTAGACCTGGGGGTTGTGAGGGGATGGTGTCCCTGTCACCCCAAAAAAACCTCTCCCTGTGTGGTACATCCCTGTCTGAGGAGTACTGACTGGACAATGATGGTGTGGATGAGCGGCGGCGTGAAGGGTGACAACAAGATGCCTTGTGATGCTTCCTGTGTCCACGGCCCCGGCTGGGGCCCGCCTCCTCTTCTGACATTGAATCTCCTTGGTCCAACTCCTCTTCAACCTGTGAAAGGACCTCCACCCCTTGGTCCCCTGTTGGCCGAGTGTGCTCAACTGACGTAGTTGCAAATTGGGTGGCCTCAATGTGTTTGCCAAATCCTGAAATATCTCATCTCCGAGATCCCAGGCTGGCCACCCCCGCCTGTGAGTGGGGCGGCGGTATTACTTGCACACCCACTTGTCACCACTGTAGTGTTCCGTATGGCACAGCCTTTGGGTTGAGGGGCTGCCCTAGCCTTGCCCCTAGGCTGCCCTTTAGGAGGTGCAGCAGAGGCCCTCTGGGATGCTGTCACCACACCTCAGGCTGAAGCCCAAGTAGGGATTACTCAACTGCACCCCTGTCCAGCCAGCCCCCCACTAGTGGACACCGCTTGAGAAGTTTTTTTCTGGGCCCACTGTTTACAGCTCAGTCCTGCCTGGGCAGAGGGTGGGGTGCGTTTTGAAGCCCTGCCTGCTGGCGGCCGGCCCCCACTGGGTACTTTGCATTTAGTGCTGAAGCAGGTGCCATATCCCAAATTGACAATCTGGTAAGCTAAATAAAGTCAAAAGTGAACCACTGCGGTGCAGTGCAGAAGCCCTGTTCGCTAGATGCTGCCCCTGACTATGAAAACCAATTGAGCTACTGCGGGGGGGGGGGGAGTTTCCAGGAAACAAAGAAAAGCAAACATGAGCCACAGTCCCATAGCCTTGCACTCCCCTGCTCTATGACCCAGGCTGTTGGGGGTCTGGCAGAGACCTTCCCTCTTTCCCCACCTGCTCCAAAAGGCCAGCTGGGATCTTGTAGGCCTGGCAGAGACCTTCCCTCCCCCCCCAAAGGCCACCCGGGACCTTGGGAATGTGGCAGAGACCTTCCGTCTGCCCCCACCCACCCCAAAAGGCTAGCAGGGCCCTTGGGGGCCCCTATAGAGTCCTTCCCTCCACCCTTCCTATTTTCCCCCCACCTCCTCCCCCCCACTAGCCATTGTTCTGAAAGGTAGTGATTTTAGGGTGACTTATCATGTGGATCCATGTTTTCCAAGAAGGTTTTTGCACCACTGTGGTGCCATGGGGCATGGGATACATGATTGTTGTGTTCAGACATGTGGCCAGGGGCTTCATCTGTGATGTGCTGATGATTTGGGGGTGACAGTGCAAAAATCATGAGGATCCATGTTTTCCAAGCAGGTTTTTGCGCCACTGCTGTACCATGGAGCATGGGATGTGTGATCGTTGTGTTCAGGCATGTTGACAGGGGCATGAGCTATGATGTGCTGGAGCTATGATGTGCTGGTGATTTGGGGTGGCCAAGTGCAAAAATCAGGAGGATCCACGAGGACCTGTGTGTTTTAACTACATTTTTGTGCCACTATCGTGGCACGGAGCATGGGATGCAGGATTATTGTGTTCAGACATGTGTTTAGAGGTATGAATTGTGATGTGCAGGTGATTTTTGGGAGACCAAGTGGAAAAATCATGAGGATCCATGTTTTTCAAGCAGGTTTTTGTGCCAGGGGCAGCCTTTTCACAGATACTTCTCCCTACAAAAATATACACATACACAAACTATAAGCACAAACTATAAGCATTACACAAACTATAAGCATGCGGCACCATGAAGCATGTGATTGTTGTGTTCAGACATGTGGCTAATGGCTGGAGTTATGATGTGCTGGTGATTTTGTGGTAGTGCAAAAATCATGAGGATCCATGTTTTTCAAGCAGGTTTTTTCATTAATATTTTAAAACTCTTTCTTATAACATACCGGTAATCTAGTTTTGTGCACCTTTTTTTTGTTCTTATTTAAGTATTAACTGTATGAAATAATAAACTATCTTTCGGTATATCTTTTTTTATACTTAAAATGGTCATTAGGGCAGCAAACTGGTGGTTAAATTATTTGAAACCCACCATTGGTAATAAGTAAGCAAGCATACCAGCTGCACATACTCAGGCAGCTGTTATCCTCTGGCCCTGAAGATCTCAACAAAGCACAAATACTAAAATGGCATGGGTTACATAAGCATCAGATATTTTAAAAACCAAGACAACAAGAAATGTGTGGTTTCTGAAAGTCTTCCTCAATTACAGAAAAATTCAAGAACAATTGATTTACATCATCTGTAATGAGGACAACGCCTGTCAGAGGAGGAGTAGAAATATATTAACATTCTTTGACAATAACAGTATGCCAAGGAGTGTAAAGAACATAGATGTATGATAATTGCCTTAAGGCAATTAGTACTTTAAGAGACAAATTAATTACTACAGACACAAGAAACAAGAAAGACAAGAGTCCAGAACTCACTTATACAGATTTTCTTTCTAAATAGCAGTATGATGAAAATGGTTACTTTCAAGATTACTCAGCTGAAGCTGCAGCAATTAAATTGAAAATGATTCAGCTGACCCACAAACACAATTTAGAAAATATCTCATTATAATCCCTTAGAATGGAAGCAATAAAAGCTAAAATGGGGAAGTATTAAGTAACAGGGGCAGTTTCCGCGACGTGGAGGCTTAAAGCTGCCCCGCAAGATGGAAGAGCCGGAATGACGGGCACCGCAGAGAGCTTCAGTCACCAGCCGACCAGTGATAGCCTTCAGTAGTGTCTGGCACGCCGGGGCCGAGACCTGAGGACACGCCCCTCAAGCCCTGCGCCGCTTCGCTCCAGCATCGCAGGGCGGGGGGCGTGTCCCCAGGCCTCGGCGACGTGCCGGAGGCCCGGGGACAAGGTAAGTGCAGGGAGGGAGTGGGGGGGAGGCGCCTTGAAGCCGCTGCCATCCGCACGGCAGCGGCTTCAAGCCGGCATTCCCCGGAAAGTGCGCTTCCCAGCGCACTCCGGAAATGCCAGCTTGGCGCCGGTCGGGCGGCGCGAGGGCAGTGGCGTACCTAGGCAAACCTGAGCCCTGGGCAAAACCTGAGTCTGGTGCCCCCCCCTCCCTGAACAGATAAGACCTTCAGCCTGGAAGGGCAAAAAGCCTTCAGGCTGCTGCCGGTGCTCCTGCTGTTTTCCTTGGACTTCGAACAAATGGGGAGGGAGGGGTGCCGGTGGAACAGGTTTCCATTCCCTCCGAGCCGCTTGGGGATTACGTCAAGTAAGTTGGAGAGGAGGATCCTCCTGGAAATGAAAACTTGCTTCAAACTCCCCCCCCACCCCCCCTGCTTTGGAAGGCTCGCTCTCTCTCCGCTCGCTCCTCCTCCTCCCTCCTCCGCGACTCTTAGCTCTTTGAACGGGATCCAGGTTCCAGCCAGCTACCGCCAGGGCTTTATCGCCTTCCCTGCCCAGTCTCCGGCGTGCAGCAAGCCAGCCGCCTCAGTCCTCCTCGGCCTCCTCCTCCGCACTCGCCGGGCTGAGCGCCAGCCACCTCGCGGTCGGCCGGGCGGCTGGAACGGACAGCCTCAGTGGGGACAAGCTCACTGGCTGGGGCTCCCAGCCCGAGGCAGCAGCCCTCTTGCTGCGGCTGGTGAGCATCGGAGCTGGGCAGAAGGCGATAAAGCCCTGGCGAAAGGCAGCGGCTGGAGCCTGTATCCCATTTCAAAACAGAGCAGGGAGGAGGGGGAGGAGGGGAGGAGCGAGGGCGGAGAGATGAGCTCAAGCAGGTTTACGGGGTTTTGGTAAGTTTTCATTTCCAGGAGGATCCTCCTCTCCAACTTCACTTCTGACGAAATCGGCCGGGCTGGCTACAGAGGGGGGTGGAAACCTGTTCCACCGCAGCCTCCTCCCCCCCCTCAAGCATTTGTTCAAAGTCCAAGGAAAACAGCAGGAGCACCGGCAGCAGCCTGAAGGCTTTTTGCCCTTCCAGAACTGTGTGTGGACTCGGGTGGAGACCTCTGCCTCCTCCCCAGTCTCCGAACTCAGCTGCGCACTTCCTCAATGGCCAGTCTGCTGGCTGCCGGCACAGACAGCCCGGGGACAAGCTCACCAGCCAGGGCCCCCAGCGGAGTGCAGCAGAGTACCCTCACTGCTCACTTGGAGGGGAGAGTGGTAGTCTGGTTCCTGGTGTTCCTTCAGCTTGTGGGTGGCGCTAGCAGGCAGAGCCAGGCAGGGGAAGTGTAACTCAGCCTGCAGGCTGCTCGGCCAGCCAGAGTGGATGGGGCCGCTCAGACATTTTGTCGCCCATCACGTGACGCACAATTTCTACGCCCAAGGCAGCTGCCCCTTCTGCCCAATGGGTGGTCCGCCTCTGCGCGAGGGCGGCGCGGCTGCAATGCAGCTGCACCCCCTGTGCGAATGGCGGCCTGGGGACGGCGTTTCTGCCGTCCCCAGGCCACCATATTCTGCCTGTGCGGAAACGGCCAGGGATTGCCAGACACAAAACAATCCAGCTTCAACATGATTTCCAAATTGTAAGGCCATGTCAAAATATCTCCTATGAGCACTTGATTTCTTTCAGTATCAGAGAACAATGCAAAACCAAATCAAGGGAGATCAACAATCAGTCAACTTATAAGACCTTACTAGTTTGCAACAATCAGCTTGTAAGTCTTATCCTGCAAGGCATTACACATTATTTTTTTAGATAGTTTTATGATTTGTCGACTGGACAAATTTGGGGGCTTATTTTATTGTGTAATATGGTTAATTGTTTTTATTCCATTTTAAACCCATTTAAATCTCTGGCCTTAGACTGGAGTAATTCTGCATGTGACTGCACTGTAAATCCCTCAGCAAAAATAGTCTCAATCCAAATAACAGTTGGACATATGGGCTGTTTGCTTTTTACAAACTGCTGGAGATCCATGATGCTCATAGTGTCTGTTTTGACCCTTAGTCTAACCTATAAAGTCTCCCAAAATAGTTTACTACTCAGAACAAATAGAAATTTTAAAATAAAAAATAAGAAAAAATGTACCTTTGGACTTGATGCACAAGTTTCAAAAGTTAAATCAGCCTGAGAATAGCTGAATAGATCTGGCTGAATAGATCTATAAGTGGCTGGGCCAGTGATGAAGGGAGGAGGAATTGTGCCAGGGGAATGAACTGCCCATGTGTGCCCTCCCCACCCCAACACACCTTGCGCCACCCCCGAAAATTCCTGACATGCCACCCGGCCCTGCCTCCACACATGACTGCAATGGCACCGCCCAGGACAAGCCACCATAGATGTCCCCATTGCAGCTACGCGCCTGGGCTGGACTCCTCCCATGCTAGAGGGTGACATTAAAATGCACAGGACTGCCATAAGAACAAGACACTGCTCCACACGAAATCGATGCCTCTCAATAAATTTTTGGGATCCATCTTGTGTGAAGTCTAAGTAGGAAGGTGGTTGGCAGCTATACTTTTCCCCTTGGCTCAAAGTGTGCCTGACTGGACAATGAGACTAGATAATCTCTGCAGGATTGTCAGAATTAATGTTTGTATTACTTAAATATGTTTGTCCTATTTTGTAAGTTAAACTAATATAACTGTTTGATTTAACTTAAAAAAGTTAAAAGCTAGGTAGCAAAATGGTGTCTGTATTCAAGCCTGAGAAATCTTACATTGTCAGCAAACAAGGTCAGGGCCGGCTGGTTGCCCAGAACATCTGAATCTCTATCAGTCAGTACAAGATTTTAAAAAGGCTTTTAGCACTACAGTCCTTTGTCTATCCGAACCCTCTGTCTTTGAAATATAGATCTGTTGGTTCTTCGTGTTAAGACAGTCCAGTCAAATGTCTGAATTATAAACCACCAATCAAATTCTACCACTGTTATAATGCAGAAGAAAGGGGCATTATGGAGTATTATAAAGTAACTTCCTTTGTTTTATTCTGGGGGCATATGTACATAGTGTTCTCTATGTATTTATATTTCCCCAAACTTTCTGTTTGCAAATATAAAGTTTGGCTTAAGTAGACAAATCATTTGTCTGGAGACTTTTACTTTCCAACATCTCCATTGTCTCACTTTAACATGATTTAATCAATACTAGGGTTGGAGATTCGGACAGTCCAAATCTGGATTTTTTTACTGAAATCTGTGACCGATCTCGACGGATCTCGGACTTGTTAGCAGGGGCTGAATCTGAGCTGCTGGCCGAATCCTAACAGATCCTAATCCATGGGACTCGGACCTCACCAGCCTAATTCGAGTTTCTAATTTTTGGGTGTTTTTTCACGTTTCCTGGCCTGCAGGGGGCGCATTTTGTGTTTACACATATTGGCACCAAAATTTCAGGGTATCATCAGGAAACTGTCCTGATGATACCCTCCAAGTTTGTGTGCAGTTTATGAAGCTGCGAAGGTGCTGTGGACCACCAAAAGGGTTGTGTCCCTATCCCCATTCTTCCAGTCGTGGGAACTAAGGAGATGAGAGCCACACCTCTTTGAGGGTCCATAACTTTAGTCTCCCTGAACTAAATCCGGCACCAAATCTTGAGGGCGTTCTCATCAGGACAGTCTCCTGATGATACACTGAAATATTGGTACTCGATACATTCATTAACGTATCTCTGTAGACACACCCCCCCCAGGTGAATTTGCTGGTAATATCAGATTCTTTGTTCTGCAGTGAAACCTAGCTGCATTGCTGTTAATAATAGGGAATTTCTGGCAGAGGGCTGTGGAGTGCACATTTTTCATGGTAAACCCATCAAAACTTCTCAGGGTATCTTCAGGAGAGCCTTCATATGACACCATCTAGGTTTGGGAACTTCTTTACTTCAGGGGCAGTGGGAGATGGGCCCTACCCTTTAAAGGGGTCCCCATAGAATTAAAACCCCTGAAGCAAAATTCCCCAAACCTGGATGGTGTCATCCAGACTCTGAAGATGGCTCCCTGAAAGTTTTGTGACCATACCTTCAGCAATGTGCACCTCACAGCCCTCTACCAGAAATTCCTCTATTGATCAGCAATACAGCTAAGTCACTGCAAGAACAAAGTTAATCTTGGGCAAATTTCTAAAGGTGCCGCCTGCAGGGGACTTATTTTGAGATGTAGCGGCACCAAATTATCAGGGTATCATCAGGTGACTGTCCTGATGTTGCCCACCAAGTTTGGTGCAGCTTGGTTCCTGCACGACCCTCAAAATGGTGCCAACTTATCCCCCCATTGTTTCCACGTTCGAGCTGATGGGGATGGGACTACACCGTCCTTTGAGAGTCCATAACTTTGGCTCCCCTGAACCAAATCTGCATCTTCAAACTGTGCGGGTATCATCAGGACAGTCTCCTTCCGATACGTTCCTGAAAGTTTGGTGTCACTTTAGCTTTAAAATGCTGGTTTGGCGTGTTTCAACGCTTCACTCACTCCAGCAGGCTTCATGTGCAGGAGCTGTGAAACATGAAAACCAGAATTTTTAAAGCTAGTGGCACCGGGACTTCCGGTAGTATCATCAGGAGATCTTCGTCCTTGATGACACCCCCAGTTTGGTGCAGCTTGGTTCTAGGGGGGCCAAAGCCTGGACCCTCGTATAAGCCCTATTCCCCATTGTTTCCAATGGGGAGCTAAGGAGATGGTGGCTACCATCTTTGAGGGTCCAGTAATCCTTTGGCCCCCCTAAACCAAACTGCACCAAGCTTTCTGGGGTGTAATTCAGGACAGTCTCCTGATGATACTATGATATTTTTGGTGCTGATATTGCTCTGAAGGTAATTTCATCTCCAGGCACCCCCCCCAAAATTCTGCCCAATATTCTTTTTTTTTCCGCGGTGACTTCTGCATTGCTGGGTCAATGGGGAATTTCTGGTTCAGCGGTGTGGGGTGCACATTTATTCAAGGTACAGCTGGCAAAATGTTCAGGAGATTCTTCAGGAGAGTCTTTGAATGACACCATCCAGCCGTTTGAGGAACTTTGCTCATGGGGGCAGCGGGAGATGGACTCTACCCATAACACTGGAACCCCTCTTGAAGCTAACCGGGTCACCAAAACCTGGATGGTGTCGCGAATAGCACTCTCCGAAGCACACCTTTGAAAGTTTTGTGGGTTTACCATGAGAATGTGCACTCCACAGCCCTCCCACAGAAATTTCCCATTGGCTGCAATGGAGCCAGCCAGCCAGCCACTACAGAGTTACACAGAATCTGGGGAAATTTCTTTGGGTGACTGTGAGGTGCAATCTTTTAGAGCTACTGTCACCAAAAAATTTCAGTGGTATTCATACAAGTACTGTCCCTATGATACTCCCCTGTTTCTGAAGTTTAGTTCAGGGGGTCCAGTTATGGACCTTCAAAAGTGTAGCCCCCATCTCCTGTTAGCTTCCTATTAGGAACAACAATGGGGATGGGGCACCCCTTTGAGGGTCAATAACCGTTCTGCTCCCCCCCCCTGAACTTTCAAACTCGGCACCAACAACTTAAGGAGAATCATCAGGACAGTCTCCAGATGATATCCTGAAAGTTTAGGGCCGCTAGCTTTAAAATTGCGTCCCCTGCAGGCCAGAATGTGTAAAAACACCAAAAATTCAAAAAAAAAAAAAAAACGGACCCGAATTTTTCGGATTTACCCGAATTTTCGGGCATATCCGAATCAGCTATGATTCAGATTCGGGTATACAAATCATTTTATGCCCCAAAATACCCAAATCCGAATTTTAACGAATTTTTTTAGTATTGACCAACCCTAATCAATACTCTGAGCCAACAATTACTTAACCTAACGTGTACCTATCACAGCATTCATCTGCACACATCTCAGCAATTAATCACCATTCAGAATAGCCCAGGCATTTTCTTGGATCATGTTGATCAATCAAGCCTCTCCTATCTTTTTTTTCGAAATCTGGAAAAGCAATCAATTCTTTGTGTCTGGCTTTCCTGCTAGCTTACCTTATATTACCTCAGGACCTATTTTTGAATATACATATTGGTCCTTGGGCCATTCAAACTATGTGTGTATTCTGGATCCATGTATACATCCATGCATATATGAGGGTCCTTCCTTTTGTTCCTGGGAATGCTGGTTGTTTTCATCTTCAATGCCACTTTCCCTGGACCTTTCTTCAAGGCCGGTGACACCCATCTCTTAAAGCCTATCTAGCTTCCATCCTTTGTCCTCTTAGCTCATGTATCCCGTGTGTGTGTGTGTTCATGACTGAAAAATGTATTCCTTGTTTTTCATCATTTTATTAATAAAATTAAATTGTTAATTGTACAACTGATTGCTCATTTAAGAGTTCCCACCTAGACAATCCTGGTATATACAACTTAAAATATTTCAATTATCTGTCTCTGGTTAATTCCTTCCACTTAAAGTGGAGGCTGCCTACTTAGAATAACATATGCAACTATACAGTGGTGGGATCCAAAAATTTTAGTAACAGGTTTCCATGGTGGTGGGATTCAAACAGTGGCATAGCGCCAATGGGGCTGAGCGGGGCACAACGGGGGCGTGGCCAGGCATTCCGGGGGCAGGGCATTGCTGGGCAGGGCTTTGGCAAGGACGCAGTCGCTGCGCCAGTCCTTGGGCAGGAAACGAATGCACGCAGGCGCAGGCTGCCACGCATGCCGGCGCACCTGCTGCTAGACTGCTTCAAGTTCTGCGCGCTGCTGCTGCTGAGGAGTGGAGGAGGGGTGTAACTAAGGCAAAAATCACTTGGCAAAATCACCAATTAATAACCCCCTCTTGGCACACACCAATAATTAGTAACCTACTCTCGGGAACCTGTGAGAACCTGCTGGATCCCACCTCTGCAACTATATATTGGAAGGGGAAGAAAAAGGGAAGTGTATAGAGAGGCCAGTTAGTGTGGACTGATATTAGGATTTTACAAGTGCGGGCTTCATTCAGTCAAGCAAGAGTTAACTGCTGAAGTCACATTACTAGAATCACATGAGCTTCTAGAAAGATATCTGGGTTTCTTCTTCCAGCAAAAGGGGAGAGACGCACAGGCATGTATAGCCTTCACAGATACCCAGACAGAGCACTTGCACAGATAGAGTTTGCTGTTCCTATGTAACTGTTAATGTAACGTTATTTTGTTATCCAACAAAGTTCTAAAAACAATTCACTTGCACCTTTGCTCTGTTATGTACTTTGCTAATTCATTGCAGTACAACTAACCATTTCTGTCCTCAACCACAGACCTGGCTGAACATCAGTTTTGCAGGCCCAGCAGAACTGAGCCAGGGCCTACAAGGCCTGGGTCTCATTGATGGAGAATTCTACCAGGTTAGAGCCAGAACCAGAGACTACCAGTAAGTTGTTTGTTACCAGCTGAATGCAGCACTCTTGGGGGGGGGGGGGTATCACCAGAGATCATCCTGCAAATATGATTGTTTATGTTTAGGACTTTAAAGGTCAACACCAAAACCTTGAACATGATCCAGTATTCAGTTAAAAGTCAGTGTGGCTGGCCAAGCACTGGTTGTATATGCATTCTCCATGGAGTCCTAGTAAGGACCTGTGATGCCAAATTCTGGACAACTTGACGTTTCTGGAGCAACTTGGATAGTCCTATGTAGAACAAGTTGTGGTAGTTTTATATGGAGGTGATTGTTGCATGGATCACTGGCAAATCAAAGCAGAACAGGTAGGGCATCAGTTATCCAGCCTGGCAAAGGTGGAAAAATGCTATCCTGGTTGTATTTGTGACCTGTACCTCCAAAGAAAAGGAGATATTCAGAATCATACCCAAACTTCTACCAGTTGGTGTCAATTGCATGCCATTAAGGGTCAGCAAATTATCTCCCTGATACAGCCACAGAACCTCCATCTTTGATGGATTCAATTTGAGTCAACCACTTCACCACAGCCTCCAAAAACTTGGCTGATATATCTGGGATGGTGTCTTGATGGCCATCCATCAATAGAAACAGCTGGGTGTCGCCTAGATATTGATGATAACACAGCCTGAAACTCTGGACTAGCTTGGCAGGGGGAACATATAGATATTTTAAAACATTGCATTTTTTTTTAAAAAAAATTATCTGATTTAAATTACCTACAATTTAAAGAGTTTGGCTTATTTGGGACTGTATCTTGGGACAGAAATCATGTTTCACACTTCATCTTTATTCAATATTGTCTCAATTATGGCTGCTTCCAAATGGGGTGGAAGATTGTTCACATGCTGCAGCAGCAGCAGTGAATGGAAACAGGTGGGAGAGGCATCTGCATGCCTTGTCTCCATGCTGTTTACTGCCGTCATTGCCCACCCCCACTCCCTGCATGTAGGCACACTATAGTTTGCCTGACGATGAAAGGAGTTTCTCTTGTTTTAAATCCAGGCCTTTGGGGAAATATAAGGGAGTTGCACAAGTTGTGCCTGGATTGAGTATGATGTTGTGTGGATGCTCCCAAATGTAGCAGAGCTTCCCACAGTACACATACATGGAAATCCCCATGCAGTACTAGCTTGTGGATACCATATGTTCTTTGAAATATTGTAACCATTTACTACCTACATCTGCATACATAGATACATAATTTAGCAGAGTAAACAAAGTAATTTCACAATGCAAAGTTCATCAATATGGCTTATAATGGCAATGCAAACCAAAACCAATAATGGCAATGCAAACCAAAAGCAGTTAAAAGTCCAAAGTGCATTTACACAAAGGTATTACAGATTACAGTGTATATAAACAGAACTTAAATTATAACAATGACATTTGCATAAACAATCATATACTAAAAAAACTATCATTCAGAATTATTAACCCAAATAAAAGTGCTTTATTTTTTATTATGACTCCAACTTTCCTTTGAACATAACTGTGTTTCCTGAGCTCTTACTTTTCTTAAAGTTCTCCTATGATTTTCAAAATTGGTGCTAGGTTTATCAGAAAAACCTGATAGAGTTTTCAGAGCTTCCCACTTTTCAAACAGTCTCCATGATTGACAGTACTTTGGCAGGCAGCCTCCCTGTTGTGGAAAGCTTTATTTACTCTTTGCTGTGTTTCAAAGATATGTGAAAAGCATAACAAGCAATCCAGGTCAAAGTTGGCCAACCTAAATATTATTCTTAAACATTCTTAAAAGCTTTCAGAACAGCAGACCTGTTTCCTTGCTATATTCCAAGACAGCTGGTGGAGTTTAAACAGTAGCTTTGGATGTGTTAAGGGATGTGTTCAATAATTTAAAAAGTCCACATTCAATGCTAATATCATGGAGGCATGGGTGTTTTTAATTCACTCTGTCACCACGCAATTGACTGCAAATTGTTTTTCTAACTCTCCTGAGGTTTAAAAGTTGTTGGACACAAGAGGAGTCTGCAGCTGCAGTGGCAAAAATCAATTGATCCCCCCCCCCACACACACACACACACACTTGTGCATAGATCAGGTAGAGCATGTAGGGCTCTAGACTATTTCAACCATTATTTCAACTACAAGTTGGCATGAGGAAAAAGTTTGTGAATAGCATGTTAAACAAGTTAACTGTAAACAATCACTTTTCCTCATAATATACAATTACAAGGGGGGAAAAGCCCCTGCCATTAACGAAGCCTAGAGAGCAGCTTCCCCCAACAATGGTAGCCTTAAATAGGATGCAGAAAGAAAGAACTTTCTGAGAAGTGGTTCCCAACTACATAAGGATTGCTATGATACACTCGCTGATCTGACAGTGACAATTTCATGCAGCCTGCATGCATACAGATCAGCTCACATGAAGCTGTTCTATACTGAATCAGACCATCAGACTGACAACAGCTCTGTAGGGTCTCAGACATATCACCTCCTAACTGGACGTGCCATTATTGGACCTGGGAAAGCAGAAGCTGTTCCACTGAGCACCAGAACCTTTCCAAGTACAATCCTTGTATGTTATTTGGAGTCAAATACTCCTTTTTATGCCTGGCCTCAGGAAGCTTCCATCAGAAAAAGCAGCTGATTTGGGAATTTTAAAATGCTCAGTAGGTAGGGTATATTCATCTAAATGGACATTATACATGTGAAGGTGCACAGTGCTTGGTCAAAAAAAAATACAATATGCCACATATATCTTAAAACATCAACTGTTCTGTGATTTTCATGTAAGAAATATTTTGAAGATGTTGCTTTACTCATGGCTGCAACCAACATATTAGACCAGTCATTTGAAGCTTTCGTTGCATATCAACTACCACAGATACCAGCAGTTTTGGAAAACAATTAAAAGGAAAATAAAAAGAAAGACTAATGTGCAGATTTGTTTATGTTAGTATTCCGTTAATGGTGTTTTCCTTTTTGTTGTGGCAAAATTAAATGCTGGGATTTTGCAGTGATGTACAAATCCAGTTCTCAGATTTGGAGACTAAATGACACTTTTGTAGTATAGCAAGGAACTGACTCTGAAAAGAGAAAATATAAATAAAATACTTTAGATAGCAATTGTAGAATAAGCACAGCTTTGTTGCTAAAATAGTTAGACATGCTGAAAACTTCTCATATCACTTTTTGGAATGTATAGCAGTCCAGCTGGTTTTGTTATCTGTTCAGATATTCCTACACTTGTATTTAATCTCACGCATTTAGTATAGCCTGGGTATATAATTTTGTTCATTTTGCTTATATTTGAGACAAAATGCTACCAATACTTTTTATTCGTTATTACCGTCTCAATATAGCCCACCTTCCAAACTCAGTTTTGGGAGAGAGGTCAGAAGACCTTCAGGAACAGAACAGGGGAAACAGTTGGGGTCTGTAGTGGAAAGGGAAAGTAGTGTAGTTCAAAGTGCAGATCACTGCTCTGACATCTACAAACAGAAATACCATTCCATCAGAGGAAATGCATGGTTGGATATGTGCCACTGTTCTTACATAATAATAAATAACATACGAATAATAAAGAATAATAAATCAAGCAGAAGTTCTTTCTGGGTTGCTTGTAAAATGTTATGGAGTCAAGATCAACTGGCTGGCATTCAGTTTGGAAGGAAGAAGACTGAGACTTAGGCAAAGTTCAAATCCTGAGTACACAGCAACACAAGAAAGGTTAATATAGATAAGTGTAAGATGAGCGCAGCAGAAAGAAGCACCTTCGGTAATAGTAAAAAGGATCAATCACTATGCAGCAAAACATGCAATGAGGATTTAGGAATCCTGCTATCTATAAAATTAACACAACTATGGAGGGATACCTTTGAACAAAAGGGCCATTCTATTTTAAGCACAATTTCCAGGCAACAGAGTTACTGTTTTAAGTACTAGTTGGACCTTAACAGACTATTCAGTTGTTCATGCCAAGAAGATGTAAAAGCATTCAAAACAGGTTTCACTCTAGAAGGCAATCCAGAGCTTTAGACAAAGGTCCAGGGTTGACCAAAGGGCTTTGAGCACTCTATGAGGTAATCACTACCCACCTTCCTCCACCATTCCAGCGAGGCACACCAAAAAGTTCCTGCCTGCCTTTCTTGTGTTCCCCCTGGGATGAGGCTTTACTACAGAACCACCCTCTTCATCCCCCCACACTCTGTGGCAGTACAATGAAACCTGGTAGCACCTGTTCTCCTTGTCCTCTCATAGCAGGACAGAAGCCTTACCTGACCCACCTCACAGTGGTGAGGCGAGTCAGCAGGAGAAAAAGGAAGAGTGCATGAACCACACATGTTCCTGACAGACAAAAGAACAGAGGTAGAGAGCAGGATGTCCAAGACTGGGACTGAGCAGGACATCCGGGATGTCACTGGGACTGAGCGGGACATCGTAGGCTGCTGTTTCCCTGAAGCTGTGGGTGAAGGGGGTGGCAGAGCTGGTCCATTCCCCTCCATTTCTGGCATGCTGCATAGTGCATATGCTAGTTCTGTAGAGATCCACTGCCTTTAAATGGTCAGCCATTGACAGATTTGCCTTTTTCAACTTTATGATGGTGTAATAGGAAAGATCATTGCCCCAATGATAAAAACTGATAAAAGCAGCCTACTGAGGAGAATAAAGTGTGTTTCTTGTTGGCTGATGTTTTTGAGGAAGTTACACATAGGGTTGCTTCATTTATGTTCCTTTCTACTAAACTTAGAATGCAGAAAGGTTGTAGTTTAAAGAATAAGCTATAAGATGGAAGATCTGAAACTTATTAAGAAATGATATAAGATCTGAAAAGTTGTAAATTCCAAAGGTCATGTTTCTACCATTGTGTATATAATTTTGGTTTTAATACGGTTCTGTTTTAATTTGTGAATCTGTCATGTAATTTGAAAGGCCTATGGCTAACAAATAAAGAATGACTGACTGGATAAAAGCAGCCTAGGGGCTGAGTGAAGAATGAATGATCCTGTCAGGCTTATTCTGGCTGCCACCACTGAGGGAATATTCATAGCTCAGTGAGGTGATATTACTTTTCCCTCCAAAAACTGATTGCACTCGGGCAAGACTGCCTAAATGACTTCCTCCAGCTACCTCACGCCTTGCACATACTCAGGAACCAGCATTTGAATATGAACAACAGCACCTGGATAAACCAGTTCTCTTTCATCTATATCTCTAAACCTATTGAAGGCTCTTCCTCTGACTCACCTTCCTTGTGACCACCTATGTCGCAACCCCCATTAAGGGTCATTACCTATTTATTGTCCAGCACCAGCAAAACCCATCAAGATAATGGGTCGGCCATCAGGTCAACAGTCTGACACTCAAGACCATTGCCTCACCTGGAACAGCTGGTAAAATCCTTTGTTCAAAGGATTTTCTTTGCCCCAAGACACGTTTTTCCCTATAAAGCAGTGGTGGCAAGCCTATGGCACGGGTGCCAGAGGTGGCACTCAGAGCCCTCTCTGTGGGCATACACAAACAGAGTGGCCCCCCACACATCTAGGCTGGCCTGGGCTGCTGGGCTTTATTAGCATTAAACCTAAGACCTAGTTTTGCGGAAGCAGTGTAGGTAACCTTGTTAAGTGATGTTAAACCCCACTGATTTTCATGGGAAGAACTAAAGCGTGATCCTTTACCTGGGAGTAAGCTCGATTGCTGGCAATGTGGCTTGCTTCTGAGTAAACCCTCCTAGGGTCGTAATTCACCCGTTGGAAGAGTTGCATGGTTGCTTCAAAGCAAGGCCACCGACTACCACCAAGCTTACTCCCGAGTAACGGATGCCTCGGAGCCAACCGTTTTTTCTAAACTAAAACCTCGGTATTCATATTAAATTGCTATGTTGGCACTTTGCGATAAATAAGTGGGTTTTGGGGTGCAATCTGGGCACTCGGTCTTGAAAAGGTTCGCCATCACTGCTATAAAGGCAAGCCTAAGACCCCAGTTAGGTGTTCAATATTATCACACACTACCTTGCCACTCAGTGATATCGTTCCAACAACACTGATCATTCAGAGCCTAGTGCTGGCCATTAGGTCTCTGTCGCCTGGATGTCCACTATAAGAGTGGCAAACATAATCTTTCATGTCCCATACCTTCTCTCTATATATATATCCAAAACCTGTCTTTCACTTCTACATTACATCCTAGGAAACCTTGTATGTGTGTGTTTTTACCCCCAGTAACTGAGTTATTGTGAGTGGGATTTTTATTCCATTTTCTGATTTTCTCAATAAAATCTTTAAAAAACAAAAAAATTATTTTCTCTGCTGGTTTCTTCTAGCGAGCTGAAACTTGTATACACAGGCTATCTATCTATCTATCTATCTATCTATCTATCTATCTATCTATCTATCTATCTATCTATCTATCTATCTATCTATCTATCTATCTATCTATCTATCTATCTATCTATCTATCTATCTATCTATCTATCTATCTATCTATCTATCCAAACACAGTCAAAAGTAAATCCCATTGATTCATAGGAACTTACTTCAAAGTAGGTGTGGATAATAATTATGCCTTAGGACAACTAATTTTACTTAAAATGGTGGGGCGCAATGACCCTCTTTGGTTGGGGAAGTTATATGCTCTTTAAGCCACGCTAAGCGACCTTTTGCTCTACAGCTAACTTTGGAGTAAGTCCCTGTGAATCAATGGAATTTACTTTTGACTGTGTTTGGATTGGCTTAGGCAGCATAGAGTGCAGCAGCCTCTCTTCCTTTATCACAAACAGCCAATTATCTAATAAATCCAGGGATCAGCAAAAAAAATTCTGAAGATTTCTGGAAAGCTACCTGCTTCTATTTATTTAATACAAATGCACTTCTGTGCAAATAAGAGCACATAGCATTCCAGAGTTCGTTTGAAATACCAAAAGGCAGAATCTTCCCATGGTGTGTGAAGCCTTTGGTACAGAACAACTTGCTGTGCCTATGGCCTTAGAAGAAGAAAGGAAACCTTCTGCCTAAGATGCACAGCAACTGAAAAGCCTACCTCTATGGAATTTTCTGCCTGAAATGCTGCTGTTGAAAGCATAGAATTTAATTAGTGATGGCAAGATGAATAACAACTTAAAACTGCAATTTGGGTCTCCTTTATATTATACCTAATTCTGAACATGGACCTAAGTACAGATAGTTAAGGATCAGGGCTATATACAAAGGAAAGAACTCTACAAACTTGGTTGGAAAAGTCAGATTTGCAGAAAAAAATCTCTTTTAAAAAGCTGGCAAAATTTAAAATGCTGAGATCTTACAAGAGTTTCCTCATGATATTACAAGTATTTTGAGGTGGGATTTAGCCGGTTTGCACTGGGCTAGCTAGTGTTTCATTTAGTTCACCAAACTGGTTGTTAATCCCACCCCTGATCAGAAAATTGTCTTGCTCCCCACACTTCTTGCCTGGCTGGGAGATCCTGCAGAGCATCCCATCCTAGCATTTTGGGGAGAGAATGCTCAAGCTGAAACAGTTGGGGTTGCTGTGATTATTTGACAGGTCTGATATATTTTGATTTAGTTCATATTTGTCTGGTCTTCTAACGTGGGCACACAGGGTGGGTGGCATGGCTGGGAAGGGGAAGAAATTTGAGGGTTTGCCCCAGGCACGATTTCCCATAGATGTGGCCTGGGCGGCGGGGGGGGGTGTTCTTTCTGGCTCTTGGCTAATTCCGTGCCTTTTGCCATGCAGTGTGGGATGTGTGATTGTTGTGTTCAGACATGTGGCCAGGGGCTTCAGCTATGTTGTTCTGGTGATTAGTGGAAAAATCAGGAGGATCCATGGGGATCCGTGTTTTCCAAGCAGAATCTTGCACTACTGCTGTGCCACAGAGCATGGGATGTATGATCGTTGTGCCCAGACATGATGCCAAGGACATGAACTGTGATGTGCTTATGATTTTTGGGTGACTAAGTACAAAAATCAGGAGGATCCATGAGGATCCATGTGTTTTAATCACATTTTTGTGCCATTGTGGTGGCAGGATTATTGTGTTCAGACATGTGTCTAGAGGTATAAGCTGTGATGTGCAGGCGATTTGGGGGTGACCAAGTAGAAAAATTAAGAGGATCCACAAGGATGTTTTTCAAGTAGGTTTTTGTGCCACTGTGGCAGCACAAAACGTGGGATGTGGGATTGTTGTGTTCAGACATGTGGCTAACAGCTGGAGTTGTGATGTGTTTTTCAAGCAGTTTTTTCATTAATATTTTAAAAATCTTTCTTATAACATAATCTAGTTTTGTGTCCCTCTTTTATTGTTCTTATTTAAGTATTAAGTATTATTTAAGGCTGCAAACTGGTCATTAAATTATTTAAATCCCACCACTGGAAGTTTGTTAAATTATTTGAATCCCACCACCAATTAAGGACCTCTGAGATTAGAAATAAGCCCACTGGAACTAAAGGATTCTAGAAAGGGATTTGCAGAGAACAATCAGTGGGCATAGGAAGAGCAGAACTCTTTCTTCCTTGTCAGTCAATCTTGGCAAATGGCTCTATTATATTTATATGATACATGCAAATATGAGCATAGAAATCTGCATTCACCAAGGTATGTAGTCCTCCCTTAAAAAGAAAACTGATGAAATAATAACCATAGTGTGTACCATGCAGTTCCTTCTCTCTGTCCCATCGGATTTTTATAGCAATGCTACTCTGAAAAAATGAATTCAGTACCTCAGTTAACACATTAAGTCTAAATGTACACAGGGGACAAATGTGCTACATATGATCCTCCTGATCAACATCATTGTAGTTTCTTCTCAAAAGACAACACATGGATATTCTATCTTGGGAAAATATTTATTTGGGGTCTGATACACATGTTTGTTTTTATTTTATTGCTATCAAGCCACATCTACCTTATGGCAACCCCTGGTAGGGTTTTCAAGATAAGAACTGTTCAGAGATGGTTTGCCATTGCCTGACTCCATGTAATGACCCTGGTATTCCTTGGAGGTCTCCCTCCAAATGGTCAGTCCTGCTCAGCTTCTGAGATCTGGCCACATGTACTGAAGTAGAAGATCTATATGATTACACATATCTAGGGGGCCAAATATATAGCACTTGTTTCATATGCACAGTCACAGTTCCAGGACTGTAACTTGCTGTTGCAAATCCTTATGTGATAGCTATGCTTTCTATGCTTAAGTAATTCCCATGCTAAGACACAGTCTAGGATCCAAACAAACCCGATGGTTTTCTTTTTCAAATTTACAGCTTCCCCACCCCCCACCCCCCACCCCTTATTTAGAAGCTGCAGTTAAGGTTCTTCTGATTTTGAAAAGTGTATTTTCATGTAGTTTAGGTGCAGTAGTAAAAAGAGAACTTCATAATCTTATACACATGTGAAAGTACATACCACTCCAGGCCATAATATAAACAGTGTTTGTTGGGAGTCAGGGATGGAACTTAATGTTGTCTCCTTTCTCTATTTGTCACCCAGCAAGCATGGGTAGATCGCCTGCAAAGAATTATTAAACAATATGTCCAGATGGCTTTGGAGGACTGACTGGAAAGGAACTCACAATGTCAGGAAAAGGAGTTATACCTGGGCAGGATGCATTTAACCTATACAATTCGTAGACACTTCTTACATATTTCAAACATAGCTCTAACATAAGAGCTGTAATCTCTTTTTGAAATGGCGTTCTCAAAAATCTTCACAAGGGTCTTTGCATGTTAGCTACTATTTTCTGATGTGTCAAGAAAACCTGTTTGAAACTCATATCTAATATAATGAAAGTAAACTAAGCTTGTGGTTTCATTAATACGTGTTTGTGTGCATACCTCTTTCTCTTAGATCTGTAATATAAGCTTTCATAAATTCTTTTTCAAACAGCTCACGATCATGGTCACTTTCAGTTATTTCTTCGGTCTCTTGAAATGAGGTTGTTTCAAGAGGGTTATCCTTGAGGCTTATAAATCTGCAAGAAGATGAAATATTAGCATGAAGGGGGTTATATAATGCTTCTTATCATGAGCAGACTGCTGCTTGCTATATGCCAAATGATTTATTGCCATACAAATTTTCTGTTCTTTCAACTTTGTTACAGAGCTGCAGAAAATTCATCTATAGGGACAACATTTCTACTGTGTTTGTTGACATGTTAGCCACACATTTTAAATGATAATTAGCTATAATAAAATATTAATTCTGAAATGGCCTTGTGCAAGCAAATGTGTAAAACATTTAGAAGATGGGGTGCTGTGTGGTTTCCGGGCTGTATGGCCGTGTTCTAGCAGCATTCGCTCCTGACGTTTCACCTGCATCTGTGGCTGGCATCTTCAGAGGATCTAATAGTTGGAAAGGAAAGCAAGTGGAGTATATATACCTGTGAGTAAAGGTCAATAGGTGAGGGCATCTGAATAGGAGTGGCCTGGCAACTGAGTAACAATGAAGTGTAGCATGTGAGCAACAATGGTGATAGCAAGGTCAATAGGTGAGGCATCTGAATAAAAGTAGTCTGGCCTTTGTTCCCTTTGAATGTCTATAGTCATCCTGTGTCTGTGTGGAGCTGATTAGTCACTGTCTTGACTCTAGTTTTTTTTCAAAACTGGCAGCCAAATTCTGTTCATTTTCATGGTTTCTTCCTTTCTGTTGAAATTGTCCATGTGCTTGTGGATTTCAATGGCTTCTCTGTGTAGTCTGACGTAGTGGTTGTCAGAGTGGTCCAGAATTTCTGTGTTTTCAAATAATATTCTGTGTCCAGGTTGGTTTATTATGTGTTCTGCTATTGCTGATTTTTCTGGCTGAAATAGTCTGCAGTGCCTTTCGTGTTCTTTAATTCGTGTCAGAGCCCTGGGTTTGGTGGTTCCTATGTAGACTTGTTCACAGCTACATGTTATGCGGTAGACTCCTGCAGTAGCTAGAGGTCAGGACGTCAGGAGAGAATGCTGCTAGAACATGGCCATATAGCCCTGAAACCACACAGCACCCCAGTGATTCTGGCCGTGAAAGCCTTCGACAATACATTTAGAAGATATCCTTAACTCAATAAAAATCAAAAGATGTACTTTCCATATGCTGAGGAGTATGTAAACAGTTTACACTCTATGGACCATTATACATGGAATGCTTACATCGAGGCTTTTCACTGCACAGTGATCTTGTAGTGGGGTCCCTTGCATTTCTCTTTTTGCACATGAGGAGGCACTCACTCCTGCCATTCAGTTTTTTTCTGCAGAGAACTCTCCTGGGCCTCTGCTCCTCCTGGTTCTCTTAACTCCACCCATCAATTCAGCCTTAAAGGCACAGATCTCATCACACCCAGTAGTGCCAAGATTTGGCTGGATTTGTAAAAGCTTTTAAATCACTATTATGTCAATATTTCTGTTAATGCAGTTATATAGATATTGTAGCCCTTTCCCAAAATAATGCCTCCCCAAATGAAACAGGCAAAGCTGTTCCCTGGACTACATGCTGTTGAAGAAGGGGACCATGTCTAGACCTGATATTCTCTCCCCCTCCCCTCCCAACCACACACAAACACCCACTCACACACACACTTCCTGCAGCTGCTGCAGGAGAAGTAAAGGTGTGTTTGAAACAGCTGCTGCAGGAGAAGTAAAGGTGTGTTTGAAACAGTTTTCAAAAGCCCTCCCAGTCATCAGGGAGGGTAGAAGCGGGGGAGGTGTGATGGAGCCCAAAAGAGACCCTGCTTGTACTATTCCTTGGAAAAGCCATCTCTGTTATTATTATATCAAGATATAGATATTTTGATATGAGCTTCTTGAGAAGCAGGAAGGAGCCAGCAACATAGAAGGGGGGAGAGGGGAAGGTGTGGACAGTGTGTGAGGGAGTGGGAAGGGTGTAACTAAGTAGACTAGCCATGGGTGGAGAGAACATGTCCAGGATAAAGCTGTGCTCACTGGCAAATGTGCTCACTTTAACAGCAAAGCAAATTAAACATCATGCTACAAGTGGTCTTGTTTGCCATTCAGAGAATGGAAAGTGAAAGCAGGGCACAAGGAAGATGTTCGTACAAGAAATTTTGCAGCAATGGACATTCACTCCCATTGTGCACCAGATACCTTGTGCATAATTGGCCCATGAGTGTGTATAATGGTGCTTCTTTAACATTGGACATGCTGCAAAAATTTCTCAAGGGTTAGGAAGACACGTCCCCAAAGTCATGGGAAAGAAATAAAGTAGCTCACTTTCTTCTTACCATATTTCCATAGTTCAGTTCTATCATCCCTCATATATTGCTCCCCTAACACTGGAAATCATACACAGCTAGACTGTCTGATTTTGCTAGACATGAGAAATATTCATAAACAGTCATATTCTTCTAACCTCATTGACTTCAGTGATCTTAGAACAGTGTAACTCTGCTTAGGATTGAACTGTGTGGGGGCAAATACAGATTCTTTTTCTTATATGTGAAATAATGAATCATAGCAATATGTTACAGTCCATACTGAGGAAACAGTTACTGTGGTTTACATTTCCTCTGAAGAATTCAGAGCAGCATAACTGGCATTCCCAAGTATCCTCCACCCAGGTACTAGCAGGTCCCAGTTCAGCTCAAGGATGGGTGCTTTCCATCTGCATATGTGTGCAGCCCTTTGGGTTTTTAAATTGCAGATCATCAAGACCAGCCTGTTCATTAGGACTGTTAGTCACATTGGAGAGGTCTACATTATTAATCCCATGTGAGCGTAGAATTATGGCAACATATCTTCGTCTGCTGATTAATCCCACCCAGAGGAGAGCTTTGGCTCCTGCAAGATGTATGTGTTGCCATCAACTCCTCTGGGGGGAAGATTTAAGAATATAGAATATTCTAAAAGGGTTTGTCCTTGTGATATGGTCACGGTTGAAACACTTGACCATTCTCTGTTTGTATGCCATAAATATGATAAGATACACATGAAATATATGAATTCTATTTTCTTGCAGTGTTCTCAGTGGCAAGAGTGTTACAAGATACCCAATCTCCTGAACAGCTCTGATGTGCTCTTTTGCGAGACTGTTGCAAATTTTATACTGGAAATTAGTAATTTTAACTGTGTTTTTTAATCCTGTTTTACTTTGAAATTTTGTCCTGTTTTGTATGCCAGTAAAGGCTTGTTGGAAAAAAAACATTAGAGAGGTACCATAATATAGCTGCTCTGAGAAATCCTTGGTTCTTGCATAAATTAACTGTGGTTTTTAGCAAGATATTTTCACAGTGCCCAATATTCAGTATGAGGATAAAGATACTGACTTGAGTTACTACTGAGATAATCTACAGGAAACATTTTTAATACTCAAAATACAATGCATAAATAATAAACAGTATTCATATTTTGAAACCAACTAATAAAAGGAAAATCCCAGAAAGCAAGTTATTCTACATCCAAGATATTAATGCATACATAATTCTGAATGTCTGTCTTGCTCCATTCCTCATTATATGTGAATGTATTCATTGCACTAGTCCAGGGGCATATCTAGGTAAAACAGTTCCTGAGACTTACCCTGGGCACGGTGCCCCCTTTCCCACAGCTGCTTTACTTACCTGCCTCTAGCTGGGCTCTCTCAGCTGACTGCCCTGCCACGCACCTGCCTGTGATAGTCCCAACAGCTCTCTCTTGGGAGTGGGGTGGTGGCGGCTGGGTGGCTGGCAGTGGCCAGCCGAAGCGCAAGGGGAATATGTGGAAGGGAAGCAGCAAGTGAGCAGGGGTGCCAAGAAGTGGTGGACAACCAGGGTGCAGCTGGGGTCCAAAATGTGCCCCCAGAAAGTGGCACCTGGGGCTCAAGCCCAGGTGTGGGATTCAGCAGGTTTGCATCACTTTGGCAGAACCAGTTGTTAAAATGGTGCTTGTAAACAAACAGTTGTTAAATTATTTGAATCCCACCGCTGGAACCGGTTGTTAAATTATTTGAATCCCACCATTGCTCAAGCCCCCTTGTGCCCTCCTGGGTACACTAGTACACTAGTTTTCAGCTGGTACGTGGCAACCCACAAATGGGTTACTATCCTTCCTAAGGTGGATTACATCAAAATGCTATTGCCACTTTGGCTGTGAACTCTGTGAAGAAGTTTACAGATTGTTGGCCAGGAGTAAAGCACAGCAACCTATTATGAATTAGATTGTGTGAAAGATGCACAATGGTAGATTCCCTGCAGGATTTTGAATACAAGCCTCACAGATTCCACATGGCAATTTGGTGGGTGGCAACTCAAGATAGGTCCTTTTACACAATTATGTACATTATGTAGCTCCTTCTTGAAAGAACTCTGCCTAGTTTCTTCCCTGTTGCTCCTTAGGAGTCTTATCAAGCCAACTCTCTTGCAAATGTTGGGGATGTCTGCCAGTCTTCACATCACTTGATGCTGCCATAGCTGTTTTATTTTACTTTGACTTACTTTTATGTGTTTTTAATGTATGCTTTCCTTCTTCATAAAGTTCTGGTTGACTACCTCATAGATTTTAATCAATAAATAAAATACTGAGCCTTGATATTAAGATGTCCCTAGTGATTACAATGGTGTAAATTAAGACTGAGTTTTCTCCCAGAAATAAAAGATTGCATCCAGAATTAAATTAAACAATAAATGAGGGAAGGGATCTGTTCATTTTGTTAATTTTTTTCTGACTGACTGACTTACTTTAAACCTGTGGTTGAATCACAGATAGCTGTGGGCATCTGGACCAAATCGTCACCACTTACCACCAGTAAACTGAGTTTTGGCAAATTGACCAAAGATTGTGGAAGGTAAGTCAACTTGTTTTTCTGCAGGAGAAGAGTTTGTAATTCTTCTAGCCTTAGGAGAGCAACAGAGTAACAAAATTAAATGAGCAATAAATCACACTAAGTTTTATCATATACTTGAAAAGTTGCACTTATTTATTTACAAGACCAACATATTTATTTGCGAGACCAGGATTGATTTATTTAGATATTTATACACTGTTTTTCTTCTAATGGGGACCCAAAATGCCTTACAACATCATTCTTCCTTTTTCTATTTTATTCTCATATAACAACACTGTAAGGTAGGTAAAGACTCAAGGTCACCCAGCAAGTTTCCATGAAAGAGGGGGTTTCAAATCAGGGTATCCCAGATCCTACTCTAATTACTGCACCATGCTGGCAGAAATAGGGCATTCTTCCCACACCCATTCTACTTTCCTGTGTAGCCTCAGCCATTGCTTGCTACCAAATGTCAGTGGTGGAGTATCAGAGCTAGGGCCTTTCCTCACTTGCCCTACTGTGGTAGCAGCAGTGTCACAGCTGGTTGGGAATCTGTAATTGTATTTTTCACTCAAATGCAATGCCACTCCTTATTCATGCAGGACTCCCAATTGGCATATACTGCACAACAGCACACCATACCCAAAATCTCCCATAGCTACAAGAAACTTAAGGAAATACCCTTCATGTACTTGAAGTATATTGTTATCTGCAAATTTCATGTGGAGACTTTGTCAAAGAAAACATCCAGTTCTCACAATAAACCATAGTTTGATCAAACCCTAATGAGGCATGACCTCTAAATGCAGACAGTTCACCAAACCAGGATCTCAAACTAGGACTGATAACTCTTTTATTACCCACAGTTTGTACTGATTGTGGTTTCTTGTAACAAATCATAGTTATAGCACCATGACTGGAGCATTATTCTTGTAGTGTCTTAGAAACAAAAGGTAAGCAATACAGGGATAATATCCCCTCTGAGAGAAAGCAAGAAGCAGAGCATGTAGAACATATACATGAACAGGGATTTGTTGTTTGTGTCTGGTAAAGTGGGCAGGATTGAACAAAACCCTTTTTAACTGTGATGTCTGCATTTTGGCACTATTAAATATTCACTATATCTATGGCCAGATTTCAATCTAATCATAAAAAGTTACATAAGTGGATGCTTATATAAATTGGGAAAATATATTTGGGTGCTGTGTGGTTTCCAGGCTGTATGGCCATGTTCTAGCAGCATTCTGCTAGAATGCTGCTAGAACACGGCCATACAGCCCGGAAACCACACAGCACCCAAGTGATTCCGGCCGTGAAAGCCTTCGACAATACATGGGAAAATATAATTTTTTTTACAGAAATCCAAATTTACTGATCCATTGCAGTTCTGAGGTTTCTGAAAATTTCAGACCTGTCATGATTGGCTCACAATCTGAATCTTCAGAACATAAATCTTATGAAATCATACTTATCATTACCATTTTGAATGGGAGAGTGGATGAGTTGAGTTTGAATAAGGGTGAGCATTCAGCAAATCTGTACTAGAAAAAATAGTCTGAAGAATACCTTATCAGTATTTGGGGGGGAAGGGGGTTTCAAAAAAAGTCAACCATATAAGGTAGCTGGAAAAGTGGTTTTTTTCCCAACAAAATTGCAACAGTTTCCCCTTGGAATCACTCCTTATGCTCACAAAAGTGGAAGCCTTCAGACTAGTTAAGAATAGGCTCTTGGATCTTGATTTTCATAATTTGACTCGTGCTGCCAAGACAACCTGTTCTCCAACTACATTATTAATCCCATGCGAGCGAGGAATTATGGCAGCATATCTTCATCTGCTGATTAATCCCACCCAGAGGAGAGCCTTGGCTACTGCAAGATGTAATGTGCTGCCATCAGCTCTGCTGGAGGGAAGATTTAAGAATAAGGAAAGTTCTAAAAGAGTTTGTTCATGTGATATGACTACGGTTGAAACACTTGTCCATTCTTTGTTTCTATGCCCTAAATACAATAAGATACACATGAAATACATGAATTCCATTTTCTTGCAATGTTCTCAGTGGCATGAGTGTTATAAGATTCCCAATCTCCTGAACAGCTCTGATGTACTCTTTTGTGAAACTGTTGCAAATTTTATACTGGAAATTAGTAATTTTAACTGTATTTCTTAACCTTGTTTTGTTTTAAAATTTTGTCCTGTTTTATATGCCAATAAAAGCTTGTGTTGTTGTTGGGTTTTTTTCCAGCATTTTTCAGGTTGCTTCAACCCTGCCACCATAAAAAGAACAAGATGGGGGACTTTGGAGACAATAGGCAGATAGCAGACAACTGAACAATGGGCCTGTCCCAGTTAGGCCAAGCTTTCAGCAAATTGGTACTGCTTTCAGAGTCCATATGGACTTCGGAGGTGGCACAGAGCTAATGATACAGGGGTTTGGCTTTTTCTGTATTTTTCAAAAATGTTCCCATCTTTTAAACTCAAACCCAAAAAATACCCCCCAAATGGTGAACAGCTCTAATTATGAACACTGTGCACATGAAGTATTATAACCAGAGCACTGTGGATATCATAGACAAGTCTTGACCATTACTGTTCTCAGAACAGGAGAGCATGTGTGGCTTAACCAGCTTCATTGCTCATATTGAACTGAACAATGATCTTGTTTCTTTTTTTCAGGTACAAAAGTAATTTGGAATGGAAAAGTTAAGAAGCAGCTAGGAAATCAAAACCACCTTCTTCAAGTTCAAAGATTCTCTGCATAGATCAAAGGCTTTATCATTGCTACAACACTACAACAATAGTCTACAACAGGTAAACTATTTCAACCCATTCCACTTACAAATGTACATAATATGAGGATATACCTATCAATGTCTTGTGGCAGATCTTTGAGGTTATTGCTGCTAATGTCCAACCACTGCAAACTTGACATCCGGAGCACGCATATTGGAATTGAGGGAAATTTGTTTGCTGACACATCAACATATGTCACTTGTTTTAAATTACTTAGCTGTAAAGAAACACTGCATTACATTATATGAAGAAAGTATGTATTTAACTATCATTGTCGAGTATGAGTATGTTATTTATTTCATTATTTATATGTTATTTATTTCATTTTTTTTTATTTATGAAATTTACAGCCTGCCCTTCTACCCTCAGCAGAGCCACCAAGGTAACTAACAGATTAAAAACATACATGATAAAACCACATTTTTAAAACCAAACTAAAACACATCATTCAAACATTTAAGGCAATTAATAGATTAAAAACATTTAAGACAACTAATAGATAAAAAACATATGTGATAAAATGAACTTAAAATACACATACAATGCAATACAATTCACAGGTATAAAAACAACAATTAAGCCAGGGCAGGTAGGTGGGATCACTAAGGGAAACAAAGAAGTCTTCACCCTCTGAGAAAAAAGGCAACTGAGGGGGGTAGGTGAATCTCTCTGAGCAGTGTGTTCCAGAGTTTCGGTGCCATGACCAAGAAGGCTTTCTCCCAAGTTGCCATTTTCCTAAACTCAGAACATGGGGTGCCTGAAGTAGGGTTATGGAAGATTACCATAGCAGTTGGATAGGTTTGTAATGGAGTAGGTGGTCCTTCAGGGTTTTAAAGATCAATATCAGCACCTTGAATTATTCCTGGAAACAAATTGAGAACTAGTGTAGATAGGCCAAGGCTGGAATGGTATGGTTCCTACGACCTACACATTCCATCATTTTAGAGATAAGAAAAGGTAGTCATAACTTGTCTCAGAAATAATCAGTTTATCACACAAGGTATGTGAAACTGGGAAACCTATTTATGCCTTTGTAGTTGAATAGCAGATAAAATACTATGGCTGCATTTATTTACCCCTTTGGCATCTGGTCAACTTTATGTGATGAGAGGGACTGTAGCTCAGTGGTAGAGCATTTGTTGGCATGAAGAAGATCCCAGGTTCAATCCCCAGCATCTCCAGTTGACAGGACCAAGTAAGATGTGAGTGAAAAAAAGACCTGAAACCATGGAGACCTGCTTCTAGTCTGAGTAGACAATTCTGACCTTCATAGACTGATGGTCTGATTCCGTATTGGCAACTTCATGTGTCCATGTTTCCAAAGATTAACAGGACTGGAGACAGAATTTTGGATTGATCACTCTGGTGAGGTTTGTGGGTGGGAATTTTGCTGCCTTTCCTTCCTAGCTGTTCTTGTTCCTGCTAAAAAGCTGGTCCTAGAGGTCAAGGGGCAATGGATCTGTAACAAGAAGGGGGATTTGTAGAAATCATACACGCATGTTGAGCAAACATCTCCTTATTCTGCTGATGCAATAGGGCAGAGAAGACCGATTTATTTCTCATTCTTACTGTAGCTCCCTGGCTTGTATACGACATTCCTAAGATTATCCTGAACCTCAGGAGCAATTTAGGGTGGGTGTGGGGGTTTCGCTGTATAGGATAAGATGGCAAAGATCTCTTCCTCAGATACATTGCTTTGCAAAATGGTTGATACAACCCAAATTATAAGTTTTCTTCAGTTCTATGGGAAAATATTGTCCCTTACTTCCTGTGGATTTGACTATTTGCACAAACTGTGCAGCTTGTTTCAGACAATTGTTTTTATTGATTATCATTTGATGAGATTGATCTTTTTATGACAGTGAGCTTCTCATTGAGTTGTTCCAAGGATATGTGCCCCTGTTATAAACCATCTTTGGTCCATTGTATGGGGAAAGATGGTCAATAACTTGTAAAACAAGAAACAAATTGTTTGGATTTCCTTTCCCCAAAATGAGTTAAGGGTAAGTATATCCCCAAGTTCTAATATCCCAAAGGAGACTGCCATAGGATCATGAGTAGCTTTATTCTTTCACTTGTTCTAGACACAAAAAAACTTGAAAACAAACATGAGTTTGTTTCTCTAGAAATTCATAACAGAAGTGGAGAAAACAATGTTTTGTTTGGTTATATAGGTTTCCATCTATTAAGCCACTATTAATTTTAACTCAGAGAGGTTGTTCCTCTTAAGTAAAAATGCCTTATTCTACCCAGATTTTCACTTTAGGTCACAATAATAACAAAGGATTTCAGGATTATTTATGGCCTGATAAAAGCAAATGCTTTTAAAGCTTTTGAAATCATTTCATCAGGAATTCTCTGATAAAAGTGGATGAAATTTAAAGTGGGTGAAATTTAAATAGATTTCATAACAGTACTCTAATGTGGTTGTCAAGAATGGAAACCTAGCAAATTAAGGAAAATAGTGAAGAGAGAATTTGTTTAAGATAATAGACATATTACAGAAAGGACAGATAGGGAAGTTAGACTGAAACCCAGGAATCAAATTATAATTCAAGGGAAAATGTGTCACTGGTTTACTTATTTTCAATTAACAGAAAGTTTTAAAGCAGTTTTTTTAAAAAATGGAGCAGATAAAATGTTTTCAGTCAAGCTAGAATGACCTTTGAATAAATACTATTTAACGAGGATGTAAAACTAATAGGGGAAATATATACCATGTTTCCCTAAAAATAAGACAGGGTCTTATATTCATTTTTGCTCCAAAAGATGGTTTAGGGCTTATTTTCAGGGGATGTCTTTTTTTCCCATGATTTTGCACGCCCCCTGCCCACGTGACTAGATCAGCTGCGCCGGGGAATCTGTAACTTGGGCATTTTTGGAGTAGGGCTTATATTTCAAGCATCCTCCAAAAAACCCCAAAAAATCATGCTAGGGCTTATTTTGGGGGTAGGCCTTATTTTCGGGAAAACAGGGTATGTAATTGTTGTTATTTGAAACTGAACAAGAAGAGGTAAAAGAAGTTATGATCAAATGGGCTCAGAACATTGGAAGAAATATCAAGTTAGACAAAGGGACTAAACTGTGGAAATATATTATCACATTTATGTTGAGTATTGCTCAAAGAAAATGTTTATAAAATTTTCTATAGGTGATATCTTATCTCAGTAGCATTATCTAAGATGAATAGACATTGTTCTCCAATGTGTTGGAAATAGGGCACTCTTTTTACTTACGGTAGCAATGTAGGAAGGTGAAAGATTATTGGAAATTGGAAATTGATTAATGAAAAAAACCCAAAAGATTATGAAGATAAAATTTGAAATAACTCCAGAGTCATATTTGTTAGGTATAACTAATAATAAAAGGGTAAAACATAATGTTTTGTTCCTCTACTTGATCACTACAGCCAGGATTATTTTGGCAAAAAACTGGAAACTACAAACAACCCCCACCATAGAAGAATGGATAGAAAAAGTTTGGACTACAGTTGAATTAGGTAAATTGACTGGATTGCTAAGAGAAGGTTCCTTGGGAAAGTTTAAGGCAACTTGGTTCCTATTTTTGAATTATATATTGGAACAATGTAAAATAAGTTTGCCTGTGGTAGGGCTAAAAGATCAGGAGCAAACAAGTATACCCAAAATAAGATACTATGAAAAATAATAAAAATATCTTCATAATAAGGTTATACATCTAAGAAAGCTGGCATAGTAGAAACCACAAAATGGTTAAATGTTGTGAAGTGAAACATACCAAGTTTTTACAAACTTGAGATCAGAGATGGAAGCTAAAGAATATGTCTTGTTGTATATACACCAAGTTGTTTGTTTATGACAATGAACATTCTCAGTTTGTTTTACACTGGTTTTCATTTTTGATGTTTTGAACTCAAGTAGGGATATCTATTCTGACTTGTGTAACGATTTGGTATTGCATTGATTCTTTAATGTGTTTGTGTTTACAGTAGTTTTTAATAAAGTTTTGTGTTGATTTTTTCAAAAAATAAAGAAAGTGACAAAACAAGATTCCAGGATTTGATTCAAATGCAGATATTAAGGAACTATTTCATGAGCTATGGTTTTAAAATAAACTTTTAAAAAGATCACTTTCAAAATAAATTTTAAAAAATAACATTATCTTATGACTTGTTTCTGTTTAAAGTCAGCATCCTGGACTGGGCAACACATATCCTCCACTCATGACTGATATATACATTATAAGTTGATTGACAAATCGTAGATAATCACTGTATCATCACCAACTGTTTGTCAAGGTCAGAGACCAGCCATCCTCCTGTCAAACAGATGTAATGGAATGGGTTGCCTACTCATTCTCTGTAAGGGGATACCTGTTTTCCCATTTGCAGAAAACCCTATTAGACATTACACCCTTCCGGAGCTGCCAAGATAGTCTGCTCTCCAAGCCAACTGGTAAACTGCAAACATTATGTAAAGTTAAGATGAAGATACAATATCTTGAATAATGTTTCACAAGGTAGTAGTATATATAGAAACGGGGTGTTTCTATTTTTTTTATTGTGTTGAAATACCTTGGACAATATATTCAGCATTCCTAATTCTTCCACTGTCAATCTAATGCCTATTCAGACACCTACTTGGCTGATTTTGTTGTTCCATATTCATTCCTGACTATGAGTTTTGATATTTGTTTTTCATAGCCACTAATACCTATTGCCCAGAGTCTTTTGTTCATATTTACTTCTCTCTTACACCTTAGTAATTATCAGTCATTTCTTATTTTACCATTCATATTGATGCTGTTTTTATACTCTATTTAAATGTCATCAGGGAAGGACATGTAGCTCTCTTGAGTGTTGAACTGATCAAAAGCTGCAGCACATGTATCTTCACTTAAAGCATGAAATACTAGGGTATTGATTTAGCAATAAATAATATGCACAGCAATTGCTTGCCAACTAATACTGAGTCAAGGATTGCAATCGAAGAAGAAGAAGAAGAAGAAGAAGAAGAAGAAGAAGAAGAAGAAGAAGAAGAAGAAGAAGAAGAAGAAGAAGAAGAAGAGTTGGATTTATATCCCCCCTTTCTCTCCTTCAAGGAGACTCAAAGGGGCTTGCAAACTCCTTTCACTCCCCTCTTCACAACAAACACCCTGTGAGGTAGGTGGGGCTGACAGAGCTCAGAAGAACTGTGAGTAGCCCAAGGTCACCAGCTGGTGTGTGTTGGGAGTATACAGGCTCATCTGAATTCCTCAGATAAGCCTCCACAGCTCAGGCAGCAGAGCGGGGAATCTAACCCGATTCCTTCAGATTAGAGTACACCTGCTCTTAACCACTACACCACTGATGCTCTAAAGCTGCACTAAAGTTGCACATACAGGTAGCATTATTGTGAGAAAGGGCTGTTTAGAATGATTTGCCACATGTAGGACAGAAAACTAGTAATATCCTCTTTTCCTGAACATTCCTCTCAACAGGCAAAATGTACCAATAGGAGTTAAATGGACTGACTGAAGCCTATTTCACACAATTTGTTGCTGGTGAGTCAGGGAAAGTGCAAATCTGAATATGTATGGGCAAAGATAATAGTAGTGCTTTAACCATCCATGAAAATGAGCACACACATCCATATAAAAGTTCTGAAGGAAGTCAGGTATGCATGTGTTGCACAGATAGAGGAAACTCTGGACATCAGTATAGGCAATACAGTTTGTGCAATCTAATTCATAATTTGAATGTAGGACAAAGGTATCTGCTTCCTTTAGATACCCACTTGGTGCATCTTACATGCTGTTTTACTAATATACCAAACGTATATTCTGGAGACTGCCATGAAAATATACCTTTAAAAATCTACAACATGGCCATTAATTTTTTCACATTTGCTGAACTTATTCACAAGAAGTACCTCTTTTGTACTTTATAACCCCCTGAGATACTAAACTGACACAGAAATATGAAGGAATGACTGGTCAGGTGAGAAAAAAGTTGAGTTTGTTGTACCTCAGAATTTATGGGGATTCTGATTATTCTGTATAAGAAACAAGTCCTCTGAGTTCTTTATTTATGGGGATTCTGATTATATTGTATAAGAAACAAGTCCTCTGAGATCTTTTTTCAGGCTATATTTAACAAACTCTGAGTTTCCACACTGCATTGAAGCAAAATGGAGTTTTATTTCATCTTTTTTCTCTACTGAAATGCTAGCAACAAATCCCTGAAGTACGAGGCACAAAGGAAATTATGGCAACTCAGTAGTATATTTAATAGAGAAAATCTTATATATTTTATTTCCTTTGGAAGACAGATGTGTTATTGCAGCTCTAATAACATTTTATTTTTTGAAACAAATGTGCCAGCCTTATCATTTTACCTAGCTGTTTATTTTGCCACCCTTTCCTTTTTTCTTTTAAGCAGTTTGTTATCCAACTCTGAATCAGTTACAATGCTGACTTTGTGCAAGTTCCATTTTATAGCCTCAGTATTTGACAGTCAAACTACCTGACCAACATTACTTGTGCCATCATTCTTAATCAAAATTGTCATCTGTATTTGACAAATGACCAATATTTCTTATCTTAATAATTTTACTTTAAAATACAGCCTACACAACATCCCAAAGACCTACTGCTTTGCTTCCCAATGCTCTGTCAGTTAAACTTTCACTTGAGAGAAAAGGACACCACGTCCCTGAATAGAAAGGAGTGTTTGATTAATGTGTGCATTTTCAGTTCTGCTTTATTTATTTATTTGTCACTGAAAAGGATTTGATGATAAAGGTCTGTTGCTTCTGAGTTTTAGCATGAACTATCCATTTCATGACATCTACAAATTCTATGGTAATTGGAGTTGCCTAGCTCTGTTCTCTGTCTCGTTTGTCAGTTAGCTGAGTCAAAATCATATTATTTGAAACCAACCTGGAATAGATTATCTAAAGTTCTTTTCACATTTTACAATCATGCAAATCAGGAACCTACAACCAAGGACGTAGGTAAGTGTGGTTCTCGGGTTTAGACACCCCGCATTGCATGTCCGAAGCTCCGCCCCCTCTGTTTGTGGTTTTTTGTATTTTTAAAGTGTTTTTTGTTTTTGGCCTGCAGGGGGAGCAGTTTTTAGGCTAGTGGCACCAAAATTTCAGGGTATCGTCAGGTGACATTCCTGATGATACCAGCCAAGTTTGGTGAAGTTTGGTTTGAAGGGTCCAAAGTTATGGACCTCCAAAAGGGGTGCCCCATCCCCCATTGTTTCCAATGGAAGCTAATAGTAGATGTGTCTACCCATTTGAGGGTCCATATCTTTGGACCCCCTGAATCAAACTTCACTAAACCTGTCTGGTATCATCAGGATAGTCTGCTGCTGATACCACCTCGGTTTGGTGAAGGTTGGTCCAGGGGGTACAAAGTTATGGACTCCCAAAGCGGGTGCCTTCATCCCCCATTGTTTCCAATGGAAGCTAATAGGAGAGTCCATAATTTTGGACCCCCTGAACCAACCTTCACCAAAACTGGATGGTATCATCAGGAGAGTCTCCCAAAGATACCCTGAAAGTTTGGTGCTGCTAGCTTAACAATTGTACCCCTGACAGCAGGCACCCCCCAAATTTTCCCAGATTCTCTTTTTTAAACCCACCCCCTTCAGCATGGATTTAAAGGGAGAATTTGAAATTCCCAGTTTAAACATTGAAAGTGATGTTGTTTCAGGGTGGGGGAGAATCCACCCCAAAACAGCATCACTTTCAAAATTGTTTTATCTGGGGACCTCAGATTCTCCCTTTAAGGTGGATTTAAAAGAAGAATCTGGGCTCCCTAATTTAAACACCATTGAAAGTGATGCTGTTTGGGGGTGGATTCCAGCATCACAGCAGTCGCCCATGGGGAGGGGGTCGCAAACCTCACATTTTGCACTGAGCTCCATTTTCCCTAGCTACCCCTCTGCCTGGAGGGGAGAGAGAAGGGACTGCCAGCTGCCAGCTGAGAGCCCAGCCGGTGGGGGAGGCTGGGCAGGCAGGTCACGGGAGTCTGCCATCCCTTGCCTTGGAGAGCTGCTTTTATAAGCACTTAGGCTGGGGGTGGGGCTTGGGGAGGCATGGCCACTCCCCCAGAGGCAGGTGGGGGCGTGGCCTCACCCCAACCCCCCCATAAAAAATCTATACCTACATCACTGCTACCAACTGTGCATCTGAGGAGTGTGTGCAATCCATGATTCTCCTGAAACATACAGTTGCTCGAGTGAGCAGGGGCAGTGCATGTATTTACCATACTCAGTATATTCAGTATACAGTATATTGAAAAATTCAGGAGACATTTAATATGTACTGGAGTTGTATAAGCATGGTAAATAAACATGCTGCCCTTATTCACACAGTATGGCAACTGCATGTATTAAAGGATCTATGTGATGTTGGTGGACTTCCAATAGACGCAATTGTAATGAACTAAAAGGACTAAAGAGTGAAGATAAATTTGATTAATGTTACAATCCTGTGCTTGATTCCTTGGGAGTAATTTCCAATAAACAGTTTCTGAGCAAACAAGCATATGATTATTTCAGAGGGTAGCCATATTTGGTCTGCAGTAGAAGAGGTCCAGTAGCACCTTGAAGACCAACAAAACTTTCAGGGTATAAGCTTTCGAGAGGGTATCTGATGAAGGTATTCAATTCTCAAAAGCTTATACCTTAAATTTTTTGTTGGTCTATAACTGGATACAAATCAAGCATATGATTATTGCAGCTCCTTTGTATGTACTATTTTTGTAATCACTTGGGCGGGGGCGTGCATTCCACCTTTCCATTTGGGAGTACACCTGTAGCCAGGTTTATTAAAGGGAGCATGGATTATACAAGAAGTATAGATTTTTCTTCAACAGTCAGATGATGATATTCCAGACCAGAGGTTCCCAAATTTTTTGAGCCTGCAGGCACCTTTGAAATTCTGACACAGTGTGGTGGACACAGCTGTCACAGCTTACCTTTAATGACACAGTGAAGATCCATGTGCTGTGATGATCCAGCAAGGCACCTGTTATGCTCTTGAGAAAGAGTGGTACATTTAACTTGTTATGGCTTAAGGGCTCAGTGGCTCCTGAGTGTACACATTTGGCTGTGAATTTTAAGCATTCCACAGTGACATCTAGAGTCTAAGAGCCCCATACAAAGGGGAGTGCTGGTGGAAGACGCATGGGTTTCCCCCACTGGGGATGCCCTCCTCGGGGCACTTGCACCAGCGGGAAGGTGATCCCACTGCTCTTCTGGTGCTCCTGCCCTCCCCTGGTGCTGGATGCCATGCCAGCATCATGAGGCCATAGCCACTGCTGCCAGCATAGTGAGGGAAGGTCATGGCTGTGGCTGAGGGAGGAGCTGACATTAGTTGACTTCCTCCAGGCCAGACATCATGTTATGCTGGCAGCTGGATGTCCCAATTCCCAGGACCTCAGCCAGCAGCATATGGTGGTTGTGGGGCAATGGGGCTTTTCAGAGCCTGTACCACCAGGAAGCCCCTTTGGGAGCAGCAGGATAGCACAGTCACAGTGCTGAGGCTGGCCGCTCAGCCTGTGGATGGGACTGTTAGTATGGTTAAATGTTTAGAATGCTGGTTTGGGGTTGGGAAGACCTGGTTCAAATTTCCACTTAGTCAAGAGGTTCACTGAGGCCCTTTCCGCATGGGCCAAATACGGCGCCCTGGGGACGGCAAAAACAGGGTCGCCAGGGAGCCGTTCACACAGGCGGCGTTGCTGAAACGCAGCAGCGCCGACCGGGCTCGCCTCCACCTCCCCCAGAGCGGCGTCAGGCCGCCTCCAAAAACCTCCCTCCTGGAGGGAGGTTTTTGGAAAACAGCATGTTCCCGCAGGCGCGGTGCAAACGTCACCGCTGGGAACACGCTGTTTTCCCCGTCCCCCCCACTCACCTCGTTGTCCTGCGTCACTCTACTGGACTGCTGAGACCCTCCCTCGCTGTCCTCCGACCCCTGGAGGTCGGAGGGCAGTGTGGGCAGGTCTTGTGAGTCCAGCAGAGCGACGCAGGATGACGAGCGAGAAGCGACTCGTCTTGAAGAGCCACCTCTCCAGCGCCCGGCCTCTGCTGGGGCAGCTCGCATGCTCCCGATGGAAAGCCGGCCCCACCCCTCCACCGGCAGGAATTCTGCCGGTGGAGGGGTGAAGCATTGCACTGAAGGCGGCAACAACAAGCGGCCTTGAAGCTGGAAAATGGCATCTTCTACACCTCTTGAAAGGGCCTGAGTTAGAAGTGGCAATAACTATGTAGGTTGTGGGATGAAGACTGGTATAAAATGCAATAGATAATGAAAATAAAAAAGTCCATTAGTAATCTACTAGTGATTGGGGTGGGGATGTACTCTAAATCTGATGCCAACCTACCAGTTTAGATGCTTAGTTTCTCTTTTCTTTCACAGTTGCCACTTTTTCCAATTTCTTTCTGCTGGCTGCAGAATCAGCTAATAATGAAATGTCACCTCATTGGAACAGGCTACTAAACTTGCTAATCAACAATATTTTGATGCAATTAGGAACTACTGCCATGTAAACTGTTCTATTTGTCGAAAGCTGCGAGGGTTTTATAATTTTCTTTTGAAGCACCAAGTAAATCAATCACCGCTTGCCATGTGGAAAACAAAAAGTTTCTTACAGTGGTAATTTTATTTGCAGGCAATTTAAATTAAAATAGCCTCCCTCTAACTGGGCATAGTTACTTTGCAACCTATGAAATATTAGTTGACAGCTTTTCTCTATCCTGGAAAAGAATACTAAAGGTTCACTTCAGAACAGAAAATATTGAGGACATTTTTAAAAGATAATACCAGAAAAATAGAATGCTGAATAGGGATAGCAATGGCAGATGCTAAATAAATGTCAAGGGAAAGGATGGGAGGTAAATGTTAAGGCTTAGCTAAATGACACTGATCTTTGGCTGAGTGCTATTATAGCAGCAACATTTCAATGACTGATACTTTGAAGATGTTATCTGGTGGTTTGATTGATACTGATGTAGCAGGATGGCAATTGCTTACATGTAGCATTACTAAATCATACATTCCTGATAGCAGTGAAAGCCACTTTGATTCCTGATAAACACCAGATCATCCTTTCTATAAAGTAGCACTGTGACTTGTGAATATCACATTTGATGCTAATATACCTTTTAGATTTACATGAGTGTTGTACTAAAACATTTTCAAAGGGACTAATCAATGCCACTACTGGCAAGAAGAAGGCAGATTTGGGGTGTGTTCCTCAATGTAACAGATTTAATAAATCTCTATGCTTGGCTCAATTTTCCCATAGATGTGCTATGCCACTTAATGGAAGAAGAAAGGGTAACTACTCTCAAATATTTGAACTGTAGCTGGGCTAGATTGTATTTTCAGATGGGCTAGACAGAAGAGCAGTTTCTGACTCTTTAGAAGGGAGCTAGATTTTATTTACATCTCTGTGACATGGCAGCTATTGGCTACCCTAAGATGCAAAACAGCATTTGTGTCAATGGGGAAGACTGAATGGAGGGCTATTTAAAGCAATTGCAAAGTCCATAATGTGGAATTACACTTTATAGTAATTCTTGATGTTCAGAAGATAAGCTCTTGAATCAGTAATGGCTTCTTGTGTGGGATTTCTGTAATCTAAAAATCAAGAGATTAAGGAATTGTTCTGAGTCAATATGAAGCTGTAGGCATATACAATTTGCCATATATAAATGGATGATTAGTGATATTTGTTGATGCCCTTTGGTAATTAGATCTACATGAACATAAAGCTAAACCTATATAACCAGCACTGTATTGAGAGATTGCATTAACACACCTAGTGTGGGTGTGTGCACACACACAAATGTACAGTCTTAAATAGGCAGGAAAAAACAGAGGATGGGGTATTTGGTCAGGAAGCATCTTTTCAGTATGTGCTTAATGTCTGGGCCTCTCTCTGGGTTGCTGAATCTCCCCTTTCATGTTTCCTTTCTCACTGTGCTTGCAACACAGATAACAGTGGCATCTCTGGGCCTCTCTGAAAAGGGAGGGGAGCCAGATGGCTCTTTAATTTCCCCGACTTTGGGAAGGTCTTTTGTTGTCCAACACTTCTTTTCTTGCTTTTACTTTACGTAGATGGGGGCAGGAGAGGGAGTGATCAACAGAAGTAATAAAGCCACTGGCAATAGGGTGATGGGTTAGAACTGTCTTTGCAAAGCCAGAGGTTCAGTGTTCTTCCCAATAAAGTCTACAGCATGATAAATCCCAGTGTCTGTCACTGAATGAATCCTAGACCTGACACATCTCTAGGCTTAGTGGAATGCAGACTGATTTAAAATATAGATCTGGATATGTTATGGTGATGGTCCCTTCCCTGATCTCCTGACACTACCAACAACTTTATTGTGTTGTAGTTTGATACATCTTGTAAGAGATTGGTTAGTACAAGAGATTCCTGGAAGAAATACTGTATATCCTAGGCTATAAAGCTAGGAAACTATGTCAGATTTCCAATATGTCTGCTCATGAGGAAAAAAAAAGAATTCTGATAGTGAGAATGATACTATGGTCCACACTCTAAACTGAATACTAGTATAGATTCAGGAGGTCATTACTAATCATAGTGCACAATTATGTTGATTAAACTTTGGAAAACAGTGCCATGACATCTGGGACAAACTTTGGAACAAGCCATAAAATCCAAAGTGTATGGAATTAGAGAATTCTGGGTATCCTTATGATAATTCTGAATGGACAAAGTGTTGCATATGACCAAAAAGGTGCAAGATGCGAGGTTAGATCCAACAAATTGAAAACATTTCAAGTTCACATTCTCATTGCAAACAAAAAGTCACACTGGTGGGTCACCCTAACCCTTGTTACAAAAACAGACCAACAGATCATCTGGGGGGGGGGGCTGCAATTCTCCTTTTTTTGCTATTATTTCATACCTTTCCCATAGATCTCCTGACTCCAAGAAGCTGCAGGTAGCTGCAGTGCAAAAGGCAACTTTTCACCAGTTTACTCAATTCATGGTTGATTAATTCTAACTCTCAGAAATGTAACTCCCTATCTGCCTTGAAGAAGAAAAGTGTTTATAGGGAAGTTGTACCCATGATGCTCTAACTTTCTTTCTTGGGCACTTAAAAATAATAAATTACATTCTGATAAAGAGTAAGGCCAACATCAAGGAGCACATATGGAGTTGGATCCTATGAACGCAACCAGAAAAACAATGCCATTCCGTTTAGCAAAAGCAGCCCTTCCGTTAGCAGAAGAGCACTTCTGTCAGGATTCTTTGGTTCTAATAAGCCTCTATTGTTCATACATTTAAATCACATGGCCATCTTTGCTTAGTCTTTATTTATATTTTGTAGCTGGTATGACTTAAACTTGTTGTCATTGAAAACTTAAACTCCTTGGCCATTTATACATGCACTGCTTATCCCATGGCTGAGAAGCAGTCAGTTCTCTAACTTCCCTCACAGTGGGGCTTTGCATTTACATCATTCTTCCCACCCCCACCACAGATTTTTGTTTCTACCATTTTGCCAACCCTGCCTCTGTTAATGCCATGCAACCTCCATTTGGGAGATTGCCTGTGCTTTTTTAAAGAGCTGTCTTGCCTAGTGATAGATCATTGAATGCCTTGATGATTTCACTTGGTTTCCTGCCTCAGTCTACCATTTGAGCAATAGACTTTAAATGTGAACATTAAAAAATGGAAGCCAATGAGGTATTCAGTAGAGAGGAATGTCAGGAGCTGAAAGTATAACAGCTGCATGGCAAAACCCTTGATTGCCTTAATGGACTGCTGAAGGACTAACTACAGTCACCTGTTAGCAGTCAGCCAAAGGGAATGACTAAGCATGATTGCATCAGCTATATATATGAGTCATGTGACCTTTGACTGTACTAGCCATAGGCTAATTAATGTATCATAGTGTATATAAGTAAGCTAACTCAGTTAAGCATGTTCCTTGCTGGGGACAGGACCTAAGCCGAAGGCTCTGTCCGTTTAAACTGTATATATATTGTATCAATGCCAATTACATCTCTTTCTTTGGCGTGAACTCCCACTGGCTCCAGTGGTTATTGCCGCGACTCTTGTATATGCTCAGATTGCCTTCAGCTGTCAACTTCGTGTCAGGTTATGGGCCCAGTTGCCGCTTAGGCGTCGTACAACCCACTGGTGAGTAACATTGCCTAGTGGGTGGAAAGGCCCCGAAGAGTGTGGCAGTAGTCATGGACGAGGTCCTACTCATGGGCTGCTGTTTGAATGGCCTCAATGAGTCCAATTATGTCTCATGGGCAGAGAAAATGAAATGCTTCCTCATCCGGGAAGGGACTCTGGAAAGCTGCACAGAAAAGCTCCAGATATGGGCTGATGATGATGAGGTGGAGGCTGATGAGAAAGCCAAGAGCAGCCATTGTTCTAGCAGTGGAAAACAGCCAATTGGTGTTCCCTCGCGCAGGATAAGAACAACAGCTTTGGGGTGTTGGATCTGCCCTGAAAAGAGTTGTACCAGAGGAGGGACAACAGCGGAGCTCCAAGCTGATTCTGGTGCGTAGAGCTCTTTAATCTCAAGTTGCATGAAGGCAATGTGATTTCCCATCTACGCAACAAAATGAGAGCACTCTGCTGATTTGTCCGATAGAGAGGTTTGGCTTTTGATAATAATCCTGCAAGAAGCTTTGATTTTTGCCTCTCTTCTCTTGGCACAACAATGGGACCCATTAGTGGATGGTTTACAAAGTGTGCCAGAGGATTGAATTTAATCTTTGGACTATGTGTCCGGGAGGCTTTTTTGGAATGGAAGGGGGCAAAGGAGTTTCACGTGCCACTACCCTCAGCCTCCAGTGAACAACAGCATCAGCAAGGACCCGAGGTGACAAAGCTCTACGGCAGAAGCGAGATGCTGTTACGCCGAGATGTTACACCTGTGGAGCAACCAACCACCTAGCGAGGAATTGCCAGCCCGCAGGGCGACAGCGTCCTAGATCGTCCAGCAACAGGCTGTGCAGAGGGACCCGGGGAAAGGAAGCCGCCTTTCTGGTGCAGCGATACCCAAGCACCAAAATCTACGTGGCTTTTTTGGACACGTACCGGGGTCCTACAGAACATATAGTAGCAAAGGGCAAAAGTTCGCTGCAGAAGAAGAGGGACACCGGATATTGGAGAAGTGACTCTTGCTGACTGCTCTGCAGCTGTTGTACAGTCCCAAGGAGAAGTGTTTTTTACCTACAGCTATGGGGATTACCCTGCAGAGCGATGTTACACATACTCAAGTATGGCGCATAATCTATTAAGCGTGTCCGGAAGGTTGGCACTGGATGGGTATGTATGTACTTTTACACTGGGACAGGGTGCTCCACATAGCCAGGGATAGGGGACATTGTGGCACAGGGTGTATTAAGTAACAGACTTTATAAATTAACTGTGGACAGTAACACCCCTGTGACATGTGATGTTCCCAACTACTGTAGTCGTGCGGGTAAATGACCCACTGCACTCCAGCTAATTGTGTGCACAACTTCCACAGGAAATGTGGGCATGTGAGCTTCCAAAAGTACTCTCAAACAAACAGCACAAATGTGGCAGTGGTACGGTGCAATTTGCCAAATGTGATTGCTTTTCTAGAGTGCAAAGTGTATTGTTTGAGTGGGAAAGTGAAACGCATGTCCAGTGGCAAGACAAAGCCCAAGGGTAACTAAGGACCCTTTCACTTTGGTGCACTCGCGATATAGCACAATCGTGATGAGTAAGTTTCCGCCGGGGGGTGCCAAATATGTGTTTGTAATTGTGGGCCGATGCCACACGCTTTCCACTTTTCTCCTATTTCTTAAAAAAGAAGAGTGAAGCCTTCCATGTATTTAAATTATGGCATACAAGGATCTGTAAACAATTTGGATGTGATGTGAAAACAATCCAGATTGATGGTGCCGGAGAATTCCTAAGCAACCAATTTACTGAGTGGCTAAAACAAGCGAGGAATAGATAGACTAGTGTCTAATGCCTATGTGCATTCTGAAAATGGTTTAGCAGAGAGAAAGATTGGTGTACTGAAACAAATGGTGCGCTGTGCCATGCTGGACACCTAAATGCAAAGGATAGTCTCTGGGCGGAGGCATGGGCTTACTGTGGCATTATGTCATGAACAGATTATTCAGCGAAGCACTCAGTGACATCCATTATATAGGAAGCTGTATGGTAAGGCACCTAAGTTAGACCACCTTCATACTTTTGGTTCATATGCCAATGTTCTGGTGCCTCCACAGAAAAGAAAACGAAAGGTGCACTCACAAAGGCTTCAGTTTGTGGGTGTCCAAGTGGGTATGAAGGCTTTCAGGTTCCTATTACCAAATGGTCAGGTACTATTTTCCAGAAGTGCTGAGTTTGAGAAGCATTCTGGTTGGTCCCGTCTGCATAGCAATTTAGACTCCCTGCTTTCTAAGCAAGAAAGTCCATCTGTCATTCTGCCATATGCTGATAAACATATTGAGAGAAGGAGACAAAGAACTGAAAGTGAAAGTTCTTCTGAGGTAGAGTGTGAAAGACACAAGTCTAGTGTTCCTTTTAAAGCTGAATCAGACTCAGAAAGTGATAAGGAGAAAGAACCAATTCCCAAAAGGTCTGCACGTGTGACTAAAGGGAAACCACCCCAGAGGTTTGGGTATGACACACAACACAAAATGAAAACAGAGAATGGAGCTGTGAATGTTTTACAAACAAATACTGATGAATGGTCTAGAACCAAACAATTATCAAGAGGTTTTGCACAGGGATGAAGTTGAGCAAAAGCGATGGTTTGAGGCTATGAACTCAGAGTTCAAATCTTTAATCGACCTAGATGTTTTCACTGAGGTTGATATGCCAAAAGGAAGAACTCTGTTGGACTCCAGATGGGTCTATAAAAGAAAGCTTTTAGCGAATGGTGAAACGCTTTTTTAAAGCCAGATTAGTAGCTAGAGGTTTCAAACAAAATTTTCCTGAGGACTTTACTGAAACCTATGCTGCTACAGCTAGGTATGAATCCATCAGGTTGTGTTTGGCTATTGCTGAACAAAGGGGGTATGTCTCCAAGCAACTAGATGTGTGTACCGCCTACCTGAATGCAAAGGTGGATGAGGAGATATATATGAGACCACCACCTGGTTACAGGTGTAAAACAAATAAGGTTTGGTTACTGAAACGTGCTCTTTATGGTTTAAAACAATCAGCACATATGTGGAGAAACCATTTAGATGACCTGTTGGTGAAAGGGTTTTCAAAGTTGTGCCACTGATTCCTGTGTCTATAAAACAGGGAAACCAGGTGCTGAAACGTTCCTAGTAGTGTGGGTCGATGACATCATAATCCTAACAGAAACCGAAAAGGAACTGAACAAAGTGTTTCAGACTTTAAGTAAACACATTAAAGTGCGTGATCTAGGTGAAATAAAATCCTACCTAAGTATGGAATTTGTACAAACTGCTGAGGGTTTATTACTGCACCAAGAGGGTAAAATAAAAGAGCTCTTGGAGAGAACACAAATGGTTAACTCACTCAGCAAGCAAACACCCATGGTAGTAGGTTTCCAAGAACTAGACAGGACACAAGAATGTGATGACTCCGGTCTCTACAGAAGTGTAATCGGGTCTTTGCAGTATATTGCTTCCAGTAGCAGACCAGATATTTCACATGCTGTCAACATACTCAGTAGACGATGCCAACAACCAACTCAAACAGACTGGACTGGGGTAAAAAGGGTACTGAAATACCTTAATGCAACCATGTCTAAAGGTTTACTGCTGTGTCCAGACCAAACTACCAACATTGCTGGATATGCAGATAGCAGTTTTGCGAATGAAGAGAACAATATGTCTTGTACCGGGTATGTGATAACCTACGCAGGTGTACCCATTTTATGGGCATCATTTAAGCAAAAACTAGTAGCACAAAGCAGCTGTGAGGCCGAATACAGCGCTGTGAATAGTTGTGCTTTAGACATGCAATGGGTGTCTGAATTAGCTAAAGACTTAGGTCTCAAGGTACCAAAACCAAGCATATTATTCAATGACTCTCAAAGTTGTATACAGTCTCTTAAAGGCGAATCTGTTAAGACCAGAACAAAGTATATAGGAGTACGCTAACAAAACATCAGACAGATGATTCAAACAGGACTCATAGAGGCAAGCTTCCTACCTTCACAGGACAATAAGGCAGACATCCTGACCAAGCCATTAACCTCTATAAAACATGAAAGAGGCGCAGAGTTGTTGGGTATAACTGATGCATCTCTGAAATAAGTCAGCCATGTTATGGAATGTAAGGCATACACTGAATTGATATATGTGTAAATGTAATTGTTAATGTGATAAACAAAAATGTGATGTAGGTTTGCCAAGCATCTGGGAAGGGGTGTCAGGAGCTGAAAGTATAACAGCTGCATGGCAAAACCCTTGATTGCCTTAATGGACTGCTGAAGGACTAACTACAGTCACCTGTTAGCAGTCAGCCAAAGGGAATGACTAAGCATGATTGCATCAGCTATATATATGAGTCATGTGACCTTTGACTGTACTAGCCATAGGCTAATTAATGTATCATAGTGTATATAAGTAAGCTAACTCAGTTAAGCATGTTCCTTGCTGGGGACAGGACCTAAGCCGAAGACTCTGTCCGTTTAAACTGTATATATTGTATCAATGCCAATACATTCTTTCTTTGCGTGAACTCCCTGGCTCCAGTGGTTATTGCCGCACTCTGTATATGCTCAGTTGCGCCTACGCTGTCAACTCGTGTCAAGGAATACCATGGTGTGAGCGATGGAAGGAGGGGAAGAGAGATAAAACCTGATAAAATGCTAATACAATGGAATCTCCCTCACTTTTCCTGCAAAGGGAGAAAAAAGGTTGAACTTTAAAGCTTTAGGAAACCATGGGGATTACCTGATCTGAGATTATCTGATCTGAGAATGGGGTGAATGCCATAGCAGGAAAAAGGTGTGTATAACTGAGAATCAAACCTGAAAGGATTGTACACTCAAAGGAAAGGACACACATGCATAAATGGCCTTTGCATTCAAAATTCATGTGGAAGGTAAAGTGTGGATCACCATTTTCAAAGTAGCAGATGTATCCGCCATAAGACAAACATTTGGCTACATCGAGATGCTTGTCAATATTGCCAAAATTCACAGCTAGAAAATATAGTATTGTTAAGTGTTTAACAGAGAACTTTTGATGGATATGTTTCATGTTAAGACTAGGTTTTCTTCCTTAGCTACTTGCCCACCATCTTTTTATTTAGCCTCTTCCAAATATTTCTAAGAGCTCAAGGAGGTAAATGGTTTTGTGTATCTCCACTGACATCTGACATCTGACACCTCACCCACTGCCCTTTTCCTTTTCACACCCTTCTGTTAATATTGGGATTTACATGTTATGCCAACCTCAACCTCACTCCTCCTCCAACCCAGCTGCTCTTTTCCTTAGATTGACAGAGTTTTGGCAGACAGTGAGGCTGAGCAATCTTTGGCACAATCTTTACACAGGTCTGAACAGGGAAGAACAGGAGTCTTAAACAGAGATGAGATTAAAAATTTCTGTAAAGGAAACTTGATAAATGAAAACAAGGTAGCAACATATAATTTCAGAGATTGCTGCTGCCAAATCTGGCCCTCCCTCCCATAATGCGTTAGTTTTGTTTCTCTGCACTCACAAATCCAACAGATATGTTAAGCATATAGAAAAAATTCCTTCTGAAATACATTAGGTCTATATTGCCTAAGTATGGTTGCATTGCATCTACTGTTTTAATTTTGTTTTTGTGTATGTTTCAATAGTTCAATAGTGGCACAGGGGATAGCACACAAAATAGTGTGGCATATAAGGAGTTGTTTGTTGCAGGTACTAGCAAATAGATTCTTATGGCATTTCGACAAGCACATAGGAATGGCATCAAGTACTCTTACGGATATTTCAGCTCATTGAAAAGTATCGTTTTCTCTATGACAAAATATTGCAGTATTTATTTTTCTATTGATCAAATGCAATTTCTCCATAACATAAATACTTATTTTGAGGAAATGCAATCTCCCTACAAGTTCCAAACTATTTCTGATTTATCATGCACCAAAATATCTTGAAGAGCTCTAAAGACATTTTTCATAAATTACAAATTATATGTGAATGAACCATACTCATCAGAATGCATATTCTTTTTTTTAATTATTTTTTTCATTTTGTCTATTTCATTAGCAATATTCAGAAGGGACATGTCACAGACAAGTAGATATCAGGGAGCATAGATTATACTGAAAGTCTGATCACAAAGAAATGAGATCCACTGATAGAAGAGTGCTTAGAACTGTATTCTAAGTTGAATATTATAAAAATTGTAGCCTATGTCCTCATATATTATAGGGTCAAAATGAATATGTTTGATATACTGCCTCCTAAACCTGGTTCAAAGACCTGCCTACCATGATGTTGTATTTTAGACAGACTACTGGTTCAGCATCATGGTAAAATCAGTGCTGCCTTCCCTAAGGAAGTAGTAAGCTAAATGGCAATTCTGTTGTTTTATTCTAAACATTTGCTGGGTTAATCTGGTATTGCTTCAATGGCTGCTGCAGTGACTGCAAACATATTATTTAAAGTTTTATTTGTTCAAAGCCTAATGCTTGGCAATTGAAAAAAAATGTTAGCATTAAATTGAATGCTTGTGTACCGTTTGACACAAAATGCCAAGATGCTAAACAGAAATATTTTCATATCCACAAAATTATAATACACCAATTATCCCACAAGATATATTGAGAGTATGGAATAAAGAATACAAGTTTTAAATCAGTGACAGTTTCCATACTTTGAATGCACTGAAGTGTATGTCTACATTGTACAGTTATACCACTGATTCACCAGCCTCATACAGTTGACCTGATGGACTCCCTGAGGTCCCAGAAAGAGTTCTTTCTCAGCATGGCTACCAATCCTTTTGAATGGATGTGCTTTAGAACATCGGATCTTCTGCCTGCCAAGTTCCTCTGTTCTACTTCTGAATACTCTATTCTCTCCATGTAATTGAACAGATATGGCTCCAACTCAATTGAGTATGAACATCTAACTTTAATCCTATTACAGGGTTGAATGTGCTTCACTGTTCTTTAGAAGAGTATTTGCAGCAGCCTAGAGCAGAATATGTAACTGAATCTCTGCCAAACAGTTTTTGCTACTAATGGCAGCCTTGGAAACTAGCCACATGCTTTTAAAGGGCCATTCCCAAGTAGCAGAGAATTGCACAGATAAATCTGTCCATATAATTTTGTTTTTAAATGGCTGTAAGCCATTTATACTATTAGCATTGTATAGAGTACCTCAACATAATTGTGCTCTTTTACATACACAAATACAAATGGACATCAGCAATTAGACAGTTATATGCTCTATTGTGTTTTACCAACAATGAGGGTTTTCATGAATTCTTATTATTTATCGTTAAAATATCTTTGTGAAATAGGTTGGATTGGTGGAAATTGGTTTCTGTGAATGTCTATCAACTGTGTACATCTTTAAATCATACAGTCATCTTTGCTTAGTTTTTTAAAAGTTCACATTCATTAGTATATTGGAAGTTAAAGTTAAATTCTTACTTCGAATGGCAGCTCTATTAGCTCAAGGTTTCCAGACAAATCAACTTTTTCCAGATTTTCACAATTTCCCAATTCAGGAGGAACTGTCTTCAAATGGTTAAAACTGACATTGAGTTCTTTCAGGTTTTTTAAACAACCTGTAAAATAAAGAGTTAAAATCAGCCATAACTGAAAGGATTCAGGAAGGAGGACCAGATTTGATACAATTCTATGTGTTAAAAAGATTAATATAAATAACTTCACACAGAAGACATCTCAAACATGATCCCTTCTAAAACTATTAGAAAACATGAAACCCCTACAGAACTACTCTAGTTATTCTAGAACTGTAGGTGTCTTTGATCAATATATCCCATTCTATTCAATGCTTGAAGAGGCAGCCACTGGTATGCAACATGGTAGACAAAGCCAACTTTTTCTGTTCTGCAGATTCAGCATGTGAAGGCTGCCCCGGTTCCATATCACTCCACAAGCAATAAAATACAAATGGGAGAATTAAAAGGCCTTGCAGAGCAGATAGAACCCTCCTTCACCTTCCTCAATTGTTTTGTTCTTTCTCCTGCATGTTCCCCTTTCATCCCTCTCAGTTCTTTGTGCATTTTTAAAATCTGCAGGTTGGGAGAATCATGAGGATTAAATATATTATAAAATCCTGATAATCTCTCTTTCATTTCATATGGTAAAACTTGAGTTGTGTTCTGGAATTGCAAGGAATTTTAACTCAATTTTAACTGAAGAAGCAAGATTGGCTTAGTATGCACTCAAAATTGAGAACCATTTGGTAACAGGTATAAAACCCCCCCAAAATTGGCTTTCATATGTAGCTAAAGAATCACAGGGAAGGTAGGGAACTACAAAAAGTGAAGCAGGACTTACCCGCGGCGCAGTTGCAGCAGGGGAGGATCGAGCGGCTGCTCTCCTTCCCCTTATGCCTCGGAGGGTGGTCATGTGATGGTTGGAACCGTCATGTGACAAGGGAGCCGGGCAGGCTATATAAGCTGGTGCCCGGCTGGGCTTGGCCTCTTCACGAGGACTGTGAGCAAGCAGACCCACCCTCCCTCCCTAAGTGATGTGGCAGTGTTATGTATGTTATTTAATATTATGATTTTTGTCACAGTCTGGGTGGTTTTTGGGGGCATAGGGGCACATCCTTATCGGGTAGGCAGGCTTGCATGCAAGACCTTCCTGCAATGGGGGCCTCAATAAGAGGTCTGGGTGTTGTGGAGGGCTTGTCGGTGCAGGCCTGGAGGTCCTGTTTCGAGCTCGCCATCCCCAGCAGGTGTCACAAAATGGGTATGCGCCCAAGTGGCACCTAGTAACCTCCTGTCCCGATCTCCATTGGGGATGGTGCTGGGTTCAGCGGTTCGCTGCCTGAAGGGCTAGGGGTCAGCCGTGGGGCTGACCATGACCAAGTTCAGTGGTACGCTGCTGGTGGCCAGGATGTGTACTGTTTATGCTCACCCAGCTTCCTACAGTTATTGTTATTAATAAACCGGGCTGCGGCCATTTCTATTCCAACAAATAAGAGTTATCTTGTCATTACTGGGCAAAGCGAAGTCCGCACATCTGCACTCAAATGTTATGAGCTACTCCTTCAAATCATTGAAGGTGGGCCTATCAGAAGAAACAATGTGTCCAGAGCATCTCACTGATGATAATTCTTGCTGTACTGTTAAAAAAGTCACCTTCTTCTAATGAAGTAGCCAGGGACGTAGGTATAGATTTTTTATGGGGGGTTCAGGGTGGGGCCACAGCCCACCCACCCCTAGGGCATGGCCACACCTCCCCAAGCCCCGCCCCTGGCCTAGCGCTTATAAAAGCAGCTCTTTGAGGTCGGGGATGGCAGTCTCCCCTGCCCTGGCCTACCCTGCCCCTCCCCTCTGGGCAGAGGCATAGAGGGAAAATGGAGCATGGTGCAAAATCTGAGTCCCCCCCCCCCACGGGCAGCCGCTGTGATGCTGGAATCCACCCCCGAACAGCATCACTTTCAATGGTGTTTAAACTAGAGAGCCCAAATTCTCCTTTTAAATCCACCTTAAAGGGAGAATCCGGGGTCCCCAGTTAAACAAAATTGAAAGTGATGCTGTTTTGGGGTGGATTATCCCCCACCCTGAAATAGTCTCACTTTCAATGTGGCGTAGTGGTTAAGAGCAGGTGCAATTTCCTAATCCCTAGAAAGGGAACCAAGGTTTGATTCCCTGCTCTGCCACTTGAGGCTGTAATGGAGGCTTATCTGGGAATTCAGGTTAGCCTGTGCACTCCCACTACCTTTCGCCAGCTGGGTGGCCTTGGGCTGAGTCACAGCTTTTAGAAGACTCTCTCAGCCCCACCCACCTCACAGGAATTGTTTGTTGTGGCGAGGGAGGAAGGGCAAAGGAGATTGTAAAGCCCCTTTGAGGTCTCCACTACAGGAGAGAAAGGGGGGGGATATAAATCAAACTCTTCTTCTTCTTCACTGAAACTGAGGACCTCAGATTCTCCCTTTAAATCAATCCATGCCCGAAGGGGTGGATTTAAAAGAAAGGAAGGAATCCTGAAGGTGAAGTGGAGTGCCTGCTGTCAGGGGTGCAATTGTTAAGCTTAGAAGCACCAAACTTTCCAGGAGGTATTATCTTTTTAGGAGTCTCTCCTAATGGCAATTACCACACACCCAGGATTTAGTGAAAGTTTGGATTTCAAGGGGTCCAAAGTTATATGGACCCTCCAAAGGGTGCCAAGCCCCCATCTCCTATTAGCTCCCATTGGAAACAATGGGGGGATGGGAGACACCCCTTTAGGAGTCCATGGCTTTGGACTCCCTGAACAAACTTTCACAAAACCTGGGTCGTATCATTAGGAGAGACTCTCCTGATAGTACATTCCAGGTTTGGTGAAGTTTGGTTCAGGATGTCCAAAGTTATGAACCCTCAAAAATGTAGCCTTCATCTTCTATTAGCTCTCATTGAAAACAATGGAGGATGGGGCACTCACTTTGGGAGTCCATAGCTTTGGACCCCCTGGACCAAACTTTACAAAACCTGGGTGGTATCAATAAGAGACTCTCCTGATGATACTACCTGGTCTTGGTGAGGTTTGGTTCAGGGGGTCCAACGTTATGGACCCTCAAAGGTGTAGCCCCCATCTTCTACTAGCTCCCATTGGAAACAATGGAGGATGGGGGCACCCCCTTTGGGAGTCCATAAGGTTGGACCCCCTGAACCAAACCTCACCAAAACTGGGTAGTATCATCAGGAGAGTCCCCCAAACAATTTCTGAAAGTTTGGTGCTGGTAGCCCAAACAATGCGCCCCCTGCAGGCCAAAAACCAAAAAAGTACTAAAATGCTTTAAAAACCCACAAATGGAGGGGAGGAGCTTCAGACATGAATGTGGGGGTTCAAACCCGAGAAACCCACCCCCTTACCTACATCCATGGAAGTAGCCAAAGTTCAGATCTAAATCATCTTTAACAAACCCTGAGGGGCAAAACATTTTTCTCTGGAAAACGTGTTAAAGCTATTGTTCGTACTGACCCTGTCCAAAATGCCAGTATAGTACCTCATGCAAGTAACTGTCCCTCCTCTGTCTGCAGAAAGACATTCTAGAATATGAAGGAAAAATTAGGCTTCATCCTGTAGAACTATCACATAAAATATATAGGAAGGAAGGTTAAACCGACTAAGAATGTGCACTATTTATGCCCTTTGGGGAGATATGTTTAAGACCACTTCAGACAAGAAATCTTTTAAATATCTATTGATTTCATGTGGGTGTTATATGTTACAAAGTACAGAGCTCTTTTCAGATGTTTTAACAGAGTGGAATGAATACATTCTGTGTAGTAGAGAGCAACAATTTCCATCTCTGACTTGCATGTTCACTGGAACATATGCTACTTTGGGGACCCTGATCAGGTGGAACAGCAACATAAATATACATTATAAATATACATTATACATAATGTAAATGTAACATGACATAACATAATGTAACATACATCTACATTATAAAACATGTAAAAAAGCAAGACCTGCTGACAAAGAGTCAGCATGGCTTTTGCAGAGGCAAGTCCTGCCTTACAAACTTACTAGAGTTCTTTGAGAATGTAAACAGGCATGTGGATAAGGGGGAACAAGTAGACATTGTCTACTTGGATTTCCAAAAGGCTTTTGACAAAGGCCCCTTCCACACATGCAGAATAATTCACATCCAATCCAGTTTCACAACTGTTTGAAAGTGGATTTTGCTATTCTGCACAGTAAAATCCAGCTGCAAAGTGCACTGAAAGTGGATTGAAAGTCCATTATTCTGCATGTGCGGAAGGGGCCAAAGTTCCTCACCAGAGACTATTGAGAAAACACAGCAATCAAGGAATAAGAGGGGAAGTCCTCCTATGGATTTAAAACTGGTTGAGAAACAGGAAGCAAAGAGTGGGTTTAAATGGGAAGTTCTCACAATGGAGAGATGTAGGGGGTGGTGTCCCCCAAGGATCTGTTTTGGGACCAGTGCTCTTTAACCTATTCATAAATTACCTGGAAATAGGGGTGGGTAGCATGGTGGCCAAGTTTGCGGATGATACCAAATTATGTAGGGTGGTGAGAACCACAAAGGATTGCGAAGAGCTCCAAGCAGACCGTTATAAATTAGGTGAGGGCTAAGAAATGGCAAATGCAGTTCAAAGTAGCAAAATGTAAAGATTTTTTGCACATAGGGGCAAAAAATCCAAACTTCACATACACGCTACAGGGGTCAATGCTATCAGTCACAGACCAGGAAAGGGATTTGGGCGTCTTAGTTGATAGTTCCATGGGAATGTCAACTCAATACACGGCAGCTGTGCAAAAGGCAAACTCTATGCTGGGGATAATTAGGAAAGGAATTGAGAATAACATTGCAAAGATTGTCATGCCCTTACATAAAGCAGTGGTGCAACTGCACTTGGAGTACTGTGTTCAATTTTGGTCGCCATATCTCAAAAAGGGTATCAAAGAGATAGAAAAGGTGCAGAAAAGGGCAACGAGGATGATTGAGGGACTGGAGCACCTTCCCAATGAGGAGAGGCTGCAGCGTTTGGGACTCTTTAGTTTGAAGAGGAGACGTCTGAGGGGGGATATGATTGAAGTCTATAAAATTAGGCACATAGAAGGGTAGAAAATGCTCAAAGCAGAAATTTTTTTCCCTCTTTCTCCACGAGAAGAGTTACACTAGAACCAGGGGGCATACATTGAAAATGCTGGGGGAAAAGAATTAGGACTAATAAAAGGAAACATTTTTTTCATGCAACGTACAATTGGTGTTTAGAATATGCTGCCACAGGAGGTGGTGATGGCCACTAACCTGGATAGTTTTAAAAGGGGGCTTGGACAGATTTATGGAGGAGAAATCGATCTATGGCTACCAATCTTGATCCTCCTTGATCTGAGATTGCAAATGCCAGCAGACCAGGTGCTTAGCAGACCAGGTGCTTGGGAGCAGAACCAGAAGAAGGCCATTGCTTTCACATCCTGCATGTGAGCTCTCAAAGGCATCTGGTGGGCCACTGCGAGTAGCAGAGTGCTGGACTAGATGGACTCTGGTCTGATCCAGCAGGCTCTTTCTTATGTTCTTAAATGTGGTTTAAATAAATAAATGAACAACCATGTGAATAAAAACCATGCACATACATACATACATACCCCTTGTAGAATCCAGCCTTGGTACATGTATTGCAGTAAATGTATATAGATCTGAGGCAGAAGTGCTATAATCCCAATGTTTTTGTTTCGTTTCTGCCTAGTAAGAATATTTGGAAGGGGCTTAATTTACTGAATGATTGAATAAAGTGTAAATCTAAATTATCTTCTGAGGAAAACAGAAGAAAACATGAAGAAAGAATTGTACTTAGATGACACTCATCATTTTGTTAACTGATATGTTTCTCTATATAGTTCAAATCCAATAGGCAAGCAACAAGCAATCCATGTGAAAACAGCAAGAGATAAGATGTTTAATCATATACCATCTCATGGCACTTGTCCCATGAGGCTCCTTCATGCAGTTCCTCCCTCAGCCAATGAGACATGTATCAGTGGTGAACAGCCCAGGATCAGCCAATAAACTTTATGGTAAGGGTGGGGATTTGAGCTTTGGTCTAACCTAGCTTAGTCCAGCACTCTGTCAATAAGACCACACTGATACTTGTGTAAGGATCTTCTCTCTACAACTTGCATCACTGAGACATGGGTGTGAGAGGGGCCAGGCAGTCGCATGTGGTGAGGAAGGAGGCCTTCCCCCAGGTTTCACCATATGTGGCATCCCTACAGCCTCGAACACAGGGCCAGGGGGGACGTGTAGCGATGTTCATCTGGGATTCTATCGCCTTCAGGGCAGTCCCTGCCCCTCAAATTTCCGGGTCCGAGTGTGCTGGGCTGGAGTGGCTGTCAGGGGAGAGGTTGGCCGTTCTTCTGGTGTACTGGTCGCCTAGCACACCTGGGGATGGCCTGCCACAGCTGCTAGAGGCAGTGGCCGAGTGGGCATTGTGATTCCCTCGACTCATTGTCCTGGGAGATTTCAACATTCAAGTGGACACCGCCTCATGTTCAGAAGCAGTGGACCTGGTGTCATCCATGGCGGCACTGGGACTCTCCCTATTAAACACCGGCGCTGGGACTCTCCCTATTAAACACCGGTCACACTTTGGATTTGGTCTTTGGGGCAGGAGTGAATATGGTTGTATCCTCTGTTAGCAGAGTGCCATGGTCTGACCATTTTGCCCTGAAAATCCCAGTGGATTCGCCACGCCAACCCTGTCTAGGTGACGGACCTATTTATGTCCGCCCACAGAGACTTATGGAACTAGATGGGTTCCTGAATGCTCTGCGGGACCCTGAGCCCCCTGGAACCCTCGATGAGCAGGTGACAGACTGGAATTCCAGCTGTCCGATGCCATCGAGGAAATTGCTCCCAAGCACCCTCTGCGCCCCCGTTCACTGTGGGCTCCTTGGTATACCGGGGAGCTGCACCAAATGAAATGGGAACTCAGACAGCTAGAGCGAGCATGGAGGAAGTCTCGTGATGAAGTGACGTGAACAACTTATAGGACATTTATGAAGGCCTATAAGTTGGCGATACGGAGGGCAAAGAATGCCCATTTTTCGTCCTCCCTCGCATCTGCTAGCTCTTGCCCGGCACAACTATTTCGGATTGTTCAATCCCTCACCTCCTTGGTGGAAGGGTCTACAAATTCTCAATTGGCTATTGGCTGTGAGGCATTTCAGAGCTTCTTTGTAGATAAAGTCGCGTCCCTCCGCCGGGACCTTCCAGCCACACTTGATACAGTAAGGGAACTCGAGGCTCCTTCGGCTGATACTTGAGGTCCAAGTCTGGACCCGTTTTCCCTATTTCATGAAGTCCTGAGCGCTGGAACCCAGGGTCCCTAGCTGCTGTCCCAGACCTACTACTCTGTCCTCTGTGATCCGTGTCTCCCTCCTGGCTGATAAAAGCTTGCCGTGGGAGGGAGTTACAACCCCAATTCCTGTTGAATATGAGTCAACTGCTCCCCTTGAGCAAAGGAGTATTTCCGGGTAAGGTTAGAAGGGGAGAGGCTGAAGTGGTCCGCTTCCACTCTTGAAAAGACTCCTGGTGATCTAGCCATTAACCACTTCCCATTTCTCAATTTGCTCCCGTTTTCGGGGAAGGTAATTGAGAGAGTGGTGTTGGAGCAGCTACAGGGCTTCCTGGAGGACGCATCGACACTTGATCCCTTCCAGTCCAGCTTTCGTGCTGGGCATGGGACGGAGACTGTCCTCATTGCCATCACAGATATTCTCCGCATGCAACTAGACCGAGGCGGATCGGCACTGCTGGTGTTGCTCGATCTCACAGCAGCGTTTGATATGGTCGATCATGACCTTTTGATCCACTGCCTGGCTGCCTCTGGAATATGAGGCACTGTCCTTCAATGGATTGCCTTGTTTCTCCAGGGTGCAGAGGTCAGGCAGAGTATATAGGTGCGGGTATGAGGCTCTCCCTATAGAGGCCCCACTTGAGATTGTTAGGGTCCCTCAGGGAGCCTTGGCTTCTCTCCTGCCCTTTTCTTATTTAACATCTACACATGCGACCCCTTGCTCAGCTGGTGCTGAGTTTCGGGCTGCATTTCAGATCTGTCACTACCATGTGGATGACACCCAGCTCATTCTGTTGAAGTGGAGGGGCTGCCTCTGCCCCCTGCAGCCTCTACAGCACTGCTTGGATCTCGGAAGTTGCTGGGTTAGTTGAGGGCATAGTAGGATTTAAAACCCTTAAAATCCAACGTAAGACTAGAGGTCCCATCTAAGAAGCTGGGGGCTGGGGGGAGAGACCGAGGGAATTTCAGCCGCCTATTTTGGAGGGGGTTGCGTTGGCCCCGACATCCCTGGCTCGAAGCCTGGGGGTCTGCCTGGACTCTTCATTATTAATGGAGGGCCAGGTGGCCCATGTCACCCAGTTTGCGTTTTTCCATCTTCATAGGCACGGGTGGCTGGCTCCCCTATCTCTCCTAGGTCCCACCTGGCCACTGTCCATACAACGGTCACCTCGAGGTTGGATTACTGTAACTCGCTCTACTCAGGCCTTCCCTTGCGACTGATCCAGAAGTTGAAGCTGTTCCAGAATGCAGTGGCTCGGCTTCTGACAGGTGGTGATTATTCAGATCATATCACCCTTGTGCTATGCCATCTGCACTGGCTCCCAGTGGAGTTCCGGATCGTTTTCAAGGTGTTGGTATTGACCTTTAAGGCCTTACGCGGCATGGGGCCCTCATACCTACGGGACTGCATCACCCCTCATGTCCCACTGCCATAGGGCCATCAAGGTTCCCAGCAGCAGCAAGAACTGCTGGCTGACCCCTGGCCCCAAGTGATGATACAGCTGGAGCCTCGACTCGGGCCCATTGTGGAGCCTTTACTGTCTTCTGGTAGCCCCTACCTGAGTGCAGAATGCTCTACCTGCACCTCCAGCTGCTCCAGCGGGCCTCCTCTGGGACCCAGTGAGTTCCGCAGGGCCTGTAAGACGGAGCTATTCCACCGGGCTTTTGGAGGGGCCGGCCGTGGCCCTACTGCCCCCCACCGAATCTGAGGCTGCCTGTTTCCATCTTTTTATTCTGGTTGGGCCTGGTCTACTGATGCCATCACGGGCCCTGCCTATTCCCTCCCTCCTTCTGGCCTTAGCTCGGCCGCCTGTTTTAAACAACTTTTGTTTCAAAACTTGTGTTGTTTTAATTTAATGCTGCATAGGTTTTAAGGGGTTTAAGTTTTATGTTGTTGATGTGCTGTTCGTTAGAACAGCCATATTGTGAGCCGCCTCGAGCCCTTCGGGGATGAGGCTGCCTATAAGCTTAATTAATTAGTTAATTAGTTAATTAGTTAATTAGTTAATTAGTTAATAAACTTGTAAAACCTTCCTCTAACAGGTCTAGATTTCAAACTGTACATTGGTGAGCCAACTATCTTAATCTGTGGCTGCTTGGTTAAGTCCCCCTGTCTTCCATTTGTATAAAGTACATATCTCTGTTGCCTTACCTGCTTCCAACCTATAGCAACACTGAGTAGAGCTGTTTAGTCCATTTGTGTATTTATCCTGCCTCTGAAGGTACCCTACACCATCAGCAATTTTGCTCTGAAAGCCTCAAACATGCATGCAGCCTATTACCTAACCAGGAAAAGCTTTGTCACTTTTTCCTTCTGGAATGGCTAATCAAAGCAGGAATGTACTCCACTAAATTCAAAGTAGCTACCTTAACAATCAAAGATGTAGAAATGAAAAGTGAATAGGATAAAGTATATACTTACAATTTATTACAAAACATCTATCATAGAAAACTATTGGCAGGAACAGCACAGACACTGTTCTGTTACTTTTTCATGCCCTGCAACTGAATCATGATTTAGGGGAGGGGGGAACTTTAGTGAGAAGCATGTGTTTAGGTTTGCACAAGGCAAACTCGACTTATTCATGGGTATGTATTTGACATCAAAGAGGAAAGATATCCCAGGTGTTATGGCTGGCAGAGAACCGCAAAAATGATGATGACAAGTCATAGTTACTGATCTGAGATAATCTAGAGCAGGGGTAGGGAACCTGCGGCTCTCCAGATGTTCAGGAACTACAATTCCCATCAGCCTCTGTCAGCAATGGCCATGCTGGTAGGGGCTGATGGGAATTGTAGTTCCTGAACATCTGGAGAGCCGCAGGTTCCCTACCCCTGATCTAGAGCCAATCTAATCAGTGGCAACTAGGTTTAAATTGAAGAATTTTGGCACATGTGGTTTGTGACTCTGAATATCCCTAACTACAAAAAAGAATATAAATTAAAGAACTAACCAACATCTTTTTGTGCCTCCAGAATAGAGGCAGTTAAGCAGTAATGAAATCCAGTTTCCTTGGTAATTTCATGCCTGAGAATATTTTACTTTTAATTAGCAGCTACAAAGCCATCCCACTCACACCTGAGTCACAATTTAGTCTCAGTTTTATTTCTTTTTCTTTTTTCACAAAAATAATTATTAAACACATTAAAACTAGTAATTAAACCACAGCTTTTCATTTTAATAGGCAATGGTTGCTGTCATTATGGAAATGCTACTTCCTGATATAGAAAAGGTATTTTAGAGTTCCTAAGTGGCTGTTAAGAAATCTTTAAGTACAGGTAATCATAAAACCATTTTTGTAACCTAAAGCCTCTCTGGAAGACAGACATCCTTTTGGGCAGTTGCCAGTACTTGTGACCTGGTATGATCTCATCCTACAAACTACCTCACCAAATGATATCTGTAACAAAATGCTAATAGTGTAGTACATCTTTTGTGAGGGAAGCGAAAGGTCAATATGGCTTTAAAAAGTCATAAATGGGCATAAAAATGAGAGGTACTTTGTGGGAAGGCAGGAATTATCAGAACAAATGAAGCAGAACTGAAGAGTCAAATTATGCAGGTCTTGGCTGGATAATGTGAATGAGATGTGCAATCTGAGGCTGGGTAACAAGTGATAACACACACATGCAAGAAGCTAACACACATCAAAGACAGTAGCCAAGGATGAGCTAATTAGGTATCTCTGGGTGAGGATAAAGTAGGTAGAGGCAGGTAATTAGAGACTTGTGGAAGGATGGATAGAGGCCTAAGAGACAGAAGACATGCCATTGATTCAATTAAGATATTTAAAGCCCTGCTGGTCCAAGAGAATTAAAGCAGAGGGAGAACCTTGCAGAGAGGCAAGGGGCAGGAGAGAGCGAAGAGGTCAGCCAGCGAAGCAATACTATGGAAACAAGCAGACAGCAAGAGTTTGGCCATGGTAGGGCAGGATAAAAATCTAAAGTAAAGTTAAAGTTTAAAAGTTAAAGATCAGAAGTTTATGCATGAACTGGAACCAACCACACAACGTGTTTGACCGCAGATCTGTGACATTAGCATATATAACCACACACTCATTCACAGATATGCCTATGAAGGCACAGAATGGAGGCCTCATGACAAGTTCTGGACTTTCATACAAAGAACAAAGCCAAATGAGTCAGGGGGAGAGGGAAGGTTATTGATGCTGAAGGGGAAAAAACTGTCATCTTATCCAATAATTATAAAAAGTGGATCATAATACTAAAATACTGTACAGTTTTAAGTCTGGAGTAGTAAGATTTACAAAGATACAACCAGAGGATAGAAGATATGGACCACTCACTAGCATGCGATCACAATCCATGGCATTCCAAAGCACATGTGTCTTCCATCAAGTGACATCTGCTTTATGGCAACCTCATAGGGTTTTCAAGGCAGGAGACTAACAGAGATGGTTTGTCATGGCGTTCCTTTGCTCAGCGACCCTGCTATTCTTTGGTGGTTTCCCACCCAAAAACTAACCAGGGCCGATGCAGATCCAAATACCCATCATAGAAGCAGGATACTAGAGAATATTTATTATTGTATTTTGATTCAGTCCTTCTCCAGGGAGTTCAGAGTTGCATGCACATTATGTTCTCCTCTCTTTTACCCTCATAACAATCCGGCATATCTGGTTAAGCTGAGATAGACTGTCTGGCCCATTATTACCCAGTATGGGAAGTAGAACTTGAATCTCTACAGTGATCCCTGAATCACTGCTGATTCTTTCTTTAATAACGTTTCTACTAATTTGCTTGGAACAGATGTTAAATTAATTGGTTTATATTTCCCTGGATCCCCCCTGGATACTTTAATGTAAACTGGGGAGATATTTACTATATTCTAGTCATTTGGCGTGGAAGTCAATTTTAGTGGCAAGTTATGTATTCTAGTTAGTGGATCACCACTTTCACAACTGAGTTCTTTAAAAACCCTCAAGTGTATGCCATCTGGACCAGAAAGACGCACCCCTGGACTTAATCGGGACCCTTCTGTGGCAGGCGAGGATCAAGTGGCTGCTTGCCTCCTTGGGCCGATCGGCAAAGGAGTCACATGATGGGGAACCATCACGTGATGGGGGAGGAGGGTGCGCTATTTAATCCAGCGCCTAGCTCCGTTCGGCCTCTTTCGAGGCTGTGAACAACTGGAACAATTGCTCGCGACTGCTGCTGGTTAAGGCCTTGAAGCATGGTGCTGAGGTCGATTGGGCAGCGGTGCCTGAAAGAGCTCGGGGTGAAGGCCCGGGTACTTGGATGGCACTTTTGGAGGGGGCAGGGCTGCCGATCAGGGGGAGAGAAAGCTCTGCGCTCAGAGGCCCCTTAGTTAACAGGCACTTTGCTGGAGCCCTTGCCCCTCCTTTTCTGGCTCATTTTAGTGCCTGTGGCCCTTGGCTTTTGTTAAACAGGGCAGGGCACTCACTTTGATTTAATTTAGCATTGGGGCTTGCAAGCCCGGGAAGGGCAGTTGGCAGTCATTTTATTTGGTTGGAGGCTTGCCTTTGGTGGCCATTTTAGAGAACCTTTTTGCTTTAATAGTTAAGGGGCTTGGGAGTAAGGCTGTTTTTCTCCTAGTTACCCATTATTCACTGTTAAGGTTTTTTTTTTTAAATACAAACAAACGGTTAGCATAGCTTGTAGGTTAGGGTAGGATTGGATAGTGTTAAATTTAATTCATAAGTGTTAAGTTTAATTAATCATAGTAATAAGGGGTTATTATAGTGATAGTTAATTAGGTAGGCATTAGGAATCAATTGTTAGTTGCAGTAAGGGTATTGTTCTATTAGGAGTTATTTAGCAGAATAGGTAGTTATAGTTAATTATTGATAGGGCATAGACAATATATTTGAGTGAGTGGTAGTAGACTGTACAGATCTGGGACTGGCAGTAAGCCAATAGTTAGCACTGCCAGACCATGGCACTGAAACAAAAAAGGAATAGAAAAGGCACTACACAGTGCCAGACCCTGAGTGGGGCGCAGCCCAGAGGCCAGGAGCAGAAGACCCCTGCAGTGGCAGAAACGGGCCAGGCAACATGGCCCTGGACTCGCTGCACAGTCATATGTGCAACAGCAGGGGCAGCAGATCAGTCCACTTGGGAGCAGCCAGCAAGGCCAGAGGCCACACCAGCCCTGCCCGCCTCTTCCTTGGTGGTGGGGCAGTCAGCACAGGAGCAGCCAGGGGAGCCAACTGCTACACTGGGGCTGCCCACACCTGTGACTCTAGTAGGGCCGGGCGTTGTTGAAAATTTGCCATCAACAAGCTACTCGCATGGGACATGTGGGTTCTTCTACTGTCTCATAGCACCTCAAGTTCTAGCCCCCTCCCACCAATATTTTCCCAAGAATTTCTCTTTGGGATGAATTGTTCTGACTTGGAGGCTCTCCAGCTCCTGTTGGTTTCTCCCCAGAAGTTAGTTTGAAGACTGCTTTTTGATATTAAGTGCAGCATCCATAAGAACATAAGAACATAAGAACTAGCCTGCTGGATCAGACCAGAGTCCATCTAGTCCAGCATTCTGCTACTCGCAGTGGCCCACCAGGTGCCTTTGGGAGCTCACATGCAGGATGTGAAAGCAATGGCCTTCTGCTGCTGCTGCTGCTCCTGAGCACCTGGTCTGCTAAGGAATAAGAGGGGAAGTCCTCCTATGGATTAAAAACTGGTTGAGAAACAGGAAACAAAGAGTGGGTATAAATGGGAAGTTCTCACAATGGAGAGATGTAGGGAGTGGTGTCCCCCAAGGATCCGTTTTGGGACCAGTGCTCTTTAACTTATTCATAAATGACCTGGAAGTAGGGGTGGGTAGTGTGGTGGCTAAGTTTGCAGATGATACCAAATGGGTATGTAGCAGATTGTAGTAAGAGAACCACAAAGGATTGTGAAAGAGCTCCAAAGTGGACCTTGATAAATTAGGTGGAGTGGGAAACTAGAAATGGCAAAATGCACAGGTTCAATGTAGCTAAATGTAAAGTGATGCACATAGGGGCAAAAAATCCAAACTTCACATACACGCTACAGGGGTCAGTGCTATCAGTCACAGACCAGGAAAGGGATTTAGGCGTCTTAGTTGATAGTTCCATGGGAATGTCAACTCAATACATGGCAGCTGTAAAAAAGGCAAACTCTATGCTGGGGATAATTAGGAAAGGAGTTGATAATAAAACTGCAAGGATTGTCATGCCCTTATATAAAGCAGTGGTGCGACCGCACTTGGAGTACTGTGTTCAGTTCTGGTCGCCACATCTCAAAAAGGATATCGAGAGATAGAAAAAGTGCAGAGAAGGGCAACGAGGATGATTGAAGGATTGGAGCACCTTCCTTATGAGGAGAGGCTGCAGCGTTTGGGACTCTTTAGTTTGGAGAGGAGACGTCTGAGGGGGGATATGATTGAAGTCTATAAAATTATGCATGGGGTAGAAAATGTTGACAGAGCGACATTTTTCTCTCTTTCTCACAATACTAGAACCAGGGGGCATTCATTGAAAATGCTGGGGGGAAGAATTAGGACTAATAAAAGGAAACACTTCTTCACGCAACGTGTGATTGGTGTTTGGAATATGCTGCCACAGGAGGTGGTGATGGCCACTAACCTGGATAGGTTTAAAAAGGGCTTGGACAGATTTATGGAGGAGAAGTCAATCTATGGAGGAGAAGTCAATCTATGGCTACCAATCTTGATCCTCCTTGATTTCAGATTGCAAATGCCTTAGCAGACCATCCTGCAGGGTCACTCAAACCTTTCAGTTTGAGTGAAGCCCACCACGTGCCTATAGGTTTGTCTTGTACCAGAAAGTTCCCTGGTGCTTAAAAAATATAAGCCCTCCCCTGGCATCACTTTCTTATTCATATAGTAAGATCCCTAATTGGTACTTGTCTAGCTGGCCATGAAATAGACAGGATTGTGAAATGTGAATAACTTTAGCCTTCTGACTAGTTACCCATTTTTATCTCCAGGACCTCACAACTGTTATTGATGCCAACATGCATTATAATCACTGACTCCTCCACCTCCCCCACAGTGGCAATCAGTCTATCTAGACAGTTCATGGTGTCTGCAAATTTCACACTAACCAAGCAAGTCACTATCAAGTTAAAATATCCATCATAGACCCTACTCTCTATATTCCTAATCACTTACTATCCTACTACCAAAAGCCTACCTCCCTTCAACCCCAGGCGGTGTCTTCGGTAAGAGGAAAAAGTGGTTCATTATACAAAGGAGTTCCATCTAAGAGATAATTTCACTTCTCAGTCTTGTAAGGGTTATTGAAAGGTGTTAAAGGTAAGAAAGGGTCCTTACTAAAACAGGCAACTTACTTTTCCATTTCTCATCATTTTGCCTGTTTGCCCAGTGATGGCCTTAAGTAAAAGCTTTCAAAGTACCCTTTCTGTGTTGATGCTTTTCCCCCACCTGTGCTTTGGCTATCTTGGACTGCAGCCAATAGAAATATAATGCAGGCCCTAATTGAGAGTTACACATGTCCTGTGATTTTGCAGTTAATAATGCCATGTAAAATATCATCCATGCAAATTCAGCATCAGCAATTCTAATGGTAAAAGGGATTTCTAAAACACCAGCTGTGTCCAGAGTGTTTCCACATTTGTGGCTTGCCAGTATGCAAATCATCAAACTTCTCCAGCAAATGCACTTATTTGCCTGGCAACAGACAGTTCATCATACCAATTTCTCTTAGCCAAAGTCTCCAAAACATCTAGAGATGACTGTGATTTATGTAACTAACTGTTTCTTCCTCGTTTGCATGGCAAATGATAGCTCAAGAAGTCCTGACACTTTTCAAACTTAAAATGATTGTGGGGTGGACTGGCAATGTAACTACAGGGAAAGTTCCGGGTGGGCCACAACCCTAGAGTACCATTAGTGGCCAGAAATAAAGCACAACCAAGCCCTGGCAACTCTGCCAAAGAATCAGGGACTACTTTTCTCAGTCTCAGATCCTTCATCAGCAATACTGCTTGGTGTCACCTCAGCAATTGTCTGCTCCTGTACTCTGCCAGTTTGGGGAGGATGCAGTGATCACTTGATCACTTCTCACTTCCAGATCCAGATACATGCCCTCCCCCCCCCCACATACACACAAACACCTGTGCAGATAATGTACTTTATAGCAAACAAGGAAATTTTAGATTCAAGTCTCTTCCAAATTAATTATTTTTATTCTAATCTCCACTGCCACCTTGTGGTTTGATTAAACCAATTAAACATGTTGATCTTTTTCATCCCAAGGACTGAGACAGCAAGAAAACAGCTGTTTGTTTTACATTCATAAATTATACTTATGACTTGTTCATGATTTTCTAATGTATGTAGCTGCCTGATTGACCATAAAATACATTTTTATTTGAGCTGGAAAGATTGTATATAAAATGTAGCATACATAAATAAATAAGTTATGTCCATTAGTGATATTATAACAGCTAGAAAAATTTAACTTGACATCAAGTTAACTTAAACCAGTTAAAGTTAACTGAGCCCTTCGGGGGTAGGGCGGTTTATCAAATCGAATAAACAAACAAACAAACAAACAAACAAACAAACAAACAAACAAACAAACCAGTAAAAGAAAGTGAAAGTAAAAATATCTCTTTCTAAGATCTAACTATTTAAAAATGCCCACCATGTACAAAAACAATATCGAGTTTTTATTCTTCACTTTTCATCCCATCTTAAATTAATGAATTGGACTTGTTCACTGGATCATCTGCCAATTACAAAGCTATTCTAGTATAGTCCTATGCAGAGTTATTCTGTAGGGCCAAACTTCATTACACTTACATTGTGATTACTGTGGGGATCTTGCAGCAGGACACAGCTGCAGAGCTCCTATGGACATTCACCCTGGAAGAGCTGCAGGGCCTGGAAACAGCCCTGGAAGGCATTATTTGTCCCCATCTGGAAGCAGCATATGCTGATTTAGATGAGGGGATTAGATGAGTGTAACTGAAACTGTCAATCGAAACTGTGTTACTTCTGGCACAAAGAACTTCTACTGACATAAGATGATTTTTGCCTACTGGATGTATTTAGTCAGCTTCCTATAGTTTCCCAGATGAATCAGAGAGCATGAAGCAGAGGCAGAGTGAGGGGAAACTCCGCCCAGGACGCATGTGCACCCTGCGCACTTATTGCAGTGTCCCCCGCCCCACCCCGGAACACCCCGTCACGTCCTCTCTGCAACCTGGCCATGCCTTCACCACGGCTCCACTCGGGGCATCGCACCCCACCCCACCCCATTGGTGCTATGTCTCTGGCATGAAGACGTACATAACTGAAGTAGCAAAACTGTTGTGTATTCATTCAAATTTCTTCAAATACACCAAAGTTGGGGGGGGGGGAGCTCTGCAAAGGCAAGGCAGAATCAACTGTTCACATTTCTGATTAGCTAGAAAGGTGATGTCTTGAAACTAGGTGATGTCTTGAAACTTAGAAGACTCCTCCAACTGTTTTAAAATGGTTTTTTTCCTAAGTATATTCATACCCGTAATTTTCCATGAAAGGGAATGCTCGAAAAAGCATACAAGTACTTAAAGATGGGATGAGAATGCATTTTCACAGGTTTTACTGCTATACTCAACTGTGGTAAAGAATTGCAGTGAGACTAAACAGACAGCCTAGTTTGAATACTCAATGACCACACAATGCTAAGGACCTCTATTCAGTGCTCAAGTGGGACTTATTATCAAGTCAGTGTGCAAAGGACTGCAGCTTATGATATGTCTCCATGCATACATCCAATTGACATCGTAACTGTCAGTGTAATGCATGCTCAAATTCCTAAGCACATCCCACTACTCATTCAAATGTGAGGGCAGAGGAAAGAAACAAATCTGGATAATTATTTGGATACTGAAACTCTAAGGATTTTTCTTCTTTATTTTCTCCTTCTTTAATGTTCCCTTTTTTTTCTTGCTCTGCCATGTGAGCCTGATAACATTGATAAACAAATCCCAACTTCTACTCCTTTGCACATTCTCCACTATATTCAAAGCAATTGTTTACACAAAATTACTATTTGTTTTTGTTTAGGTGTCAATTAAGGATCATGTAACAAGAAAAAGGATGTAACATCAGCAGGCTGAACTACAGAACAGTGCTGGAAGTATCCTCAAGGCCCTAACAATATGTAATGTTTTCCTGGTCTCCTCTCTGAGTCCCTGGCAATCAGACAAGGTTTAAGAGTTCTGTGCTCAAAACTCATGGTGGCCAGTTCAGATTAGGCTTCTCCCTGTGCCTCTTGTGCCTCTCCCTGTGCCTTTTTCTCAACCTGAAATAACCCCAAGAGAAGCTAGTTGACCTGTTGGGAAAATGACATGTTCTGATGGCCTGCTCACAAGTTTCCACATTATGGCAAACAGAGCCCCAAACCAACCATGGCCATTCAGTGAATCTGGAAACTCCTAAAAAGAGATAATGTTTCATACAATAATGTCTTGATTTCAAAACATTGCCAAATGTAGCAAAGTATGGATTGGGGAGTCCATTGAAAACAATACTCTTTCAGATATATGAAATCCATATTCAGAAGCCAATGTAGATACCATTCATCCATATTGCATTATTTTCAGTGGAAAGAGCCAGCGTGGTGTAGTGGTTAAGAGCAGGTGTACTCTACTTGGAGAACCGGGTTTGATTCCCCGCTCTGCCACTTGAGCTGTGGAGTGTTACCTGGGGAACCAGATTAGCTTGTGCACTCCAACACATGCCAGCTGGGTGACCTTGGGCTAGTCACAGTTCTTTGGGGCTCTCTCAACCCCACCCACCTCACAGGTGTTTGTTTGTGGGAGGTAGGGAAGGGAAAGGAGATTGTCAGCCCCTTTGAGTCTCCTTACAGGAGGGGATATCAATCCAAACTACTACTACTACTACTACTACTACTACTACTACTACTACTACTACTACTACTACTACTACTACTACTACTACTACTACTCCTTTTCCTCTTCTTCTTTAATTTGTGCATTCCTATCCACATTCTGATCCACATAGTCAACTACATGGGATAAGATGATATGAACCCGGACCCCTTGCCAACAGAGATGCATCTCGTATTCCTCTGAATATCTAGTAGTGATCAGCTACAAACCCCTTCGCAACTCCCGCATATCACTGGTAATGCACTTTCACTGACCTACAGCTATCTCACATCTAGATTTTCCTGAACACACAAGAGTATCTAGTTGCAAATTATCTCTATTGAGCAATTAATGACCATATATATACCAGTATGTAGAAAAAATTACAAAAATTGGGATTTGAGCTCCTCACAGGAAAATTGCCACATATAACACACACACATTTTGACACATCTACCTTGGAAACTTTGTGTGGAAAGACAGGGTGAAGCATAAGCAAACATGATAATATATAATAGTTTAAAACTGTAAAAAAACATACCAATTTCAACAGGCAGATCTGTAATCTGGTTACTGGATAATTGCAGTATTCTCAGCTCCTGAAACAAGGCAATGTAAGCTGGAATGGTTGCGATCTTGGTATTGTTTACATGCCATTCTTTTAGATGTGTCTGTTCCTTCAGTGAATCTGGAAACTCCTAAAAAGAGATAATGTTTCATTCAATAATGTCTTGTTTTCAAAACACTGGCAAATGAACTTTGTCAACATTTTTGGACAACCAAATGCAGTGAAAATATATTTTAATATCCCATGGTCTCACAGGCCTCCGTGATTTACTTTACAAAACAGAATTGAAATGACTTGGTATACAACCAAAGCTAACATGCTATTTCTAGAAACTGCTAACACAAAATTCATGGTAAAAAATTTTTTTAAAGAAATACGAAGAAAAAACAAAAAATCTTGTTAAAGGACACTGGAAAAGGTATTATAAATGGCTTTTCACACTAGCGCTTACTGCTATGCACAGATGGCTATGCTTTGCCTGAAATACAAGATATGTGCAATTTTAGTGTTTGCTTCACAAACCAATTTATGGAAGGAACTGAAATTTACACAGGTTTCATTTTGTCTTTGATCTCTGATTCCCTCATGATCCTTAGTAATTTTCAGCCACAGTACAGAAGGCAGCAGCAAGCAGATAAATTGCTTCGAAAAATAGTACTAGAATATTCCAATCTTCATCTTTAACAATAATGGGAAACAATAGGGAAGCCCTTTCCCCCATTTTTACAGTATACAGGGAAAATCTTTTGTCTGCACATTTTAAATACCGTAGGTTGATTCTTTACACACACACAAAAAAACCCATTCATAAATACAAGTACTACTTGAACTTAAATATTATTACATACAATATGTGTTGTGCTTAACAACTGACTGTATATTAAAACAAATAATCCCTGTCAGATAGATTACAGATGAAAAGAAGGAAACAGTAAAGAAAAAGGATACATAAAGGAAGAAAAGAAATTAAGAATCAGAAATTTGAGAGAAGTAGGTTTTCAAATATTTAAATAATACTAAGAAAGAAGGTACACAGATATTATAAATTGCTGAGTTCAAGAAAAAACTAGGAATAGTAATAAGAGAGAAAAGGCCACACAAAGAAAAATAATTAATTAGAGATTTAGCAAATGGGAAAAAATCAGTATACTAAAGAGAACAGAATTCAAATCAACAGAAATAGGACAATACAGGTATGATGGGGAGCTCAAAATCAGAAGTTTGAACATAATACGGAAGTGTGATAAAAAGAGAACCTTTTGCAAAATGCGGTGCACAGGAAACGAAACAACCAGTACAATTAAAAATGGAAGAAAAAAAATATGCCAGACCCGAAGAGAGAGAGAAGGCTCAAGGAGGAGAGAGTTACAGGAGTCAGCATGAAAAAAAAATGATATAAACCTGTTTTATTGCAGTAGACTGAAACAAAAAGAGAGAACATTAACTATATTTAGAACTGTCATATTTGGGTGGGGCTTGAATAATGGAGAAAAGGAGAAAGAGCAGTCAAAGTTGACACCTTGGTACTGCACAGGAGAAGACGACAAAATAGTAACTACCTAAAATTAATAGAAAGGAAATAAGTTTAAGGCATCCAATACGCTCATCTCTAATAGAAAGCCTTCTGTAAGGCCATTTTTTTCACATTATCTGAAGAATGACTCCTCCTTGCATTTCTAAATATCTTTGGAAGCTCTCTTGCTACTACTATCGTTCTAGTTTCCAGAAGCAATGATGTTGTTCAGTTCCATATCGGCTGTTTGGTACAGATTGGGAGCTACTGAGAAGTAGCGTTTTGTTCCACTTCCACACAGCTTCATAGTACATCTATGTGCTTCTCAGCTTTTCAGCATTCTCCAAGATCTGAGCAGATAGGGGAATTCAAATTGTACCTGAGTCCTGCCATCAGGGTTTCCATTTTCACGGCCCTGGTTCTTTGCAGGGGCCATCAGGAAGCTTTTAAAGATTTTTTTTTAAAAAAAAGGTTGTTGCAAAACACTTTATTGGTGTAATAACAATCCATCGGCTAGATCCTCTGAATTCTCACCTTTCTTTTTTATTCATTAAAAAATCACTACCCCTTTTAATTGTAGAGATATAAAGAAAAAGACATTCCTCAGCAACAAAAAGAACTTGGGCAGGTACATTATAGTGATCTAGAAACTTCCAGTTAAACATTCACATCAGTGATGCAGGGTGAAATGGCAGTAGTGGTGGGCTTGGGCAGGGAAAAGACAGGTGACCTGCCATGAGGAAGCCTTCTGATACCGTACTTAATCAGCAGCCACAGCAGCCACAGCAGCAATGAGAAAGTCTGGGATTGCTATGTGGAAAAACTTGCTGACGTGGAAATAAGCCAGAGCACAGACTTATTGCATATGACCCTGAGATACTGAGTGACATGGGAAGAAATCGCATTGAAGAGGTTATGTGGAAAAGACTATTGGAAATTCTCTGAACCTCATGTTCATGATGAATAGCACAGTCTGCCAGATAGAGGAAAATCATTTATCCACCAAGGGGGTACAGCAGATCAGGACATTCCACCATCAGAAGAAGTTACAGAAAACCAAGTCAGTAAAAGCATCAGGTTACAACCTCTGCTTTTAGAGCAACCCAATGATAGAATGGCTCCACCAAATATTTCACCCATCCAAATGTTATACTTGTTGGAAACTTACCGTCCAGTTCTCCCCTGAAAGTTGAAAAATAAATCGGTTTCTTTCTTTCTCTGTTTCATTCAACAAGGCAATCTTCTTAAAAAGTAGTGAGTTCTGTTCAATCTTATCCAAAATGTTGTTGGTTTCTATGAAACCATTCTTCAGATATACAGCTTGTGGAATGCCTTTCCTTCTGCAGTCTAGCATTATGTCCCATTCTTGCTTTATCCTAAAACAGTGCAAAGGAAATTATTTCTCTCTTTTAAAGAACTGTAACAAAATAATATTCTAATGAAGAGTTCATTGTGCATCCCAATGAGCTTGCATTAGTTCTGCCTATATACAAGATAACCGGATGTGATTATCTCACAAACCAGAAGGGGAAAAGTTATTGGTTTAGAAAATATGGAAATGCACATTGACTAATCAAGTGACCAGGCACCCACCAAAACCCACTGTGCTGCACAGTTATATGTGTACTATTTAGTTCCATCTTTTTCCAGGGAAGGGGATTCTCCTTGTCCTTGAATTGTTTTCTGTTGCTATTTCAGCGACAGAATTAAAGAACTATCTGTGACTGAGCACCTCAGCTGACCATACAAAGGTCGATTGCTTGCTCATTTTTTGAATTTCTGATGGAAAGGGAGCAGACTGCCCCTTAAGATGGCATTTGATAGCCACTTAGGCACCTGAGATTTGCTTGAAATAGTAGGCTGAAGCTACAAGAACAGCCCACCTCACTTTTCAAATAATGTCTCTTTAGTTACAGCAAAGTATGTGTATGTGAGAGAGAAAGCAACTAAAACAGAGGAACAGAAGGGAATGCTACTCCAGCACCCAGATGGTCTTCCTAGCATATTGTTTGACACTGAGTATACATGAAAAACTTTAAGTCTGTTAATATGGTATTCCTTTCTGAAAATGATTTTGCAAATGATGTTGCAAATGTGGACCAGGAAAGACCACAAAGGTAACAGGGAATTCACATGAGCAAGACAGTGGTCATAAGGAGAGATTATCCAGACATTACCAGCTACAAAATGTCACACTAATATCACTGAACAAAAATAGACCCAGGAGAGTCTGACACACATTTTCTCTGTGAGCCTTAAATAAGCTAGTGTCCTTACAAAAGTTAGCTGCTTCTGAAAAGAGACAGCAAGAGGCAAAATGCAAGGAAAAACTCAAAAGAAACTCCATAATATGAAGAGGAATGCCATACAAAATCTAACAAAAATGAAAATAAATAAATCTCACTTGGAAGGTCAGAAAACACAACAGTTTGGATTTAGACAAGGTTATAACTTAATTTAAGAGCAGCAGAGTTGAACTCTTGGCCTACTATTATACAACCAGTAGGAAAATAGTCTACCTCCTAAAGACTGCCAAACAAGCAATCCTAATAGCATTAGAATGTAGCTGCCTGATCCATAGGTAGGTTGCCAGTGTCCAGTTTTGAACTGGACAGTTCTGTACTTGCCCTTTGTGTCCAGCAAATAAACTGAAAAACTACTGGACATAGAAATGTCTGGTATTTTCTAAGTAAGCCAGCAACCTTAGCAGCCAAGCTCCATACATGTGCACTTTCTTTCCTCTGTAGCTTGATAAAGCTTTGACTAAGTCCGCGGCTCAGCAGGGAGAAAAGCTTGAGAGGATGGCAGAATTTGCAGAGGAGAATCACCAGACACTAGAAGAGCCATTCCCATTAGGGAGATAGGAAGGTAGAAAGATTCTTTCCCATTCCCTTCAGTACCAGGAATCTTCAAAAAAGGAGACAAACTAGTCAAACTGATGTAAAACTCACAAGTTGCACGCTCTTGTTTTTTGAGAAATTTGAGTCTGGTCCGCTACAGGATAGACAACCATGTTCCCTTTACCAGGAAACTTATTTCATCCAAGGTCCTCACTCACTTCCCCTTTCATTATTGGCATTTTATTACTGTAGTTGTCCCTTCCACATCGCAACTTTCCCAATCGCAGTTCCAGTGTATCGGTGTACTCTAAATTGGGAATTTTGACAACATAACCATTTAATAAAATAAAATGAACAGCTGCAAAAAAAAGACATTCCCATCTATTTAAAACAGGGGTAGGGAACCTTTAACATTCAAAGAGCCACTTGGACCCGTTTTCCATGGGAAAAGAAAACACTTGGAGCCGCAAATAATTTTTGACATTTAAAATAAAGATAACACTATATATATTGGGTTTTTTAACCTTTTACTCCACTCATTCTGAGAAGCGCATGGATGTGCCCGCCCTGCTGCCTGCAGGGCGGGCAAGGATGGGGGCTGGCGGCTCAGCTCATGGAGCCACAGTGCAAGGGCAGAAGAGCCGCATGTGGCTCTCGAGCCGCAGGTTCCCTATCCCTGATTTAAAACATAAAGTTTTGCCCAAATGCCAAAACATCCACATTGATGTGCTGACATCAGCTTGTTACTAGCAATGTCATTATGTCATCAGTAGTGTGGTGTAGCCAGCGTGGTATACTGGTTAAGAGCAGGTGGATTCTAACCTGGAGAACCGGGTTTGATTCCCCACTTCTTTATGTGAGTGGCAGAGGCTTATCTGGTGAACCAGATGTGTTTCCACACTCCTACATTCCTGCTGGGTGCCCTTGGGCTAGTCACAGTTCCTCAGAACTCTCTCAGCCCCATCTACCTCACAAGGTGTCTTGCTAGAAATATATATATATAACCAGCCTGCTATATGTATCCACTGTCATCTGTATCCACTGTATCCACTGTCATATGTATCCACTGTCATCTGTGCATTCTTTCCTTGATATTTACTTTATGGCTTCTCACACTTTGTAGACAACTAGGCTTCCCCTAGTACTCCTGTCCCATGGGAACTGTGTAACATCCATTATCTCATAGGGCCAATTATTATACAGGTTAGCAGGGATGTAGAACACAGTCCTAAATCTGTTGTTTTTGCTATTTCCCTGGGACTGTAGAAGAGACACATACTGAAGAATCTAACAGGACAAATTCATGCCTAATAGGATGCATTCACCTTTATAACTCATAGGCTGTAAAGGCCTGATCCAGATAAACTTTTTAAATATATGAATGATGAACCCATCCTATCAATTTTTGTGGAGTTCCAAGGGCATGCATCTTTCTCAGAACTGTGCTCAGAGAGGCAGTCATTAACATACAAGATGCACATGCATTATTTATACAATGCAGAGATACCAGTATGTATATATCACTGCAGCAAATGCAGACTTGGTGCTAGGTTATGCTCCTTTCCCCTGCATTCCTGACTCCCAGAAAATGATTAAATCTACTGTGCATTATCTGATAGCATACCTGCAGATATAAAACCACAGTGCATTGCAGAAGAACATATTAAAGTTTAGAGACACTGAAACAAGAACATGTGTGTGAAAGAAGGTAAACAAAAGCAAACTGAGAGATCCTGGTAATGGTGTTACATATTTGTATCACAGCCAATCAAAAATACTAGCATTTTGTGCTAATCATATTTCATCAATGCTTTAAAAAGTAGCTTTTATCTTACTCTCCTGCTGATCATCCCAGTCTCTCCTCATATATGCAGCAAGTTGATTTATGCTTGCCTGCAGACACTCATGGATCCAATTGGATTCCAGAATGCTCTGCGGGACCCAGTGCTTCCCAGCAACTGATTGGATGACCTGATGGCCTAGTCAGCTCTCTGAAGCCATCAATGAGATCGCACCCCAACATTCTCTGCATTCCCATTCCTAGCTGGTTTTGTGGTATTCCCTGAAGCTGAGGAGGAAGAAATGAGAACTCAGACTGCTAGAGCAAATGTGGCAGAAGACTCGGGACAAAATAGTAAGAATTTCTTATAGAATGCTTATGAAAGTCTATGGTGGTGAAATCCCCGAAGAAAGAACACTTTGCAGTGAATATCGTGTGTACTCGAATCCAGCACAATTGTTTAGGGTGATTTGGCAATTTTTGGCCTTGTCAGACAGGCCCCCAAATAATAGAGATTTGGCCCTTAGCTGTGACAATTTGGTGAGCTTTTTTGAAGATAAAGTCTTATCACTCCACCAGGATCCTCCAGCCACACTTGATTTGGCAGTATTCTGGAGGCCTCTTGCCCATCTTCTAGTCTTATATTGGACCACCTCAGTAGACTCTCCCAGGATGGTGTGGACTGAGTCCTCATAGCTATGAAGCCTACCAGGTGCCTCTTGGATCCATGCCCATCCAGGCTGATGAAAACTAGTGGGGATCCCTTTGGAGAATACTATAAATCTATCCATAAATATTTATTTATTTATTTATTTATTTATTTTTTAAACTTTTATACCGCCCCATCTATCCATAAATTCTCCAAGATCCCCTTGGAGAATACTATAAATCTATCCATAAATTCTGGGATTTTCCCAGAGGGGTTGATGTGGTGAGACCACTCTAAAAAAATGCATTGTTGAATTCTCATGATCTGTCCAGTGTTGAATATTTTGTTCCTGGGCAAGATAATTGAAAGAGCAGTTATGGAGCAGTTCCAGAGGTTTCTGGATGAGATATCTGAATGAGATCCTTTCCAGTCCAATTTCTGTGCTGGCCATGGGGTGGAAATAGCTCTGACCATCCTCACAGATGATCTCTGGAGACACCTGGACCAAGGTGGTGCTGCTGATTTAATCAGATCTGTCAGTGGAATTTGACTTGATTGATTATAACATCCTAGCCAACATCCTAGCCAGCATGGGGATTCAAAGGACAGCCTTGCAATGGCTGCACTCATTTCTCCAGGGCTGGGGACAGAGAATAGCACTCATTGGTGGGCTGAGTCCCACAGAGGTTATTCTCTTACCAAGTTTGTTTAACATCTTTATGTGACCTCTTGCTGAGTTAATCCGGAGATTTGGATTGTTGACACCCAGTTACATCTGTTGGTGGAGGATTATCCAAGAGCTGCCCCAAAGGTTTTAGCCAGTTGTCTGGTGGCTGTGGTGGGATGGATGAAAGAGAGATGACTAAAGTTGAATCCAGTGAAGGCAGAGGTCATGTGGCTGGATTGACACAGGTTGGGTGGGGAGTGCTAGCTGCTAAACCTAGGTGTTGAACTGCTATAAACTGTGACAACTGTCAAGAGTCTGGATGTGCTTCTCTATATGGATGCCCAGGTAGTACACATGACTCATATGGCCTTTTTCCTTTTACACCAGACAAAGCAATTGACACCCTAGCTTTCCCACCCTACTGATCTTGCCACTATGATCCACTATGATCTAAAGCAACCTTTAGATTAGGCTACTGAAATTCATTCTATGTAGGGCTACTTTTGGTCCTGCTCTGGAAACTCCAGCTCATCCAGAATGTAGCAGTGAGGGTCCTTATGGACAGCCTGTGGCAGGCACACATCCAACCAATGCTCTACCAGCTGCACTGAATTCAGGTGAAGTACCACATCAGATTCAATGTTCTTATATTAAGTACAAAGCCCTAAGCAGTCTGCCTGTGAGACCATCTTTCCTGGTACATTCCTCAAAGATTGCTTTGATCTGTGAACAGTAATTTACTAATGGTCCCTGGCCCAGTGGTGGGATCCAAAAATTTTAATAACAGGTTCCGATGGCTGTGGGATTCAAACAGTGGCACCGCTGCACACACGCACCTCCAGTCCCTATTGGGCAGGGAGGTTGCTTTAGTAACCCCCTTCTCAGCACTCAGAAAAAATTAGTAACCACTTCTAGAGAAGTGGTGAGAACTGGTTGGATCCCACCTCTGCCCTGGCCCAAAGGAAGTTCAGCTAGTCTCAACCAGGCCTGGGAGGCCAAAGAGGCTTAAAGCTAAAGGTAGTCAGTTTCCTAAGCAAGCACTAGGTCATAGAGTGACACCACCTCATGCCATTTACTAGGCAGGCAATGGTTATAGGGTGGTTTGCAATTGCCATCCCTAGTCATCTACACTTTATCCCCAGCAAGCTGGGTACTCATTTTACTGAACTTGAAAGGATGTCAACCTCGAGCCCGGTACCTGAAACCAACTTTCATTGGAATCGAACTCAGGTTGTAAGCAGAGTTTTGACTGCAGTACTGCAGCTTACCACTCTTCCCCACAGGGCTATTCCATAGAGGCTTCAGAGGCTTCAGTAGGAACATATATTTCTTCAATCAATGAATGTCACATTAATGTTATTGTGACTGTTCTGTGGGATTTGACTGTACCAGTATTGTGGAGACATACATTATGCAGCTAACAGCAAACCATCTTTACTCATCTCTTTATTTGAAAACCCAATAGGGTTGCAATAAGTTGTCTATGACCTGACAGCACTTTCTGCCATTGCTGAACAATATTTATGATATCAGTAGAATGTGAACACTGCCTATTCTACATTATGAACTAAAAATGCTATGCTACTACAAAGATGTTTTCCACATTTAAAAATGTTATCCCACTTGTTCTGAACATACACATACAACTACTATTGCTTCACCCTTTTAGTCCCTACCCTGCCAATCTGGGAACATTTCAGGAATATTTTTTAAAAAACCATCCCTGCTGGACTCTCAATCTGCAAAAAACCTAGTGATTTGAACACTCGGTGGGTTACAAAAATGCAACCAGCAGCCTGATTGTCCGCTAGTTGCATAGAAACAATACTACTGGTGCTACGCTGGACTTAGTCAGTATAAAATAGAGATGCATTTGGTCACTTGGAAAGCCCAATTTATCTCTGAATAAAGGTATTGTGCACTTAAGATCAGATAGTCTAATCATCTGAAGCCACTGGGGCATCATCACTAACAAAATGAATCGATAAAGCCTTCCCAGCCTAGAAAAGTAGCATCCAAATCAATTTCTTTCCATTTTATTCAATACATTCTTCTAATTCTCACCCAAGCATGGAAAACCCAAAGCTTGTGCATGGAATATTGATGTGCATGATTAACTCTGGAGATGGATTAGTAATTTGTATGCTACAAGTCAGTGCACAGATTCTCATGGTCCAAACCAGGGTTCATTGCAACCTTCTAGTTAGTCAGTGTTGATAAATGAAGTTGTTGCTTTCTCTTCATGAATGTTCCAGCAGTTATGGATAGATTACATTAATAGTCAAGTAACAATTTATCATTTGCACCCATCTGGCAAACATATGCACAGATTATTACTTGACTATTACATATATGAAGAAAGACTCTGCCTCAGTATCCTTAATTCTATTGGCAACTGTTTGCCCAAACAAGTCTTATGCATGGTTCCCTTCCCATACCCAATGGCTGGGCTTACATAGCCATTAAAATGGAAAACTCCCATTGAATGAACCATGCTATCACCTTAGACTGAACACATTAAAATGGTTCAAATGTAAGAGTTTGATGTTCCTTGAGTGATCCCTGTGCAAACAGGCTGTTTTTATGCAGATCAAACAATTTATGCTGCAATCCTGGAAAACACTCAGGGAGTTCATTATCCACTGTGCTTGCATATCTTAAAGGTATGCCATGCAAGCCAGAGATATGGCAGAGTAACAATACCAAAACCCTGCACCAGAGCACAACCAGCACAATCACCAGCACAGCTAAGCCAGTCATCTGCCAGACCTTTGAGAATAAAGAATCTATGGGACACGTGGGTGCAGAAAGATAATTGTAGCAGGCAGACTCCACATCTTCAGATAAGTGAGCAGAATGGGAAATGGGAAGTCTGGTGGGATGGCACTGTGCACTGGTCTGGTCCTAATGCCCAGTGTAGTCCCCAAAGGGGGTGGGGACTAGAAGCATAGGGTACATGGCATAGGTCTGAAGGCATAGTATGCATGGCCTGTTCAGTGCACCCACACCTCTTTTCATGTGTGTGGCCATTGGCAGGAAGTGGTTAGAGACCAGTTGTCAACAGAGGGATGCCAAGGCCTGGGTTCGGACTTAAGACAGGCTTGTGATGGTTCAGGTAATGGCTACTAGACACCTCAAGCAGTCGATGCTTTTACTGGGGTCACGAGTAGGCACAATCAAGGGCCTGTTCTCCAACATGGTGGCAGTGATACGTGGTCTGGTAGCAGCACCCACCCCTTCAGCCTCCCTCCTGCTTCACCAATGACCACAGCAGGGATCTCCAAAAGTGTGTTCCAGAGCCAGCCTTACAACAATAGCTGTAATGGGAGGCACCCCTGCTGCTCATTACCAGGCACACATTGCTTGCATGGTTTCCATGGGGTGATAGTCAGAAAGATAATTCTTGGGGTAGTGGGGCCTTTGTCCCCCATTTTACTACTTCCATTTGATTTGGAGAAGAAAGGACTGTGGCCATATCCTAGCACAGATGGGCCTGTCCCTCTCAGCCAGTGTGGTGTAGTGGTTAGGAGCAGTGGACTCTAATCTGGAGAACCAGGGTTGATTTCCCTCATTTTCACATAAGGTTTTCTGGATAACCTTGGACTAGTCACAGAACTCTCTCAGTCCCACCTACCTAGTATGGTGTCTTTTGTCAGGAGAGGAAGGGAAGGAGTTTCTAAGCCATTTTGAGACTCCTTATGGTTGAGAAAAGTAGGGTTTAAATGCAAACTACTACTACTCCCCTCATGTGTCCTGGGGCCACATCTCCATGGCTTTCTGTCATGGCTGCACCACCATGCTCCTCTGATGTCTTGTGTGTCCAATGGTAAAGTTGCTGAAGCATTTGCCTGATCCCCAAACTCTGTAGTTTCCCTTTAGGAAACACACTAGTAGCACCGCTGCTGCACAGGTGTCCAACTACTTCCATCACTGCTGTCCTTGTGATTGTGCTCCAAGTCACAAATGCAAAATGGTTTAAATCTGGTTGTGAGGAGAGCACAAGTAATGGCAAACTATAGTTTACCCTAAAGAAGTCAATTCTGGTTACATCAACTTGAAGGTTTTTCTCCATCTTGGCTTCTAAACTGTAGGCAGGGTTTTTGTCTTATTCTTTTGGCCCTCCACTTTTCAGCCTTTCTGTATTATTGGTATATATTGGTTAAATAAGATTTGGTATAATCTTTCAAAAAAAACCCACGAAAGAATACAGTCCATGTACATTGCCAAGACAATTGGCTCTGAATGTATTTTTAAGGTCCCATCCATATTAGCACTGTTTTACTTGCCAAATTCATGTGGCAGCTGTTTCCCCTGAAAACCATTGGTACCAGAAGAAGGGGGGTAAAAAACTTCAGTAATTACTATTGTTTGTAGTGCAAGAACACAGCATCAATCACAAATATGGGTTCATGACAAAAGACCACTTTGATGGAGAACAGGAATGGTTCTCAAATAGTTATTTTTAGCAACTTCTATTCAAACCATATGAGAAATAAATATCCCATGTTATGTTACCCAAAATCATTATAATCAGATGACAAGAAATAATTTTACTCACTTGACAGAATGCACTGGAACTACTTATACACTGAATTGTTAATTTATCCCCCTTTCAACTTTTCCCCTTTTTGGTTGATATGAACTGTGCTGCATTCAATTCAAGTATATATAATTTCACATAAGTATATATAATTATAGTTAGTGCTGGAACAATTTTAACATAACTGCAGCTATTACCAGTCTAAAGAACGGTTACTTTCATTAACATTGTCAAATGCTTTCCCCACCATGTCCTGGTTTCCACATTACCAAACAAGAAACACAAATTGGATACAGTGTAGCAACAATGCTGCATAAAAGAAGTGTGCCTTAGCCAGAAAGAAGATATGTGAGTAGCTACTTCTTTTTACCCGTAATAACATACCAGCAAGATTTGTCTAAAAATCTGATTTAGATTGACCAAAAACATGACCATACTGCATATCAAGTTCTTGTGGTTACTGACTAACTGAGTTTACTTTTGGGGTTTGCAGCCTGATTTAGAACTCACTGATTTGAGGGTGGTCCACGGTATCCATAACACTGTCTTCCAATTCCACATTCCAAAGGAATCTACTTATTTCCTGTCAGCTTTCTGCACTGTCCAGCTTTCACACCCTTGGTTTTGGTTGCCAGTGACACGTCCTTACACTTAAGAATCTTTTTTATCTTCTTAATGGCTGCCCTTCTATATCTCAATCTCCCTTTGATTTCTTGGTTGCAGTCTCCTTTTTGGTTAATGATGGACCCAAAGTATAGAAAGTCTTGAAGAACTTCAATTTCCTAAATGTCAGCCTTAATGTTGTATAATTCCCCAGCAATCATTACTTTTGTCTTCATGATGTTCAGCTATAGCTCTACATTGGCACTTTCTGCTTTAATGGTAGTTACAACAAAATATATCCATACATAATTTCTGTCAATATTTCTCTGTCACAAGTTGGTTGCTTACATAAACAAATGGCTTTTCAAACTCCAGATTAAGCCACTGCAGCATCTGCAAAATACAAACTGATATACCATGTCTGCTAAGTACAAACTAGTAAAAACATGCTCCCAAATGATACCAAAATAGATGAAATTTTCTGTAGCAGACCCTAAAGTGGGCAAACTAGAACAATAAAAAAACTTGATTAATTCCAATTCCGCAACATATATTAAATTGAAAGTTGGACTGGTCAAATCCTGGGGAATTTCCAGCTCATTACCCTTATGTGCTTATTTAATTATTAATCTTGATACATCAAATTATCATTAGCTCTGCTAGTGGGGAACAGTCTCACCTGTGCTGACTGGATCTTAAGATTCTATATTAAGTTGTGCTAACTATACTATAACAGTTTTGTAAACATCTCTTGCATAGCTCTCACAATCCCATTTTTTAAAAAATGCAGTTCTTACAATTAGAATATGTATTATAATTAAAAGACCACTTCAAATAACTGGCAAATGGGCTTTAAGGCATAAGACTGTGTGCTAAAATAAATTTGACAAACTATTAAATGCCACAAAAAGATTATTGTGTTGACTATATGCCTGCTCCTCTGAAACTTGAGAAAAATGTGCAAGGTCAACTATACTGTTCAGAACTGGAAGACAGTCAACATTTAAATGAATCTGGAGTGAAGAGGAGTCAGGAAGTTGCCAGCCAGCTACACTAATGTTGTCTAGGCCAGGGATCTGCAACCTGCAGCTCTCCAGATGTTCATGGACTACAATTACCATCAGCCCCTGCCAGCATGGCCAATTGGCCATGCTGGCAGGGGCTGATGGGAATTGTAGTCCATGAACATCTGGAGAGCTGCAGATTGCAGACCCCCGGTCTAGGCAAATTGCTTGAAAACATATTCAGCTAAAATAACATATTATGACCTCAGCCTTGAGCAGCCAGCCACATACATAAAAGTAGAAGCAGCTCAAGACATCCAAGTATCTGGTGATGCAGTCTTCAGAAAAACCAAGGTACAAGTCCTTTTTTTTTACTGTCAAGTCACAGCTGACTTATGGTGACTCAGTAGGGTTTTCAAGGCAAGAGACTGTTCAAAGGTGGTTTGTCATTACTTCTGAGTAGTAATGACAAATACTCTGGTATGACAAATACTCTGGAATACTCTGGTATTCCGGTTGATGTCCCATCCAAATATGAATGAGGGCCAACTCTGCCTAGTTTCCAAGATCTAACAAGATTGTGCAAGCCATAGAAATCCAGGTCAGATCATAAGCCCTATACCAACGTTTATTTAGAACCCAGCATCCCCTTAAACAAAAGACCACCTACAAAGTCTCCTGCTCCATCTCCCTAGAGATATCAAGAATAACACAAAGAAAATAAACTGCAGTTCTTTACGCAAAAAACTGGCCTCCTTAAGGATCTTGATTCTTGAAGAAAGAGCAACCCCTGGGGTGTACAGTAGGACCACCATGGATAAATTGGTTACATTGGCTCCAGGAGTCACATAAGTGATGAGTTGCCTGTTTCTTGGCAACTGCCTAGTTCATTAGTTGGGCTACTCTTGCTGTCACCCCTTGATTATGTTTGAGTGAATTGAGGCAGAGCACTTGTGGGATTGGTCATGCTAAAAATGGAAAATATGTGGGACAAAAAGTTTCACTGTAGAATAATCAGTAGTATTTTTTCCAAGGGTCTGTATTAGGATCAGTGCTTTTTTTTAAAAAAAAAGTCTAGAATCAGGAACCAACATTAAAATAGATAGAGGTGCAATTCTAAGTAGCTCCACCCACACCCAATGGCAATGAGGCTACCACTTTCAGTCTATCATTACAGATTACTGCAATGTTCCAAAAGCAGAAAACAAAACCTAGAAACATGTTCAGGCAAAAACTGAATCTATTTAATGGTGTGTATATGCAATCTTTTGATTAAAACAAAATAAAACTGAAATTCAAATTTCTAAATATGTTGTTCTTTTTTGTTAACCTAACACAAGTCAAAGGTGAAACACTAACAACCTGGATGTTTAAAAAGTTAAAGATGGTAATAAATACATTGGCAACTAATTAAAATAACTATATAGGTTGGAACTATCCAGAAGGCAGGCAAGCGTGTGAAGGACACCAAAGATTTTAGAATAATGAAGGTCTGAAGAGGCTTCTACTATGGTTTCTCCAGACTGGTTGAATTGGCAATGAATTGGAAAATTAGGATCAGTATAAGAAAACATAAAGCAATGAACATTGAGACAACCCCCCCCCCCCACAACTCAATTTCAAGTGTATTCTGATGTGAATTGACGTAGCTATAAATATCCAGGAAAGATCTTGCAGTCGAGGTGGATAATTCAATGAAAATAGCAGCTTAGTGTACAGCAGCAGGGAAAAAATCCATGTTAGGGATTATGAGAAAAAGGATTGAAAATAAAAACAGCAAGCATCAAAATTCTGTGGTGTGGAGACATTTAAAATACCTCTTGCAGTTCTAGTCACCTTATTTACAAAAGGATATTTTAGAGTCTAAAAAGTTACAGGAAGTGGTAGATAAATATGGAACAATAAACATCATTTTTTTACAAAAAATATTTTAAAACATTGGAATTATTTCCCATTATATATTGGCATCAGGACCTTGCTGGCCATTTATCAAGACAAAAGACAGACAGACAGACAGACAGACAGACAGACAGACAGACAGACAGACAGACAGACAGACAGACAGACAGACAGACAGTATAAGTAGTAGTATTTCAACTTTTCCAAGCATATTAATCCAAATAGGTATCCCAGAAAGAAATGTTTCTTTGCCCAGTATCTGGCCATCATATCATCACTCAGAGTTCCCCAAAACTGTGCCTTTAGCCACAAGCACAATGTCACAATACCACTTCCCAAAGAAAGGATTTACCACCACGAACTTGCTGTTCCAATTAGATTATTTAAATTGTTCACTAAAGCCCACTTTTCTGATCAGGCCAAGGCGGATTCTACCTTGCTACCTGAAAGCCTCCCTCCCCTCTTTTACCTTATTTGGTAAGGTTATTTACCTTCTCACAGGACCCTAGACCACTCCTCTCATTTTACAAGTAGTTTACATGCTCGTGAGAAGCAGGAGAAAGAAGGTAGCTTTTTATGATTAGGCTATTTTATTGGAGCTCAAACTAGAAAGTATGCTATCTGACATACCTACTATGCATGTATCGTCCAACTACATTAAAACAACTTTGCACTTGCCTGTAACACATTGAGACTGCGCTTGCAGAAGCCAACCATGGTAACAAATAGCAATCTTTAGTGAAGAGTAGAACTCTCCAGAGTGCTCTTCCCCCCTTCCCCCTCCTAACCAAAGCCTCGGGGCAGGCTTTCCTGCCCAAAAAGTCACATGACTAGAAGGAAGAAGGAGCACTCTTGTCATGGAATCTGTCCAAAATCAAGGTAAGCAATCCACAACCAGTAGATGATCAGGAACAGACCACAGTGGGGAAGGAAGGGATGTGTGGCTGCACAGAAGACCACTGAATGAGCAACAAGTACAGGCAAGTGCAATGTTGTTTTACATCTTTGTGCCCCTCTGTGCAGTCCCACATTTGGAGAGTTGCAAGCTCATTCCAAACCAGGTGGTGGGTGTGAGGCTGTTACTGAAGCAGTAACCACCACAACATAGCAGAGTGAACATGCTTTATTGACCCAGTCATTTGAACAAAGAATGCAGAACCGCGTTCCCCACATCAGCATCATGACAAGAGTCAATGTTCACTCCATAGTGACGAATGAAAGTGGAGGCAGAGGCCATGTTGCTGTTTTGCAAATGTCCAGAATTCTGAAAACAGAATGGAAGGCAACCAAGCAGACTGGGAGCAAGTGGAATGAGCATGGACTGGAATGGGGGCAGTCCACCTTTGCAACAAAAAAGCATGCACAATGGCTTGAGAAACCCACCTAGACAATGTTTAGGTAGAAACTTGAAAACTTTTGTGAGAACTACTAAAACAAACAGCTGATTGTCTTTGTGGAAAGGTGCTGTGCAATCGAGATAAAACAACCCCCTTTCAAAGTCAAAAGAAGAGTGACAGAAAAACACCAGGAGGACTGTGTCTTGTCCCCAAATGGAAGGGAGACACCACCTTAGGGAGGTGCTCCAAACTAGGTCCAAGGATCACTTTATCTCCATGGATTTTAAGGAACAGTGGATCACTTTGAAGAGCCCATAGGTCACCAGCCTTCCTTGCAGAGGTAATAGCTTTGGGGAAAGCCATTTTGTAAGACAAATAAGTTAAGTCGCAGGTAGCCAATGGCTCAAATGGCTTCCCCATGAGATGGGACAGAACCAGGGCCAGGCTCCACAGGGGTCTTCATTGGCAGATAGAGGTTTGATAGACCTTTCAAAAACCATTTACCAAAGGGGTTAAAGAAAAGTGAATGACCATTGAAACCCAAATGGAACAATAAAATGGCAACTAGGTGAACCTTAATAGAGGAATTAGAAAGCCAGAGTCCTTTAAGGATAACAGATAATCAAATACAACAGGGCGCTGAGAGAAGGTAGGGTTGATAGATCGATTCCATGTCCAACAAACCAATCAGCACCACTTGGACTCATAAGAGTGCCTAGTGGATGGCTTACATGAGGACAGAAGGACCTGCCAAACCTTGTCAGGCCACAGTTCTACTGAAAGACCAATATCATGGTGCCAAATCAGGACCCTGGTGAAGAGCTCATCCTCTGGGGGGAAAAAACAGGACATTGCCCTTAGCCAGCCATTGGAGGACAAGGAACCAGGGCTGCCTGGGTCAATGAGGAGCAATTAATATCCCCGAGGCCTTGTTCGCCAATATCTTGTCCACCACTCTGTGCAGGAAACTGAAAGGTGGGATATACAGAAACCTTTCATTCCAAATGTGTCCCACATTGAGTTGTGGCCCACCCTGTCAGGTCTTGGGACTGAAGTCAATAACCAGACCCTGGTGGTTAGCTCAGAAGTCTTTATTGATGACAGCAAATACCTGGCTTCCAGAAAGCCAGTTCTGCTAGACCCGTAGTGGCGAACCTTTGGCACTGCAGATGTTATGGACTACAATTCCCAATGGGCCATGCTGGCAGGGGCTGATGGGAATTGTAGTCCATAACATCTGCAGTGCCAAAGGTTTGCCACCACTGTGCTAGACCATGAAAGTACAGTTGCCTTTATTCCCCCAGAATTCCCCCAGAATTCCTGCCATAAATCCCTCCTCCCATGGAATGTAAAAATAACACAATGGAAAGGGAGATGATGGGAGTTGAGCATCCCAAGGCCAGAGCAGTGATAGTTCTCAGACATCTGTCACCCCTCCTGCTAGGAAGGCACCAGGGTTGCTCTCAGTTAGCTACAGTTGCAAGCATCAAAGGAAAACAAAAGGAAGGGAAAAGGTCCATTAATATATTAGAATGTGAAGACGGTTGCCCCCTCCCCACAACCCAGGTGTGAGTCTTTGCACCTCAATCAGCTCATTTTGATGAGAGGGAGAAGCACATCCTGACACATCCCCACCCGCAAACAAAAAAGGTGACATTGGCCAATCATGGGTGAAGCAAACAAGTCAACCTCGAGAGTTCTCCACATTTGGAAGACAGGTCTTAAATAAGATGGATTTAAGGCCCAGTCCTGGTCTGAGAGAGTCCCAGCTCAGAGAGTCCACCAGAATATTGAGATGGCTGGCAATGTGAATTGTGGAGAGCTGTAATTGGTGGTCAAAGGAGGTGAGTTCCCTGCAACAACAGAGTGAGGCAGTTGTATTGTCCTTTATCAATCTGCTTGGAAATTCAATGTTAGAAGTGTTAGAAAACCTTTATCAATCTGCTTGGAAATTCAATGTTAGAAGTGTTAGAAAACCTCATGACCTGTGACCTACATAAGTGGAGGACCAGATCCTACCTTACAAGTGAGTACACACAACAATTAAATCTGGTAGTGCTCCCATCCACAAAGCAAGCACAAAGATTACTTTTCCCAAAGCTTTTGTAGTAACAGGTCCCACTCTCCAGAACTGGGTTCCAGGTAGGTTAATTATGCTGGACCTGCTGCTATCTATGTCTGTCATCTCTCATAGATACAGTACCAAATTCCTTAGTTCTGTCCATGTGAGCTCAATCACTACTTACTGAATGTATCTGATCATGAAGATGGAGTCTACACATGACCATTTGCTCCCATACTAGAGTGAACATACACAGACCAGCATGCATGGTCAAGATCAACGCACTTGATCTTGCTCTCTCACTAAGTAGGTTGTCCTGCACCTATAATGTCATGGCTGCAGGGCTTCTTTGTTAGAGTCTGGGAAGCACTATTTTGTAAACACTTAAGAAGAAATTAGAAATAATTATCTGTGTTCGTTCATGTCCCTTATCATTGTTTAGGTATATGTCACTTGCTTGTAACAGCATAATTTGAGCACATGTGCACAAATAGGCACTGAAAGAGATGGAAAGAATGCTTTGTTTTTAGAGAAACCCACAAAAAAGTAAGAATTGGCTGCTTGCTTTTAGCCCAGACAGCCAAATATCTGCAGCAGTACAGAGTCTGAGTACAATGAAGCAGCCTAGGGGAAATGTGATGTAGCATGAGAATATTAACTGGAAGACAGATGTCTGTGGGACCAAATGTAATATAAATCATATGAGCACAGAAGAAACAAATCTCTCAGACATACTTTATGTCTGTGTTTACATACCTAATAAATTACGTCACAAATATTGACATACGGTGCTGATCATATATTTTTTTTCTTTTTAGTACAAAAGAAGGGAACAGCTACATGCAACCATTTTGACCTAGAAGGAAAAACACAGCTAAAACAGCACGTCTGCATTCACTTTCCCCCACACAGACCATAATTTAAGTTCAATCAATGATTTGTATAGATAAACTACTTCCAAATAATGCTAGCATGCATCTTTTGATAGGATTCAGACATTAACCAGCAATCAACTCATACATACAATTCATCTTAAAATTTTTAGCACAAAGAATTGCCAGACATAGGTTCATTGAAGAATGGAAGTAGAATAGGTAATATTTTGACATGGATCTATTGATCAGAAACAATTTAGTAATACATGTGTCGGTAACAATGAAAAACATATCAAAATCAACCCCCCATTTTTTCTGAGGCCCATCACAGCGGAACAATTTCAAGTGGCAAACCTGCTATCTGAAATAAATTGCCTTTCACAATATTAAAATCAGCATTACAATTTGAGGGGAGTGAATATGAAACATTTTTTATTTTCAACTGGGGGGGCAGAGGAGAATCCTTTCTTTTCATGGTTCTGGGACAATGCTAGTTTTAAATGTTGAATGTTTTAATGCATACAAATGTGTTATAAAATGTGAGTATAATTTGAGACACTATATTTTTGGAAAATTATTTTCTGGAGCAACACTGGAAAGCATATGATGCAGCTATAATGTTGAAGCTGAACAGATCTACAATGTCCCGTTGTGTGTTGGGCAGGGGGGTTGGATCCAAAATTTCTATTTTGCTGATGTCAACTTTGCTCCTGAAGAAGTGCACTGTATTGGCCAAGGGCTCTTTGTCTCTTTGGATACAACCCTCTGTGGTTATTTCAAAGCCCAACTTGTGGGCCATTTCAGAAACCCCTGGTTGGTCACTCTGCAAACAAGATTCAAGACTAGTGGGCACTTGGTAACAATAAGATGAGTTCCTCTTTTGTTCCCATAACTGTAGGATCCAATTTGAAATGTTTCCCTTAACAAATAGTGACTTTGCACTCTCAGTTCCTTATATAGAATAACTATCCCAATAAATTTAACATGAGCTTAAAACTGAAAGCATCTTGAGATGGAGTTCTGAAGTAATTCAGCTTACAGACAATGCAGCAAGCATTTTTCCTCTAGCAAATCACTAAAGTACACAGTGCAATGACGTAAATTCCCTTCAAAGGAAAAATAATGAGACTGCAATAGTCATTGTCAATGAGTAATCCATTGTTTGTTTTATAATTCAGTTAGATTTAAAAGAGGGGAAAAAGCATTTTCTTACTTTTCTAATGAGCTTTTGGTCAGTCTTTCCTGCTCCTTTTTTTGCTGTTCCTTGTGCTTCTTAACCCGAATCTCCCACATACCTCTTATGGCAGAGAAGTCGAATATGATCACCTGATGCCCCATACTGTTGACATTAAGGATTGCCTGCAACAGCAATTTTATTAAGACAGATCTATCAGATTTCTGTAGCATTTTCAGAAGTAAATTGCTGCCAGTAGAGAAAAGTTTGAAAGAGGACTTGGTGCAAGAGAGAAGAAAGGTTAACCCTCATTTAGTATCAAAGTGCGTCAGGCAGTTACCCGGAACAGAAAGGCAGTGTTTTATTTTGTTATTTTCTTGCCAGGGCTAATGACAGTATAAAAATAATGATAGTATAAAAATAATAATTTTACATCTCTATATAAGACTGCATCTCCAGTCACTCAGTGCCCTTAGGTCAGCGTTCTGGGGCAATACTTCAATTGCTAACACGGAGACAAGCCTGCCACCTCCTAAATCACCAATATAAATATAGCTATAAATCGAGGTAAAACACCTATCCTTTGCTCAGAGTCACTGTTGAAGATATAATCATTTCAGCTTGATTTTTATCAAAAAATGCACCTAAGCCTTCTATATAGGGTTTATGCTTTGTGTTCATAAAAACAGTTCACTAAGACCATTTGAGCAAATTCTATCTAAAAGTCAGAAAGACTTTTAAAAATGATTGCTTCTACTGAGACCAAAAAATGACTGTTTCTTTTCCCCTTTTTAAATTCACTTGAGATTTCATTAGATGGTGGATGCCATTTTTATGACACTTGTTAATTAAAGAAAAAGAAAACAAGGAAGGGAGAGTTGCTCTATTATCATAGAAACAGCCTATCTTTTAAAAAAAACCATGGCTGTCAAAGGACTATTTACTCACCCTCTGCTGTTGCTATTGAGAGGTAGGAGCTTTGAGCCTTTGAACTCTAAAGCTACTCCTCATCACAGGCATGAAAGGGCAAAAGCCAAAGGGTCCTTGGCCTTGCATCCCTGTAGGAAATGAAGGTTTTTGCATTCCTATATGTGTTTACCACTTTGGTTTTGGTAGATGTTAGGACAGGTTCCAGATTACAACAACAAAGAAAATTCTATGGTGCAGGAATCCACTTGGAAGGTGATGATAAATGCTTTGTGTCCAAATCCAGTCAATGGCATGGAGTGTGCCATGTTTGTTTTCTTCCCTGAAGACAAAATGGATTTCACTAGGCAACAATCTAAGCTGATAGAACTCTTAGAAGAGAAGGTTTGGAGCTTATGGAAAATGGAAAATGTTGCTAACCTTCTTGAGATTAAGGAAGAGGAGGATTTCATTAACAGATGACATGAGGCCCTGCATAGGGATAGGGAGACAAGTCAAGGAGACAACACAGAGTGGTTAACTTTCTTAATGAGCCTCCTCTGAGCACTACAGCACAAACCTGAAGGCATTGAGCAAAATGGTAATCAGTGCCATTGGAGCTCAGGAATTGCTTACATGCTTTTGCAGTGGCAACAGAGATGGAAACACTTGCAGAAGAACCATAACCACAGGTATCATGTGTTTTTGTTGTTCTAGATGTTTTTTCTTTGTTCTTTTAAAAACTACAATAAAAATATTTCTCCCAAAAACCTTCTAGTCCAAGAAGTGTGTTGCTTGCCAGAGGCAAAGTTTAAAAATAGTACAGATTAGATGCCAAACTGATCAGATCTACAGATCATTATTCATTGGTGATGATCCACCTGGGAATGAACAAAATGGCCATCGACACCATCACATGCATTAAGGCAGACTATGAATTTCTCAGGAGGCAGCTGAAGGGAATGGGGTCACAGGTGGTATTCCCTTCAATCATTCCCATCAGAGGAAGAGGAATGTGATAGGAATAGGACATAATGAAGGTGAATCATTGGCTGCAGTGGTAGTTCCAGCAGGAGCAACTTACATTCTAGGACCATAGACTAGATTTTCTGGAAAATGGCCTATTAGCACATGAGAGACTTAACTTATAATGCTGGGAAAGGTGAGTTTGACGGGAACTTGGTTAGATTCAGGAGGGTTTTAAATTGTCACCACAAGAGGAAAGTTATGACCTATGTAAGAATGTCAATGAAGAAGAGCAAATAGGCAAAGGTGAAAGGCTTCAGAGATCTATGTACCAATGTGTAAAGCTCTGGCAGTAAGGAAGAAAAACTTGAGCTTCTAATGCAAACAAAGGGAAATGATTCAGTAGGCATTACAGAGTATTGGTGATTTCCATGACTGGAATGTAGTAGTGGATAGATAGAAGTTATTTAAAAAAACAGTGTCAAAAAGAAGGTGGTGTTGTGCTGTATGTGAGGAGATGGTTTGCTTGTCAGGAAAGAAGGACAAACAATATTGTGACTGGAGTTTGGTACAGAGTGCCTGATCAGAGCGAGGAGGCAGATGCTGCCCTCTTTGGGCAGCTTGATAGTGGCTGAATTGCCACTGAAAATATAATCTAGGTACAACCAAGTTTCAAAAGAATTAGCACCTTTTCATCCAGGTTCCAACATCCTCACTATAGCATGTTTCTAGTGAAGACATCTAGGCCTGTCTCGGGCGGGGGGGCGGGGTGTGTGCCTGCTGTCAGGGGTGCAATTATTAAGCACCAAAATTTCAGAGTATCTTTAGGATACCCTCCTGATGATACCACCCAGGTTTGGTGAAGTTTGGTTCATGGGGGCCAAAGTAATGGACCTTCAAATATGTAGCCCCCATCTCCTATTAGCTCCCATTGGAGTGTTTTTTTTTTCAAAAAAAAGGTGCATATACAAGCAGGTCCAGGAAAATCCCGTGATAAAGGGAGGAAGGAGTGCCAGAAATGAAACTGATCTGTGTTCTGCGGTTCGGCTGTGAGGAGATCTTGAGGAAACCTGGCTATTTCAGGTAACTATCCCAGGATTAATTCCCAGTGGGAATTCACCCAGTATGTCCAAGCAACTTCCCTGATCTGAGTTGGGTGACAAACTCTGCTAAGTATCCAAAATGACATAACTTCCTGACCTACCTACCCATCACCAATGTGCAGTTCTGGAAGATTCTCCTCCAAAAGGATGTAGACAAAATGGAGTGGGTGTAAAAGAGAATGATGAGAATGAATAGGGGCCTGAAGACCAAGCCTTATGAGGAAAGGCTGAGGGGATTTAGAATGTTCACTCTGGAGAACACTCTAGCCTTATCCATCCTGTATGCCACAGACTTATTGAAGCCAAGCTGACTGTCCTGGGTCTAACTGTGGACACTCTAGCCATGTTACCATCAAATGAAATGCTGAAGACAATCAAAGGCAAACTTTTTGAGGCTGAGTACCAGGGCCTGATGGCCCAGGCTAGTAACTACTGTTCGCCAATTTCCCTAGGTATTCTATACGACTCCTGGGAAATAGCCAAATATCTGTTCTTACTTCCTAACCCCAAGCTGTGCCATGCACTAACTTTAACCAGGTGCAATGTCTTACCTTCTGCTGTGAGATAAGGAAGAGGTACAAGACCTTGTGTATGTAGCTTAAATAGTAGGGAATCTATACACCTTGTTCTACTGCCCTCTATATGAGATAACTAGATCAAAGTTTCTGCTACCTTTTTTTGTCAGTTCTGAAGTGTAACGACCCAAAGGACCCCCAGAATATTATTTATATATATTTCTGCTTTAAAATCATATTGGCAAAAGCCAGTTGCCAAAAGCACTCCTATGGGTGTAGGTAGCAGCATGTCATAAGGTCAAAACTACTTTAACAAAAGCTAAGATGATGAGTTACCCCAGCATAACCTGGAGGTCTCATTTGAGTCACGAGAATGCTTGATTACCACACCTTGAATAGAAACTGTTAAAGACAAAGAATATGGAAAGCCACCTCAGTATCAGATTCTGCATTTCCCTATCTCTTCTGGAAACCAAGTTAGCAACAAAGGGTTGCTTCTTTGCATCTCCTCTTCCCATTGTTATGAATTTTCCTAAAGCACCCACCTTTCCCCAGTCTAATGTCTCAGCCCAAAATCAGAGTTACTTTGCATAAAGCCATTCTGTGCTTCCTGACTTAATCTAGGACCAATTGACTCCCACTGTCCCAAGGTGTAGAACAATAGAAGAGTCGCTAATTAGCTCACCCAGCAAGCCCAGCATGGGAAATTCCAGAGAATTTGGAAAAAGGAAACTTAAAACTCACTTGTTCCCGCCTCTTCCTGGGCAAAAGGGTATAAAAGCTCAGGTCACCCCAACACATGTGCTCTTGGCCACATGTTCCTCTCTTGGTCATGTTGGTCTTGAGACACAATATCATCTTCACTGGGTCTCTGTGCTGGGCATTGCGGATTCCCTGCCTTCTACTTCTACTCTTCTAAGAATCGTTAGGTAACGTGATGTACTCCCACAAAAAAACCCCTCCCTCTCTATCTCCAATCTATATTTTAACACCTTTCTATATCTCAGGAACTTGAATGTATGTGCCCTTGTGTCTTACTGTGTGTGTGTATTTTTAAACAAATTTATATAAAGCATTTAAATTCAATTTGGACTCTTGCTTCTCTGTGGAATATTCATTGCCAGAATTCATTCCCCGTATTATACAGTCTAAAAGATCTCCTCTCGGCCCCTCTCCTGATCTGCCAATGTGAGTGTTCATTCCCCTTTGCTACTTTTATGTGAGCTGTTACACTTTTTAGCAGCTGGTGGAGAATCCTATCCCAAAATCCCCTTCCCCTGTTAAGGCCGTAACAGAAGGCTGGACTGATCAACAAAAGACATCATTTTTTCTGAATAATTATTTGGGTGCAGCTTTAGAACAAATAGCTAGGTTTCTTAGTATTGTTATAAGTATGAGCTCCTATTCAATTTTTGCCTGGTCACTGTAAGTTCATGTTTGGTTACTGTAGCATGTGTGTTCTTTTTTATTTGAATGTATGCCATTAAAGGTTCTTGACATGATACATAGTTATCTTCTCCTCAGTCTTACTCTCACAATAAATTTGTGATGGAGGTTAAACAAAGAGCCTAGTCTAAAGAACCCAACTGAATGATATGGCCAACCAACATTTGGATTACATTTCCTCAAGCTTGGTCTAACACAGGGGTAGGGAACCTGCGGCTCTCCCTACCCCTGGTCTAACATTTAACCAATACATCACACTGGCTCTCTCTCTAATGCAGAAGGCAGGAAGCAGTGGGACTTCCTTATATCAGGTAGGGTATTCTACAACATGAGGGCAACAGCTTAAAAGACTCTATAACAATTACCTATCAATATCATGTCTGAAAGTGAGGATTCCTACAACAAGAAAGACCAGCATATTTCAGAATCTGTCCAGGTTCATATGATTGAACACAAACCTTCAGATACTTCATCCCCAAGTGGTTTAAGAACAAAAAGATTAAAACAAAAACAATTAGAGACACATGGCATTTGGTAAAAATTGATGTTTTATTTCTCTTAATTGCTAGCCTTAAAGTTTTGCTTCTCTAAAATGTCTCATTCCACATCTTCAGTAATTCATGAATGTTTTCCATCACTGGGTACTATCTTAACTAGTACAACAACCTCCCAGATAAATGGCCAGTTCCATCAATCAAATGACTAGAATATACAACTTTCATTATATTTTATATCGTGCTGTCTTTTTAATTGATTTTTTTAAAAGTACAGTTTCTATGTATTAATGTATGTTTTATGATACCGCAGGTAGTCTTGTTGCACAGCGTAGAACTCACAAATTCTGATGGAGTAGTAATACATTTTCTTGGTTGAAATCTCACTGTTATATTACTGTCAGAGACCAGAGTTTAGCTGGGCTTTGAGAAGGAGTGAAATTCAGAAGCTGTATTAGTGACTGTTTTTTGCCTTTCCTTAACTGCTGGGGAAACTGAGGTTACTGCATGGAAGCATAGTGTTTGAGAATGTGTGGATGTGTATAGACTGCTGGGGAGTGGTATCTGTCAGAGGTGCTCATTCCTAACTATAGCTGGATGTAAATTTGTCTATATTGGTTCACTTAGAATTTCTAGAGATGCAGCCACAAATCTTCTTTTTTTAAATGTACACTTAGCCATGTTGGTCTACAGCAGCAAAAAATAAACAAGAGTCTTTGTGGCACTTAAATACATAGAAACTTTATTCTATCATAAGCTTTTAAGGACTATGCTTTAATTACACTTTGTTAGCCTTTCAGGTGCCACAAGGCTGTTTATTTTTATCAACAGCAGGGAATGAACAAGCCCTAATCTTGCCAGTTTTCCACTAAAAAAAGTTCTAACTGCATCCCTTCCTGCAATCATGAACAGTTTATCTTTCAGCATACTTATATTTCAAGGAAAGGAACCCAACTCATTAACCCCAGGAAGGGCAACCCCAAGGGAGAAAGATTACTATGTAAAAGAGTGCCACAGGCCCATTATGCATGGAACAATTTCCCATGATACTCCTTGCCCCACAGTGCATTCACAGTGACGTCCTTTTGCATTTCCTTGTTTACATGCAAGGAGGTGCCCCAATGCCTGCTGCACAGCTTGCATGGTTGCCTGCCCCCACTTCTGGGTCACTCCCCCTTCAAGCGCAAGATTGAAGATTGCCAGTGTGTGTGTATATGTGTGTTTTGAACCCTTTAAATGTACTACCCAGGTTTTCCTGAAAACAAGACAGGGTCTTATATAAATTTCTGTTCCAAAAGTTGTGTTAGGGCTTATTTTCAGGGGATGTCTTTTTTTCCCCATGATTTTGCCCCCCCCCCCCACATGACCAGATCAGCTGCATCGAGGAATCTGTAACTAGGACTTATATTTCAACCATCCTCCAAAAATCCCGAAAAATCATGTCAGTCCCTGAGAGGAATGAGGAAAGGGAAAGGCTGAGCTAGCATCCAGTCCCAAGAATAAAAAGGGGGAGGGAAAGAGAATGAGAACACAAGCAAACTTTCTGAAAGGGGCAGGCAATCCATATCACAATCCACTTTCCCCAATGATTCCTTGGCACGCAAGCCAGACACCTCCTCCCTCTTTCAATGAGCTCTCCAGATAAGAAAGATTTTATTCCCTTTTCATATATTCCTCAAGCCAATGCCACTATGGGAAGGCAAGGGTCCTCAAGGGGAGGGGACACATGGAATGAAAAGCTGGCAGTAAGTCAAAACTGATGTAAGAGGCTCAAAGCTGGAAGTGGTAAGGCTGGAAGGAGTAAAACCTTGATGTGAGGAGAAATATTGAGGTTTCCCTGTTCTCACTAATCATGGGAGTTCCAGGATCTTCAGTGCCATAGTGGGATCGGTTCCGTACAAAAATCTCTGCAGTGGAAGAAGCTTCCCCTCACTGCGGGGCAGAGCACCAGTGAATAATCGGCCTCAATCTGAAAGGAGCATCTCAGAATAAACCTAAGTCTGAAAGACAACTCCCAAGGATACAATATGCTACAGACTAATTGTCAAGCCACTTACACATTACATATATTTTCTGTCGGGGGGGGGGGGTTAGATGTCAATCAAGTCCACATTTGCGAACCTCTGCTCAAGCCTTGCACTCTGTATTTCAACATTTTTACTTTCATTGTCTGACTCACTGGCAATTTATCATCTGCATCATCTCCTATAAATACGCAGCTCTGTACTAGCAATCAAGTGTTTGAATTACTTATATATGAATAAGATATATATTTAGGTAAATCCCTTCTTGGATGTGAACTTTTGCACCACTGCAATTTAGAGGCCATGGATGGGGGAACACATTTAGTTGTGTTTTCCGAACGTCTTTGAACTACAGAGCCTGCTGCTGAATGTCAACTTTCCTAAACGACATCTGCTTCTGAATTATTCTTTAGGTCACAGCATGCCTTCCTTGGATGATGCATTGTTATAGTATCACTCAGCTTTATGATCTATTAGTATGAGAGATCATGAAAGCCCGTCATTTTGGCAGTATACTATACTATACAACACAGAGATCAGGCACAGAAAAAAGGTCCAAGATTGTAAAAAGGGAGCCAGTGAATGATTTATAATGGTGTCACCTTTGACAAAGAAGCTCCTATGTTGGAGTCTATTGTAGCAGGTAATCTTGTCCTTAGCAATTCCCATTTACACATGGAAAATTTACTGGGCCTCAATCAATATGCTCATGTTTAACACATAGAGCACGATTCATCCAGTGCCTCTCCAATGATTTCATCAGATTTATACAAGCAACAAATCAATGCATCAACTTGAATTCATGGCTACTGCAAAATCCATTGCTGCCTTTCTCACAACATGGGATGTAACACACACACAACTTTTCAGAGAATCTGTTTCCATTAACACCACAGCTAAATTGGATGCTTTATTTTTTTCAGGATTGAGTTTCCAAGCGTCACATTAGAAAGCATCTACTGAATCTTTGTTCCTGGAGGGCTTAATAACATCTACACATCCTCCAAGGACACTCTCTCCTCCAAGATTTCATCCTCACAATGATTCCATATGGTAGGTTTGATTGGGTGAGAGAGACTAGATCTTTCCAGGCCTACCCAAACACTTCAACATTATATAATTTTAAACTTCAGGAATGGGATTTTTAATATTTTCTCCTCATATTCATGAAGCTGTCTCATATTATTATACACACCCAGGACTTTCTCCTAACAATTTTTAAACAAAGTAGGAAGGCAAGCTTCTAACTTAGCATGGAAAGGCTGAGGGACTAGGGTCCATTCCACATAGCATGAATAAGATGTCCTGAGGATGCTAAAAAAGGCATTCTGGGGAGGAACTCTGCACAGCTTTTTCCCCAAGATGTCCTCAGGATGCCTTATTTCTGCTCAAATTGTCTTTTTCTGAGAATACTTTGAAGTGCAGCTTTTTTCCCTAAGCCGCCTGCAAGATGTCCACTGTGTGGTTGTGCAGAATGCAAAGCTCAGGAGGTGTCTTAGCAAAATGGTCAGGTAGGAAATAGTCAGAGTTTCCACTGTGACACCTTTGCTGTCTGGAAAGCATCCTCTTTTTAAGACATTCCCCAGACATCTTATTTTGGGTGCACAGAGTGAAAATAAGTAGTTGCCTCCTTTTGAGACATCCCACAGATATCTTTTAGGATGCTTAACCCTTGCCCTACAGTATCTTATCAAATAGTCTAATCCAAGGAGCTTTTTTCCCCCCAGTAGGGGAGAAACATTGCCTTATTTACCCAATGAAATAATAAATACAACCGGGGTCTGTTTCCCCAGTCAAATTAGCAGCCACAACCTTATGGCTATATTTGGGTATTCAAAAAGTCAGGAGATAAGTCATAGATCTTTCAGTGGAACATGTAGTTTGAACCTTTGGTCATCATAAAGTTTTACCTGTTTGTTGAATAGTAGTTTAAAACATTGTCTACTTCTTTCCCTTCCCCAGAGTATCTTGAAATAAATGATGGAAAAGGTAATTTTATAATCTACCTCCTACATATACCTCATCATTTCACACATCTGATTTCACACAGTGCTTTATTGAAGAAGCTGTATGGTTAAGACGTTCACTTTATGATGGGCCCCTGGAGAAGCTGGACTCTGGCAATTCTCCCTGGCTTCCTGACCACTCAAAAACTCAGCCTGTGGCTACTGCTCCCATACTGGTTGTCCAAATGGAGACAGAAAACAAACACCTACATTTTCCTCTTGTTCCTAGGGTTTCAGGTTGTGATGAAAGATGTCAGAGATCTGTATTTTTCCCATTACTCTGTGGTTGTATCAGGATACATCACTCATATAATTTAAAATGGATGAATTCTCTCTCATATCAAGTTTTGATATATGTCTTACTGATCAAGTGTAGCTGCCATCAGAAAACCATGACTGGGGCTGTGTATCAGGTAATGCAGGTGTTGCACTTCACATGTCCATACCAATTGACATTGGCAGAAAAATTATCATCATTATAGTCAGGTTGCTGCTTGCATATGTTACTACTGCATCCTGAAATCTCAAGTCCATGGAACTCAGATTTCATGACAGTGGTATTAATTTGGTAAACCTTTGGAGAAAGGGGGTTGATTTTTCTTAATGATAAAACAATATTTCTCATTTGGTTTTAAATAGAATGCCACAACATGCAGCTGAACAGTCCTGGGGCCAAGTATAGTTTCTGTGGGCATGGTACAGATTTTAAGGACAAGCCTCCTTTCCTCAGTTTTTTCATGCACTTACAATTACATGAAAGGTCTGATCTGTTTCTAAAACATATTGACCATATTATGGCAACCAACCTGCAGCACAGGTCTAGTTCCCCTAGACTCCCTGGTTTCCAATAAAATATACCCATTTTTTGTCCTGCAGGATGAAGTCCTGAATTAATCTCATTAAGGAAAGGAAATATCTTGGGAAGGACACATAAGGAAAACCATAAACTAGATATTAAGACAGTAGTATAGGAAGAGTTAAGTAGCTTCATTAAAACAGCAGGCCTAAGGTTTCACTGAGTTTATTTCAGAAATTAATTGCTTATCTGTTGATGTAGCTAGTCTATGTCCCTATTCCAATGAACCTCCTCTGCATTCCAAGCTTACGATTACAGACCAAATATCCCAATACTTTGTTGCAACGTAGGATGCTCTAGGCCTATTTCTAATTTCTGCACATTCAAAACTGCAGGGAATTTAGGATTCACATTTTGGACTGCAGTCTTGGAATGCAAATTATTAACAGGGTCCATGTTGATCACAATATTGTGTCCAAGCTCATTGGAGGGATATTCATTAATTAAATTTCAAATTACAATCAATTAATGTCTTTGCTGTATTTTTCCTATTTACCCTACTCATAAAGTACTAATGTGCTTGTCATCAAGTATTATAAATGCTACACAATTGGGCAAAGTGTTAGGTCTCAGAACCTTAAGCCAATAAACAGACTCTGAAGTATTGATCAGCAGCATTTATTGATGAGGTATTGAAGCACTATACTTGGCAAAGCCAGTTCTGATGAAATTGGCATTCACAGTCCCCTTTATTCCCTGTTGAAAGCCCCCCTCCCGGTTTCCCAAGAATTCATGAAAAACACTCTTTGGAGCCAAGGTGCCCCAAGGTTGGTGGCAGATAGTGAGAGAGCCACCTAGCTTTCTGCACCACGAGATAATGGATGTAATTATTTTCTTATGGGACAGAGGTGCCAGGGGAAGCCTAGTTTCCTACAAAGCATGTGAAGCCATAAAGTGGAGAACAAGGAAAGAATGAACAGATGGCAGTGGTTACATATATTTTTGAGCAGCATTGGTTTGTTATTTCAATCAGTTACATAGAGTTAAGAACGCATCCCAATCACTCAGATAACATCCCCCTGACATAAAGGTTGCCCCTGTAGGTAGCCTTATAATGTTTTATCATTGGTTTTCATAGATGCAGGCAAGTATTGCAGCCTAAGCAGATGTCATCCATGCATCCTCCCCAACTTCCATGAGAAGTTTTTATTTGTATTTAGAACTTATTTTTAAAGTTTGTGAAGACCTGATTCAGATCAGATTGAAGAACATGGGAGAAAGAACTTAAGCCAGATTTGAACTAGATTTGTTTCCCCACTCCTACATTCCTGCTTGAGTCACCTTGAGCTAGTCACACTTGACTCAGAACTCTCCCAGCCTCACCCACTTCACAAGGTGTATGTTGTGGAGAGAGAAAGGAAAGGAGTTGTAAGCTGCTTTAAGACTCCTTATAAGGCAGAAATGTGGGGGATAAATCCAAACTCTTCTTCTTCTCTGCATGTGTCACAGTCCCTATCAGGTCTCCATACAGCTGAGAACAAAGTTCCAAGTAGGGAACTCACAGGGTCAGTTTAATCAAAAGACCTCAAGGCAGATCTGGGGAGGATGAATATACAGGTAAGTTCACAGTGGGCCCAGAAAAGGGCATTCCTCCCTCATGTCCATTGATCCTCCCATGTCAGTGCTCCTCTCCCTAACTTCCTATGCTTGTTAGGCTCAGTAAATGAATGGTGGAATTCATTCTTTCACTAGGGCCCCTTCCGCACATGCAGAATAATGCACTTTCAATCCACTTTCAATGCACTTTGCAGCCGGATTTTACTGTGCGGAATAGCAAGATCCACTTGCAAACAATTGTGAAAGTGAATTGAATATGCATTATTCTGCATGTGTGGAAGGGGCCTAAGAGATGAAGGTTAGTTCTGCTTGTAACTTAGTGTTGAATGTGGGTGGAATATTTTTGCTGCTACACTACAGCATACCTGGCAGCTTCTCTCAACCCTCTCTACTGCCTTTCACCATTTCTGTATTATTCCAATAAATCATCTAATAAAAACAATGGGAGTTCTGTGCTATACAGAGGACATAGCATGCTGGTTATGTTGGAAATAAGCTGAGAATGCAGTAAGACAGTTGTTGAAGATGTTATGATAGAGACATAATTAACTGCCATGTGTTTACTATTTCTTTTGCCCCTTTGTCATCTTTTCAAACAGCACAAAAATCTGCAAAATCTGCTGAGCTAAAAAAAAAAAAGAATGCTCTATTCATACTATGTGCCCTCTAGTTCTAATACTTACTCCCTGGGGATTAAGGTTAAGTATTTTCCTATTGACTAACACACATCCTGATTTTGCAGAGATGTGAGCAGTAGGAGAGGGAGAAATTGTAACATCAATCTATACTGGAATGTTTTGAGCAGAAACAGCACATTTCTCCTAGCAAATGCCTCTCAGTTGACCAGATTTCCTTTATCTGTGTTAGATTTGGCATAAGTGGCCTTCAGAAACTGTCATTCGATAACTCTTTTAAACTTCACTCAACATCCTGACACACAATAGAGATAAATAACACGCCTCACAACACACACACCCCTTATAGTAATTCATTTTCTTACCAACCTCTGCCCTTGAGAGTTAATAGTGCAGGTTTTGTATAACAGAGAGGCAGGGAGAAAACTAGAAACAGCAGTGAAGAAAAAATGAAGATGATAATGATAATGAATTATAACAGAAATAATCCTACTGCATGGGGCTGTACATTCTTCAATTACATTTGAAACAGCAAGTGTTTCAAAAAGTTATAATAGTCTAGGATGCCACTCTTTCCACCTGACTCTTTCTATCTCACATATACACACACGTTGGCAGGCACCATAAATACTCCTAGGAGTATCGAACCGTATCAAAATCTGATTCCCACCATCAGCAAAAAGACCACTTACCTACACCTAAAGAGCACTATTGTTCTGAGTTCCGCAATGTACCCTGCAGTAAGCAAACTGCAAAGTTTGAGGTTGTTTACAGCAACAACATTGCTGTTGGTCAGCTCAATATCACCATTTGTTTAAACTTGCCAGTATGACCAGTCTTCAGATTTGCTAATGTTCTATATTTGTAAAGTGCTAACATGATCTGGGGCTTCAAAGCAGCCATGTGCGTGATTGGATATCAACACTGAAAGGTTCCACTTTGCAAAAAGTAGAATGCTTTTAACAGGATAGGCATCTGACTGGCACTTTAACAAGAATGGTAAGCACAACCGTGCTCTGACCTGTCACCCAAACATTACTTAAAATCATACATAAGCCAGTGTCATTCTGGAAGAGGGTCGGCAATTAGCAAATGTTGATGTACTCTGAAGAAAAACCTGCAAATGAAACAGAGGGAAGGAAAAGGGACCTAAGACATAATGTCTGCAGCTGTCAAGTCTACAGAGTAACTGGAGCAATGGTCCAAGTGTCCAAAAGTACAGTAATAAAATCTCTCCAGCAGGACACCGCTCTCCATTTTTCTGGTCTTGGCAAATTCATTCTTTTCTGAAATAGTTGCAAACATGAATCTAAAAAAAGGATCCAACTTCTCATTCCTGGCAGAGCTTCAGCTCCAAGACAGCCACTCTGAAATATGCATAGAACAGCAATGCCAAGAAGTCACTAAGTGCAAGGGTCCTCAAAGTAAACAATTGGACGGGGGATGCAAGAAGGGCTGTCAGGGAGGGCTTTCATCACATTATGAGGTTCTGCACTTTCCACAATTGTGTGAAAGGAAAGATTTGACTTTTGTATGCTTCTCAGCAGTCAAAAATCCAGTCCCCAAGCTACACTTGTTTTAAAAATCAGAACCTTGAATCCATTACTCCATGTCCTAAATTCCATCAAAATAGAGGGGATGAACAGGGTTGTATTCTCGCCCCTACACTCTCTAACCTTTTCTTAAATGACTTAGCCCCGGACCTAAGTGGAGTGGATGCACACAGCCCTACCTTCGGGAAATCCTGCTTTTTGCAGATGATGCCATCCTACTTTCACGCACAAAGATGGGCTTAAATCAACTTCTAAACCAGTGTGTGGAATATTGCAATACCAACAACCTTGTTATCAAGAAAACGAAGTCTAAAGTTATGGTTTTTTCCAAGATCTGGTACCCCTTGAGATGGCTTCTTGACAGTGAAACAATTGAGCAAATTAAGCTATTTAAATATCTGGGCTTAAACTTTCACTTCAGGGCTGGATGGTCACTTCACAGGAACTCATCAAGACCACCAAGAAAATAACAGACTAAAAGCATACCGAGCAACACCTTTATTAAAACCATTACAATCAAACATTTTAATTAAAGCTGTTCAGCAATTGTAACATTCAAAGCAGCACAGAGCCTTTCAATTACAACATTCAGAGCAGCACAGAGCCTTTCAAGCCATTCAAGGCAAGCAGCAGTGAGGGAAACACAAATGTGCCTCCTGCAAAGAAGGGAGTGTGGTAGCGGTACTTCAACAGCAGGGATCAGGGCTTGTGGCGCTCCTTGGCAGCCCTGTTTCCCTGCTGCCCTTCATGCCATTCCGGCTCCCTCCCACCCCTGGGAGTGTTTTCACAGGTCCAGGTGGCTGCCCCGCCCAACTTGAAGTGGCATGGGCCAGCAAGTGAGTGCAAGATGGGCCAGGTGAGTGGCAGCAAAGTGATGTGGGCTGGGCAGGCAGGGTGGGGGAGAAGGGGAGAGGCAAGAGTGGGGTCCCAGGTGACCCAGGCAAATGGCACCTGGGTCATCTACCCTTTCTGTCCCCCCCATATATGCCATTGACCTCCCCCCACCATCATTTTCCTGATTCAAAGCCTAAGCATTGCTATTTGACCCTCTGGGAAGCTCCACGTGTACTGATGGAATATATGTCACATTGCCCAATGGGGCAAATGTTACATTGCCCAATAGGGCAGCTTCTTGGGGCGAATTCGGGTTGCAAGAAGAGTGACACCGGGGGGGGGGGTTATGCTCCCTCTCCCTACATATCATGGTCCTAATCCAAATTGGGCCTATGCTCATCTGGAAAGCACAAAACTCCAGAATACATCTCTTGAGCCCACCTGGGAAACATGTGAACATAGGTCCTTTGCTCAACTGTTTCAAAACTGTTTGAAAATGTTAAACATGCTATATATTAAAGTTTTAAAACATCATATTCCTTAAGCTAGTCAGTAGACTTCATGTTGACAAAGAGTGCATGAAACCCCATCTGTATCATCTAAAAAAGTAGTTAAAATGAAAGATGTCAAACTGGCTCTGACAAGACATTTTGCATTTGTAATAGGATATGGACATGCAAGTGCAGGAAAATGAGATGATCAGTGTGTGGCAACAGGCAACAAATCACTAGCTAAGAACCTGACCCCAGTAGCTTAGCAAATCACTAGCTAAGATCCTGACCCTGCAAAGCTCCTAGGGAAAACATAAAACCTTAACAGAGATAGATGAGAAGCGGCAAATGGATGTTTCAAGGAGTGCTCAAGAGCCTTCAAAAATCAGAGGAAGACTGCGGTAGTAGGAATTCTCTATCATTTCCATGTTCACATATGAAACATAAAGGAATTTTTGTTTCAATGAGTTTGCAATGAATATGCAACCCAACTCTTCACTTCAATAGGTGGGAAAGAAGATTTTACCCAGGGCCTGAAGCATAAGCACTCTGTCTGCTCCCATTGGTGGATGAATGTAAACATTCGTGAGATTTCTCCCAGTTATTGAGCTTGAAAGCTAGCAGAAGGAGAAGAAACAACACTTGTTTTCTTACAACACTAGGATCATAGCAGAGAATGGAATGGAACAAGAGGATAAGGATGGGGATCCTGGGAACAAACTATGCAGAAGTGGGATTCCCTCCTTTGCTTCCTGGAAACACCTTTTACATGCAAACCACTGATTAAGATCAATTTTCAGTCTGAGACAAGGGGCTGTTCTTTTGCTTTCAGTGATATACACCAGCATTCCCACTGAAACACCACAGAAGCAACATGACTAGCTCACTTTGCTTCAGGAACATTTTCTATGGGCACCAGCGTAATGAGAATGTTATCTACCAGCTGATCCTTGGCTACTTTCATTGTGTAAGAAACCAAACACTGGAGAAGGCTACAAGTGTCACATCACATTCTAGCCTTTTAGCTTAGTAAATAACTGAAATTCCTTCCAAGGGGTCATGGCTTCAGCAAGCTCAGCCCTTTTGCCATCAGATTAATCAATATGAAAGGATAAACAAGGGTAAAAGGCCATTCTGATTTTTATCAGAATGCTGAGAAGCAAGTTTCATGATTAGAGAGGAGATCTTGCTAGAAATGTGTAGGTTTGTGCAGGCGAAGGATTCAGAAATCCAGTGCAAATGAAAGCTCCAGTGTTTGGTTTCTTACACAATGAAAGTAGCCAAGGATCAGCTGGCAGATAACATTCTCATGACGCTGCTGCTCATAGAAAATGTTTCTGAAGCAAAGTGAGCTTCTGTGGTGTTTCAGTAGGAATGCTGGTGTCTATCACTGAAAGCAAAAGAACATAGAGAGCAGCAGTTGTGTAGTGGTTAAGAGCAGGTGCATTCTAATCTGGAGGAACCGGGTTTGATTCCCCGCTCTGCCGCTTGAACTGTGGAGACTTATCTGGGGAACTCAGATTAGCCTGTGAGCTGCCACACACGCCAGCTGGGTGACCTTGGGCTAGTGACAGTTCTTCTGAGCTCTCTCAGCCCCACCTACCTCTCAGGGTGTTTGTTGTGAGGGGGGAAGGGCAAGGAGATTGTAAGCCCCTTTGAGTCTCCTACAGGAGAGGAAAGGGGGATACAAATCCAAACTCTTCCTCTTCTTTTTCAAATATCCTCAATTATATATTTATTTCAGGCTGCTAAATGAATTATGATTTTCATTATTATTCTTCAAATGTATAATTATTCCATGTATATAATGATGACAGTTTGGGTTGCAGCAGCTGGAATTCTGATTACTTCCAGGTTACTAATAAAAATCATACAATATGATGCCAAGCCAGCTTCTTTCTTCTGGATGATCATTCTTCCTGGTAACTGCATGTAAAATGAGAGTTATTAATCAATTATTACTTGCAAAAAAACCTGATTCTCATGTTTTTATGCCAGAAATCTTTTATCATAGAGGAAGCAAACATCTACTAATTATATCTTCTGTCACTATTTTCACCATTTTTGGCAATATTTTAGACATTTTTTGTGGGACTATTGATTCTTTTCTGGCATTTTAGCTATTGAATTTTCTTTATGGAACTGCATCAAAAGGGAGGAGAAGATGATAGCTATTGCCAGTTATTCGGCTGGATGCAGCAGTTAGCCCTTAACCAGTGGCTTTAAAAGCAGGAACTAGCAGGTGAATAGACACATGTTATACCCCAAAGTTTTGCTTTAATTACGTCAAGGCTCTGGATCTTTTTACTTGGGGGGAAAAAAGCACCCCAGGAATGGGTAATGTATTAAAAATGAAACTAACACTGCCATCTGTTGACTGAAAAGTATTAAGACTTCCCATCACATACAGAAAGCACGGCACTACTCATCCACTGTTTACATTTACATTCATACACATATGAAAGTGCAGAGATAAGCTCCAGCTTGTACAAATGCCACAGCTCATGTCCTTTGAGTAACAGTTTCTTTTATACATTGCAATACATGGCACATACATGATATTCCAGGTTGTGCATTTTAACAACAACTTAAACCAGGAAAAATGTGCCATTTAACTGAATAGAATGGAATGAGAGAGTGATCCCAAACAAGTACGCTTAGTCCTACTGAAATCTATGCAGCAGGGTTACTCCCAGGAAAGTGTTACTAGGATTGCACTGTAAGAGTCTGTGACCATCAGGAGATTCCAACAGACAGATATCAAGTCTTCAAGACAGATATTCTCGGCAGATATTCGAGTCTTGTAATTAATTGGGGGGCGTCCCCCATTGGGAGGATTTGTGGTGAAAAGCAGATTACAGTGAAATTAGCTGAAAGTATCACTTTCTGGATTTTACTATTTTAAAAAATCTTTCTGGATTTTGCTATTTTAAGAGACTTGTAAATGTAGTTTTGAGGACAAACCTATCTAGTATGTTTCTTGCACGTGGTAAATAAGAATATGTGATGTTCAAAAACATATATGTTAACACTTGATTTTGTCACACGTGAAAGTATGGTTGTCAGCCTCCAGGTGGCGCCTGATGATCCTCCAAAATTACAACTAATCTCTAAATAACACAGAGAAATTCCCCTGGAGTAAATGGCTATTTTGAATGGTGAACTCTATGGCATTACATCTCCACTGAAGTCCTTCCTTTCACCAAATCCCACCCTTCCCAGGCTCTACACTCAAATCTCCAGGAAATTCCCAAAGCAGAGTTAGCAATCCTAGCCTCAGGCATAGAAAAATCTGTGCATCTCCAATTTGAGATTGCATTAACTAGCTATGCCAGAAATTACTAAATATTTCATCCATCTTTTCATATGTGCAGAACTGTATGCACACAAAAAGATTCCTCTACAGGCCCACACCCTAAGCCAGGGGTGGCCAACCTATGGCGCTCCAGATGTTCATGGACTACAATTCCCATCAGCCTCTGCCAGCATGGCCAATTGGCTGATGGGAATTGTAGTCCATGAACATCTGGAGCGCCATAGGTTGGCCACCCCTACAGCCTAATCCATATGCAAATGTGTACAGCTGTATGCACTAAATACTGTAAACAATTAATCGTCTCCTAATTATTTTATTCTTTGGTTTGGCCTCCAGTTGGGGTCTGGAAATCTCCCAATATTATAATCTCCAGATGACGGAAATCAGTTCCCATGGAGAAAATGGTTGCATTCATTCATTCATTCATTCATTCATTCATTCATTCATTCTTATTATTATTATTATTATTATTATTATTATTATTATTATTATTATTATTATTATTATTTTATTTATTATTGGGTTTTTTATACCGCCCTACCCCCGAAGGGCTCTGGGCGGTGAACAACATAAATCACATGTACAATAACCCTTAAATACATTAAAAAGTTTAAAACGCAGCGATCAGTAAAACAATGTGAAATCTAAGGCATTGTACCCTGTTGATGTTTCTTCCTTCTCCAAACCTGACTGTCCCCAGCATCTCCAGATATTTCCCAACCTAGAGTTGGCAACCCTAGGTGAAAGGCCCCCTGCATTCCAAAAGGTATAAAACAAAGTAGGGGATCTTAAAACACTCCATTAATATTCTGTACGAACCTATGTTTTCTCCAGCACACATTGCAAGATGTATGATGAGAACTTAACCCCAGGCATACACAGACTCAATTCAAATTAATACCATGACACAAGGAAAAATAAAATTTCAGCTCTCCCTTTTTCCTGACCTGAAATTGTTCCAAGGAGTGCTATTTGTCTCACTGGAGGCTCCAGGTATACTGATGGCCAAATACAGCCACCAGATGAGGAAAAATAACATGATGGGGAAGACTTAAGCCATGTACTAGTCTCAGTTTGAATCACACATGTCTGCAAACACATTCTCAGTACAGAACTCATCACACACATTTGATTATGTAGACTCAGAGGAATAATGTAGTGGACCTTAAAAACAAGAAAAGAAGAACAGAAGGCTTTTGTATCCCACTTTTACCTACATTAAGGAGTCTCAAAGCAGCTTACAAACAGCTTACAAAACAGCTTGCATTCCCTCCCACGCTGCACAACCGGCATCTTGTGAGATAGTTGGGGCTGAGAGAGTTCTGAGAGAACTGTGACTGTCCCAAGTTCACCCAACAAGCTTCATGTGGAGCAGTGGGAAACAAACCAAGTTATCCAGATTAGAATCCACTGCTCTTAACCACTATACCACACTGGCTCTCAAGCAATTTACCTAAAGGTAGGACAGACGTTTGCTAGGCCTTGCAATGTATCTTCAATATCAGGTGGCAATGTAATGTCTGAAGCAGTCACCAAGGCTGTGTGCCACAGAAAGTAATACACACACACACAATGCAATGCCATTTAACACAGACAGATCACATATTCAGTTGTAAGTTATCAAGTGAAGAAACCTTGCAGAAAAAGTAAAAGAATCAGAAAAAGTAAAAGAAAGGAGAGAGATTAGAAAGAGAATGGCATGATAAAAGACTATATTTCATGTGAACTACCATTCTGAAGTGTTAGCAACAATGATAACAAGACCTAAGTGAGAGCACTCCATTAAATATACTGTTTCTTGCTCTGTCACACAAATATCATAATAAAAGGGAAGGAAGAGGTGCAGAAGTGATTACAAAAGGTAATTACAGGTGGGGACAATGTGCTCCATCATGCAGGTTGACAAATTACATGAAGGAATAAAGAAGCCCTCCACAAAGAACTAATGACTTCTATATATGATTTACACAGATTAAATGATAACTTTAAAATAATTAACAAGAGAGAAGGACATGATGGGAAAAGACCAACTTAAATGGCACTGAGTGCTTAATTTGTTGAAATGAGTCAGCCCATTAGGACCAGCATTAATCACTGCAATCTGTAAATGAGTTTTTAATACTTCCAACACAACTGAAAGTTTAACAACAGTATAAGGCATTTACAGGTGCCCTATGAAATTTATAATCACTGAGGAACTTCAGGAGGTAATCATTCTCATTATGCCATGCCATGCTGTAGATTCATCATGTTAAAACATCATCAGCATCGCCTCCCAAATCAAGAATATAACCAGCAACTAGCTTTTTTTCTCCCTCAAAATGATAATTCTCATTTATTTTTCTTTGATTTTTGCCATTCTTATTCTCTCCTTCTCTCTCACTCGCTCCCTCTTGTCCAACTGCAAGAATTCACTACTCTCCAAGACTTCCCCTTTTATTCAAGGGAGTGATAGCTCCATATTTACTGAGGGATGCCCTGTTTTTATTCTTTACCTACCCTGATGATCTAGGTTTATAATCTAATGCACACATGCACACACACAACTGGAGTGGTTATGCTAAAAAGAAAAACTCCAATAAACTATAAAAATATCTATTAAGCTTAGAAAACATAACAGAGGAAAAACCACCATTGCAACTTATATCCTTCCTGAGGGTTAGTAGTGCTCTTAGTATCTGGATGCCTGGCAGAAATGCTAACAGGAGACTGGAGAGGCTATGAAAACAACAATTTTTACATTTTTACCAGTCAAGATACAGATCATTTTAATTATTTTATTTTAATTTAATATCCCTCCCTTCCAACATACAATTAAAATAATTTTAAAAGTCAGATAATGAAAATTTGAGACAACTCATAAACTGAACAAGTCCTAACAGTAAGCATCAAACTTCAGGTGGCAATTTAAACCAAGTCACATTGCTCATACAAATCCAACTTCGCCGGGTCTTAAAATTTTTATTTGGGTGATAGAGGAGGAGTATATGTGTCGGGGCCAACATATTCTGCATAGCTCTTGCTGGCTTCAGTTGTATGCTCTGCAGAACAACATAGTCTTGCATGCTCTGCGGAATTGTCAAGCAAAGACTGTATTCCTACTAACATGGTATCCTGGTATAAAGCCTTTAAAAATAAAAACAAGACCTTTGTGGTACTGATAAATGAATGCCAAATAAATTTAATTCTATTTGTGAAGGTCTACAGAAACAGCACAACCGCAGTCATCTCCCTAGCAGCAGCTCCAGCAATCCAGTTAAGTTCTCTAACATAACCTGAGTATGAGGGAATCTAGAAATCATAGAAATTGCATTAAGATTTGGAGGGGGCGGGTGGTGGTGAACTTTTCAAATGGAAACTTTGAACATCCAGGCTTGCTAATTCACACAAAAATAATTAATCTCTTTGTCATTGACCTTGGAAGGGTTTTAACACTGTAGTAATGCTCAGAATACTTCTACAAATGACAGCTATCACAGCTTCTTCAGTGACTCCATGCTGACAGCTTCACACATTTTTGTAGTTCTGAGAGCATTGATTACAAATGGCTGTATGTTGCCAGCTCAATTTAACACCAAGAAAGAACAATGCAAGAGAAAACAGCACAGAACAACTGACATTTTTAAAAAACAGATTTCCTTTTGTTCTAAAAAAAATTCCACTTGTGTTCTTTTTTTCTCTTTCTCTCTCCAATCAAGAACAAAATGACATCCCAGAATCCATGTTCTGCCCAAAGCAAAGTTAGTACAAATGACTATTTATCTCTCTCTAAACACTCATCTCTTATATTGAATCAGTTTGCAAGCCACTGCACACACTTTTCATGTTCCTGGACATAAAAATAAATATCTGACTAATTTTAAGTCCTTTTCATTCTGCTGAAAACCAGAGTCCTCTTAAGCTATTACCTGCTTAAGGAATTGTTATTCTTGTCTCAAGTATATGGAACACAAGCAATAGCTGCATTTTAACAGAATATGGCAAAAAAGAATATTTTCCAATTTGCAAATGTATCAGATAAGAAAGCACTTTATCTTCTTATTGCCCCAGTCAGTACTCAGAACTTATCACAAGGAAAGCTGAATTAGAGTTAGATGAAGGTAAAGTGAAAATTGGTAGAAGGAACATTAACAATGAGATATGCAGATGACACTACCTTACAGGCAGAAAAAAGTGAATACTTGAAACAACTACTGTTGAAGGTTAAATCAGAAAGTGCCAAATTACTGCTGAATATCAAGAAGACAGAAGCAATGACTGCTGACAAATTATACAATTTTAAAGTTGACAATGAAAATAAAATTGAAATTGGTCATTTTTTTTGTACCTTGGCTCCAAAAAGACTACATCCAAGAAATCAGAAGGAGATTGAGACTGGGAAGGACAGACATGAAGGAGCTAGAAAAGATTCTTAAATGTCAGGATGTGTCACTAGCAACCAAGATCAAACTAATTCATGCCATAGAAGTCCCCATTACTATGAACAGGTGTGAAAGTTGAATGGTGAAGAAAGCTGACAGGAAAAAATGTGGTACTGGAGGAGAGTTTTACAAATATAATGGATCACCAAAATAAACAAATCAGTGATTCTAAATCAAATCCTGAATTCTGCCTAGAAGCTAAAATGACTAAACTAAGGCTATCATACTTTAGTCACATTATGAGAACAAAAGAGTTACTGGAAAAGACAATAATGCTAGGAAAGTTGAAGGCAGTAAGAAAAGAGGACAGTGAGATGTATTAACACAATCAAGCAAGGCTGTGAACAATTATGCTTTGGAAGACATTAATTCATGAGGGAACTATACATCAGAAATGACTTCAGCAGTTAACACACATACATCCAAAGTAAATTTCCTGGCAGTGATTCATCTGAGCAAACCAAGCTAATACTGACAGCAGCTGCAACACTTCCTCTCATGCATCTGACTTATGATACTTGCATAAACATTGTATTAGTGGTGTGATGTTGTCAATTACTTCAACTGGTGTTTAAAATGATGACAGTAAGCTTTGAGGCACACAGGATTCTCCCAAAGGTGAGATGTTCAGGGGATTAATTGGTACTAGTTACAGGGTTTCCCAATGTATTGGGGGCTTCACTTGGACATAGGAAAAAATAGGAAGAATGGCCTATTGCTCCATTTTCCTGAGCTGTCAACCTCCCACAATTATTTTTAAGATAGGATAAGGTCAGTTGAGCATGCTCAGCCGATCGTCAGTGATCAGTCAGACTCTGAAGGCCCAAATCTTCTCCGCAAGCCACGTGCAATCCTCTGGTGCTATGGTTTGCCATTTCCCTCAGCCCAAGACGTCCCCCCCCCCGAATCTAAATACCGTGTTTCACAATAAAATAGAAAATAGTTTGAATTAGCATAATATTGTCAAGTGAGGTTTCATGGATTGCCTGTTTCATCAGAAATGTTGTGGTATATGCCTGAGTGCTCCTCCTAATTTCTCTATTGGGAGTTAACTGGTGAATCTTAGGTTCAGTTGTTTTTTTAGCTGCTTCTTAATGCATACAAAAGAAGAAAGGAAGTTATGACTACAAAGATTCACTTTGGTTCATCAAAGTGAGGACCCACAAAGGATTAGCCAGGCTGATGTGGGAAGCAGTAGGAGCCCTCAGAGATTATGTAGTTCTTTAAACTATTATTCATAAGGAAATGCAGGGAAACCAATGAAACAAAGTCTCTTTCTTAGAAAGGCAGGGGGAAGGATGCAGAAAGTAGAGCACTTGGGTTGATTTTTTTAATCTACTTATCTGTTTCACTGTTTTGTTAGCCAGAGGGAACAGCAATTTGTCAGCTACAAAATCAAATGCCTGCTGCTTTTTTGGTTGTTTTGTAAGGGATTTTATTAAAATCTTTAATGTGGTTTTTGGATCATATTGGAGACTTTAGTAAAACTCCCTCAGTAGTTATTGAAATTTTAGTAATGGACCCACAGAAGTGCTAATCTTCTTTGGTACTTGTGCCCACTCTACAGCTCCAAGTGGAAGTGCCTGCTGTGCTCAGCTGGAGCTGGTGCCAAACTTACAGTTTGTGCAGAATTGACAACCTATGGCCGTTTTCCATTTATTTAAAATAAGCTTTAACAGACACCAACTCCTTCCATGTTTCCCTTTTAATATGATGCAACAGCCAATTAGTAACATCTGATTTTAATGCCATCATCTATCTGATTTTTCAGGGTTTTCCCTTTTAAGGCAGAACGTCTTGATACAACCAATTTTCCTTTTTTAAAGCTTGTTTTTTCTTCTTTTTACTGTGAAAAAGAGACATTTGAGATGCCAGAAGGTACATGCTGTGATATCAGACAAATCTTTGATCTCCATTGTTTTCAGACATTTGTAGTATTACAGTAATGGTACTACAGTAATGTATATTTAATACATCTTGTGTTGACCCAGTATCTTCTGCTAATGTTCTTGCATTTAAATAGTAAATTCAGTACCATCCAAAACTGCAGAACAAATGGTTTATAACATTGTGACTCTTAGGCAGAGTCCACATGGGCCAAAAACAGCGCCCCAGGGATGGTAAAAATGCCATCCCTGGGGTGCTGTCCACATGGCTGCCACCTCCACAACGAGGCAGCACCATGCTTTTCCTCCTCCACGGGGGTGGAAATGCTGTTTCCCTGCCTTGCACAATGAGTGAGGCTTTTGGGAAACAGTGTTTCCCTGCCGTGTTTCCCCACAAGTGGGGGGAAAGAAAATGGAGACTTGGAGTTGTCTCTGAGGACTGCGGCCCAAGGGCTCCAGTGCCATCATATATGTTGGTGGGAAGCCATTGAAGGGGCCCATGCAGAATCCACCTCAAATTGGAGCTTCAGACTATAGTTTGGCCTTAAAAATAGTTGTAAAGGAGAATTCAACATGAAGCAGGGTCAAGTGATGGGAAAAAGAAATAACTTGACCACTTCCTTCCAAAGTCTTTACAATTCCAACAGGAAAAAAAGGCAGCCACAGCATGGATTCCTGTCCTTATTTCCTTTCAGGAGCTAAATTCAAACCTATTTCACAACACAACAACCTTTATTAGGCATATTAAAATAGGCTTCAGAGCATTACAGACATTTCTGAAGTACAAATCAAAAGTACATTCAAAACACAGACAGATAAACTGTATCTAGCATTGGACATTACTTAGAAAGTTCTGTCACTTGTAAAAGAAATTTTGCTACTTTTTCCAAGAGCACGGCCTCTGTATTATTTAACAACAGCTCCACAACAGAGTTGTCAGAGTCTCCTTCCGATTTGTCTAAGACCAGCCCATGAGAGAAATTCCTAATACCCACATATCTCAGACAGTCAAGTATAATGTGAGCAAGAGTCTCCACTTGGTTTTTACAGTGTGGACAGACCTGATCCTGGAGAGGGATAGAAAGGTAGCGACCCTTTGTAATGGCCAATGGAAAAGTATTGCATCTTGCCCTTGTAATAATCCATCTCTGTTGGGGTTCAGTTAATAGTTCAAGATATTTGGCTATGTGCCCCTGTTCTGGTACTATTCCAACAGAAAGAGGTGAGCATGATTTATCTGCTTGCCCCAACAAGATATGGTATTCCTGTTCTAGAAGTCTGCTTTTTAAGGTTTGCAGAATCTCTCTGGATGGCAGCATACAGAGATCATCAATTATTAAACCTAGAGAGTAGATTTTTGATTTAAGAAATTGATACAATTCAGAGGCAAATAGGTCTGGGCGCACAATATATGTTAAACTGCGCTCATCAGAGTTAAAACATAGTTTGATCCAATACTTGAATGTATTCAGCCATGCTCTTGTTTCAAGTAGGTTCTGACCAGTTTCTAAGCATAGTACAGCATATGGTACAGAGTGTGGTACCCCAAGTATTTTGTAGAGAAAGCCAGATTATATTCTTTCAACTGAGTTGTTCCATGCAGTTATCCATAGGGGAACTCCATAGAGAAGTTGCTGAACTACCTTGGAGTTGAAAACCTTTAGAGCTGCGGGGACATATCCCCTTCCCCACCGCTGAAGCAGTGTGATAGCTTCCTTTTATAGCAGTGTCTCTGTGTCTGGCCCACGTGGCTTTGTGATGAAAGGTTAGGCCTAAATATTTAAAGGACTTGGAGTGTTCAACCTTAATCCCATTGATAAGCCATCTGGAAGGCTTAAACACATTGGAAAAAATGACATTTTTTATTTTTCTGGATTTAAGGATAGGAAGTTAGATGTACAGTACTCCATAGTTTTTCTAAAAAGCCTTTTAAGACCCACTTGAGACCTAGAGATCAGTATCACGTCATCAGCGTAAAGTAGGAGTGGTATGGGTTTGTTTGAAAGAACTGGGCTATGTGAGTTAACATCTGACAATGCGTGTACCAGATCATTAATAAATAAGTTAAGCAAGACTGGAGCCAATACACAGCCCTGCTTAACACCTTTCACAACGGGAATCCTTGGGGTTAGGTCTCCAGAGCTTGTACATTTTATCTGGCAGGTTGTGTTTGAGTAGAGAGATTTGATAAGTAATAATAATCTAAGATCGATTCCCATCTCTGCTAGCTTAAGCCATAGCAACTCTCTAACAATTGAGTCAAAGGCACTTTTCAGGTCCAAAAAGGCAGCAAAGATCTTAGATCATGCCCTTTTTTTGTATTTTAATAACAGGAGGTTAAGGATCATACAGTGGTCAAGCGTAGAGCAGCCTTTTTTAAACCCTATTTGCTCGGGGTGAATGATTTTTCCATCATTAATCTATGTACAAAGCCTATTTAACAGATGTTTGGCATAAAGTTTACCGGAGACAGATAAAAGACTAATGGGTCTGTAATTAGCCGGTGACATGTGGTCACCCTTTTTTAATATTGGTGTTATTATTGCATTTACCCAAGACCCCGGGACAGTACCTGAACTATCAACCATAGTAAACAGAGAGCCCAAAAGGGGGGCCCACCAGTCCAGAAATGCTTTATAAAAATCTGGGGGCATTAGATCTGGGCAAGGTGATTTGTGCAATTTCAGCTGAGCAATTAATAGTCTGGTTTCTGAGACTGAGACTGTGGGCCAAGGTGCTACTTGATTGAGTACTGTCAGGTCATTCTGTAAGGCCGATACATTATCTCCTTCAAATAGACTTTGAAAATATTCAGACCAATTCTGGGGACTGATATTAGACATTAAGAAGGTTGAAGTGCGCATGGCTCCTGCAACTCTCTTGAATTGTTACTCCTTGTAGCTTTCAAACCTATTTCCTATTTCCAGTTGGGACTACAGTGCAGGAAGAAGAATTAAAATTTACCTTCCCCAACACCACAACTCCAACTCATCTCAAACTCACTTGGGACTGTTTATGAAGGCCAAATTACACATCTAGAATTCCAGTCTCAGAGCTTCAGCATCACATAGGCCGTTTCCGCACGGCCTCCTTGCGCCCCCACGCCGCCAAGAGTGCGGGCGGCGTGGGGGCGCAAGCCCGTTCGCATGAGCGAGGCGGAGGGAAACGACAGGCGGCGAGGCGGCTCCGCATGCAGACGGCAGGCTGCTCCGCATGGAGCCGCCGCTTCCCCCTTCCCCGCCCCACTCACGGTGTCCTCGTCATCGCCTGCTGGGCGTCGCAGCCCCGTCCACGCTGCCCTCCGACCCCTGGAGGTCGGAGGACGAGTGTGGCGAGGCTGCGACGCGCCAACAGGCGACGGCGAGGAACACCGTGAAGTCGGCGGAAACGAAGACAGCGTCTTCCCAGCGGCGCGGTTCGCACCGCGCCGCCGGGAAGACGCTTCCTCCCCAACAACAACCCTTTAAAGGGTTGTTGTTTAGGGCGGCCTGAGGCTGCCCTGGGGGGAGGGAAGCGCAGTCAGGTCGCCGCTGCTGCGTTGCAGCAGCGGCGCCTGTGCGAACGGCGGCCTGGGGGCGGCGTTTTTACCGCCCCCAGGCCGTCGTTAATTGGCCGTGCGGAAACGGCCATACAGTTTATCCCACAAATACATTACTTTTGACTGTATTGCATAGCTCAAGCACAGAGGTTTGGATTCAGTGATGCACAAGTTGCAACAGACTTAGTGTAGTTCTGCCCCTGTAAAATCTTCTGCAACACCTAGAACTTCCCTTTCTAGAACACCTTGCATAAGTAGAAAAGTGGCACAGAATAAACAGTTAGTGTAAGAGACCATCCCAATGCGGGGGGGTCCCCCATATTTCCAATTGCAGAAACCTTCTGTGCATACAAGCCACAGTAGTACAGATTTAATAAGTGAAGTAAACAGACGGTTTTTGAGCTTTGCAGAACTTTAACTTATGGATTTGGGCAGTTGCAAAGCTTTGCTATGAACACATTATTGACGTTCATGGACCTAGCACTGAATTGCCACTTTGTCTAAATTTACTTAATTTGCAAATATGTATTTCCCTCTGGAGCTGGATGCTTCAGGTCTTCTCAGGTTCTTCATGTTGGACCAGAGATCTAGGAAACAATATGGCAGCTGACCATTTTACAGCTAGCAGTTGCTACTCCAGAAAGAGAAGCCAGAATTCCATAATTATTGCCATCAGCTCTGCTGCTGCCTACAGCTCTGGGCTTTGGATCTGTTTCTTTGGCCTTGCCTCCAGACTGTTATCATTTTAAATTTCCTACAACCTTGTTGTACCTTCATGCTGTAACATCTTACACCAGCGTTTCCTGTGCAATGATCCTTTTAAAGGCTGATGCCAATTTCCAGATAGGTTTTCCACCCCAGGCTGATTTTGTGCTGTACAGAATAAATCTGAATATATGTATACAATAGTTGTCCTTCCTACCTGCTAAACATTGATGTACATGGCTGGAGGGATGCAAGGATTGTTTTCTCTAGGATACCCATGCCAATAATGCAGGCTAGCCACGCAGACTGTATAGCTAGTGACTCAGAAACTATCATCAATTGCAAGGGGAAAGCTGAAAAGTGTAACTTATGAACTAAGGGGACCAAATCTGCTATATGATTGTATCTGATCCCCACAATTGACTGTTGAGCAGACACACATGCCCTTTTCATCTCTGCCATCCATGTACATTGGTCTGTCTTGAGAAAATAGCAAGTTAAAATTGTGTCCTCAGAACTCTAAAATTGACTACATTAAACGGCCTTTTGTGTCAGTTACTGATGCTGCTGTGAAATGATTTGACCTACTGTTGGAAGCCATTGATTATCTGTCAGTGACAGGATCTTCTCAGCAAGCGCTCTTGCATGAAACATTTCTATTATTAACTGGGAACAGGAACTAGAGAGAATAGTAGTTCTGTCTTGATAGAAAATGGTTATCACAAAGCAAAGTCCAAAATTCTGCCATGGATCACTGCAGCTGAGGTTTGTGAGCTACCCAGTCAAACATCAAATGCAAATGAATTCTCTGAATAAAGAAAGCAATATATTGTAACATGTGAACCAACTTTTCCTTCCTCTTTCCCATACGTGCTAGCAAGATGCTGACTATCTTGCAGAGAACAGACTTGTGTTTGCCTCCATATTATTACAGAACTCTCCAAAGTTTATGCAAGGGTTGTAGCCAACAAGAAACAGAGGCCAAGGCCGTCCCATGATGTTGTCTCCCAGCATTGGTAGTTACAGGTTAATTTAGCTTAGATATTTATCATCTGTATCTAGGTGCTATGATAAACTATGGCTTTTGCAAACTTGGTTATACTACTACACATGCATAACAAATACTGGTTTGTCTTACTTTTATCTAACCTCCCACAAGGGAGACATTCTCCCTTTACTGTCATTTCTGGGTCAGGGGACTAGAATAGGTAACACTACACAAATTGTAGTTTGCATATTCAGACATCAGAACAAACCATTAGCAGTTTGAATTGTAGTTAATAAACCAACTGCAACCCCTGGGATTCTATCAAAGCATAGTTCCTAAACCATAGTTTACTGTAGTAAACACAGCCTGTCTTCTACAGAAATGACTGGAGCTTTGACAGAATTTTTGCAAACTATTCTTGGTTATGCTGAACAAAAACTTGTGATAAAATTAAATTTTAAAAGATTAAAATTATAATTTGGAAAAGCAATTTTACTATAACAGATATAACATTTCAAACTAGGAAAGCTTGTTGAGAAAGAATGGATTGCATGTCATTTCATAGTTTGAAGTCTTAAAAAAATCTTTGCCCCTTCTTTTCTCCCATGACAACATTCAGCTTTTATTGTTTTTCCTTATTACTTCTGTATTTTAACTTGAGGAACAAGTTCAAAGTGGTTTTATTTTTCAGAATGAAATTTCAGTAAAAAATGTCCCAAGAAACCTGAACAGTTCAATGTGTCACAGAATTGTTTTCAGCTTTCTGCTCCTGTTCTATCTCAGCATTTACAGTGGAAACAAAATTTCTCACTTTATGGTGGTAATTGGTAAGTGGAGAAATATGGCCTCATTCTAAAAGCTTATGGGTCATCATCAGGTGCCTCAGTTAGTAATATGGGAAGAAGGTTTGCACACAGCTATATAGGTTAAGTAGGCTTTCTATATGCACCAGTGGAATATTTGGCTTGTTAAAAGTTAATAGCATTTATAAAAGCTGAAAGAAAAGGGGAAAGGAATGAATGTGGTGACCCCAGTAGGAAAAGCAGACAGGTGCAGAATTCCAAGTACTGTTCAATGCAAAATTATTTTCTTTGGATAAGAACTGGTGAAATTAATGCATGTAATACCCCAAAATATTGAGAGTAGCCTCCAATAAACATTATTCTATATTCAATTTATTGAATATATATTTATGGGTTTGCTGGGAGACAAGAAGAGATGAGCTTAGAAACCATCTTCAAGAGGTTTTCTGCCTGGTTTTTGTACTATTGCCCACATTTGTCATGCAATTCTTCTTGGTTATGTATATTGGCATATCATATCAGCTGTGCCAAGGCCAGGCAGCCAAAAGTGTCCCAAAGAGTCATGTTTTCCTCTTTCATTCTTCTGGGGTAATGTACAAGAGGGAGAAAGTTGAATATTTTCTCAGGGAAAGATGTGAGGGGATGAATTCACAGCTTGCAAAAGCCTACTATCAGAGCTGATGAATAACCTCATGATTTAGATTTTCTACATAAAACACACAAAGCTGCTGTCAGCATTAAAATCCAAGACCCTGCTGCATCATGAAAATGTGCTGATGTCTTGCAATAAGTCATTTGGTTTATCTCCCCCAATATTGCCTTGATTGATAGGATGTACAATACCTCCAGGTGCAGATACAGTTTTCAACCTCCAGGTGGGGCCTGGAGATCACTCAGAATTGCAACTAATGCACCCCAAAAATGGCTGCTTTGAAGGGTGTGCTCTATGGAATCATACTGCACTGAAGTCATTCCTTTCACAAAACCACATACTTCCCAGGCTCCATACCCAAACCAGAGTTAGTAACCCTAGTCCAGAGGTGTATGGTGGGAAAATGGCACACGGAGACAGTCGTTCTCTGGGTGCACCCCCGCTACACCAGGGGTGGGGCTCAGGGGGCGGGCCACCACCTTCCCAAGCCCTGCCCCAAGTCCCAGTCCCCGTGCTTATAAAATGGCACACAGAGACAGTCGTTCTCTGGGTGCCCCCCCGCTACACCAGGGGCGGGGCTCAGGGGGCGGGGCACCACTTTCCCAAGCCCCGCCCCTAGTCCCCATGCTTATAAAACCAAACGAGCTGAGGACGGAGCGTTTCAGTTGATTCTGCTCTCCCCTGAGGCGAAGACAGAAGGGACTGCCGGCTGCCGGCTGGGAGCCAGGGGGGAGGCTTGGGGGGTGTCCTCAGGCTTCCTTGGCCCAATCCACATTGTTGATGACATGTGTGTGGCTGAGCCCAAAAACAACAAGGCAGTCAGGAATTACTAGCAATTTCAACTATCTTTTCATATGTGAAGAACTGTATGTATACAAAAATATTCCTCTACTGGCATTCCCTTCATACACTGGCCTACCTGCCAAAATAGATTGACCATTTTTTATGGGGAAAATTCCAGTATGTCATTGTCCTAAGCTCTGCTAGGGTTGTCAGGTCCTGCTGAGCTACCAGTTGGAAGATGTGGGGGGGGGGGGGGTTAGGGCTGCCAGATCCAAGCTGCGAAACTCCCAGAGGTTTGAGGATGGAACCTTAGGACAGGAGGGACTTCAGTGGATGCAATGCCATAGAATCCACCCACCAAAGCGTCCATTTGCTCCAGGGGAACTGATCTCTGTAGTCAGGAGATGAGCTGTAATTCCAGGGGATCTCCTGGCATCTGTCCACCTCTGCAGTGTGCCCAACAAGGCTGCAAGGATGAAGCTAGGAGCCACTGTGCCTATGTACATCCTTGCCAAAGTCAACAATGAGGAGAAACATGGGCACTTTGGCCTCCAGCTTTGCCCAGTCTGGCAACATTCACTACTTCTTACAAGACACACTGCAACCAGGTCACCAAAGAACAGCACAGACACAGTGATTCTTGGGTTCATCCTATGCTGGCTGTTTGCAGAGGAGAACCATGGTAGTGGCTGCCCTTGTCTTTAGGGCTCCTGCATGGCAGCACCGCCTTTCTTTCCAGCCAGCTCTCCACTACAGCCCTTCAGCCAGTGGGTGGGGATGGGGGGTGGATGTTGACTCTCAATCTGGCCCTGCACAGAAATTAGATCTCTTTGTAGTAGAATGTTGGTGTTTCTAGCCACAGAGTACATGCAGCTGTGCTCCTAATGTCAAGGATCCCTTGTGAACATTTTAACAACTGTGAATAACTATGTATAATGTACTGATCTATCTTGGATTCAATCTGTCCCATACTTGCACCAGATAGAATGGAGTTTTAACTATTTTTAGTGTGCTTCATTGTTTTTGCCTTTGCAAACTCCTCCAAGACACAGAAGAATGAACTTTTTAAAAATTAACAGAGAAACCCTTTGATAACCTTGGTATAATCACCCTCAGGTTTTTAGTGAGCACAAAAAAGTGAAGGCAGTTCTTTTACCCTTCCCCCCTTCCCAAGTTAAAATTAAGCAATCCAATAAGAGGAACCGTATAATTTATTTCTGTACAATAAGCTGCCCACTGATTTTACTGACAGTTTTAATTGTTTCAAGTATATGAAATCTCAGGAAGATTACAAAAAGTACATGTTTATGCAAATATGTCAATGTGTGCAAATATTTAATCATCTGGTTTTTCCTTACAATTAAATTTTAAGCTAATTAAAAATTCCTACTGCAGAACAAACAAAATGGGATTACCAGAACAAATATTCCATGTTATACTCTGTTCCACCAAAAGATGACAGTAGAATTGTATATTCATCTGCCAGATACTGGCTCTTCTTCATTCTAGAATGCTCCTCTTGGGTTTAATTTTCTTTGCTTCCGGAGCAGGGGAGATTTGCCAGTGAGTACAGCTTTGCCCCAGACATCTTCCCTCCATCTAACACCAACCCCTCCCACTCCCGTGCACACGTCTCCCCTTCTCCCTTTTCAGATTTGTTATTATTTCAATTTTTGGTATTTATTATATTGCTATATTGATATCATAGTTTTTTTTTAGTTTAACAGTTCATAGGCCATACATTCATTTAAAAAAATTTTTTTACAACAAACTGCAAATAAACTATGATGGATCAATATCTATATATATAAAAATCTAACAGTTTGTTTTTCTCCTGACAAGTGAACTCCCAAACTACTGGACCGATTGCTTTGAAATTTTCACACAACGTCGCACTCACGTGCGACCAGGTTTGCATACTGTTTCCACACATCCTGTTGTGTACATGTCACAACTGTGGCCGTTATTGTGACTCTGCCACAACTGTGACAGTTGGAACCACAGTTCTGTTCCGCAACAGCGCCATCTGCTGGCTGTCAAAGCAACACCCTCTGATACAAGGGAAACAAGCATGCCTTCTATTCCAGACTATTCCAGGCTATTCCAGCCTTTCTCAAAGCAAAAAGGACTTTCAAATCCCCACAGGCTAACCGTATATATGACCGCCTGGAGTGTGCATTAGTACGTGAGAGAATTCACACCACCCGCAAAGAACTTGCAGCCATAGACAAGGTGTTACTACTTCTCCACATCCACATCAGTCAAAAAATGAGAAGCCAGGACTGGGACAAAATTGACAACCTCACCTACAGAAAAATGGAGAAAGACATTGCCAGCCACACAAACAGCAGAGGAATTAAGAGGAGAAACAGCAAGAATATTGCGAAAAGCAAAACTTCCCCCCCTAATATTACACAAAAGGAAAGAAATGCTATTAAGAATCTCAGCTCAGATCCAGAAATCATCATCCTTCCAGCAGACAAGGGAAATGCAACAGTAATCATGAAGACTGAACAATATAAAGAAAAAATCAGAGAACTCCTGGATCCCACAACATACAAAAAACTGAAACAAGACCCAACCAAGAAACTCACTCGCCAAACCATCACATTGATTAAGAGCTCCTCCATTCAACCAGACACATGCCAACGACTCTGCAAGTCAGAAGCGCTTCCACCCCGGTTATATGGACTCCCGAAAATTCACAAGGACTCCATCCCACTCAGACCTATTGTTAGTGCAATTGGTTCCCTCAAATATGAACTGGCAAAATTTTGACTTCACAGTTACAAAGCCACATCGGACACACAACACATTATGTTAAAGATTCAGCCCACTTCATCAAAAAAATTAGCAATCTCCATCTCAACCCTAGTGACAGACTTATCAGCTTTGATGTTGTCTCACTGTTCACCAAAGTTCCAGTAAAAGACACACTTGCACTCATCAGCCAAATGTTTCCAAATGACATCACTGCTTTATTTCAACACTGCCTAACAACCAGCTACTTCCAAGGGGACAATGATTATTATGAGCAGACCGATGGGGTGGCCATGGGAAGCCCCCCTCAGCCCAGTGATAGCCAATTTTTACATGGAACATTTTGAGAAAGAAACCCTCAACACAGCACCCAGGAAATCTGCAACTTGGTTCTGATTTGTGGATGACACTTTTACAATCTGGAGCCATGGTGAGGAGGAACTGCTGAATTTCCTGAACCACCTTAACAGCATCCACCCAAACATGCAATTTACCATAGAAAACTGAAAAGAAGGGAAACTGCCTTTTTTTAGATGTCTTGGTCTTTCGCAGACCCAACCACCAACTGGGCCACACAGTATACAGAAAACTGACACACAGAGACTGGTATCTACATAAAAACTCCAACCATCATCCACAACAGAAAAAGGGCATAATCAAAACTCTGACAGATTGTGCAAAACGAATCTGTGAACCTCATCTCCTCCCTGATGAAATCAACCATCTAGACTGGGCTCTGCAGGCTAATGGCTACTCCACAACAGAAATCAGAAGAGCTTTAAGACCAAGAGAAACCAAGAGGACTAAGGAGAAACAGTCTACCGCAGGAAAAATATTTCTACCATACATCAAGGGAATCACAGATCAAATAGGGAAACTGATAAAAAAAGCATTACCTATAAAACCATTTTCAAACCCACCAGGAAAATACAGCAGATGCTACGCTCAGCAAAGGACAAGAGAGACCCCCTCACTTCTGCAGGAGTATATCACATACCCTGTAGCTGTGGAAAGGTCTACATAGGAACCACAAAACACAGCATTCAAACCTGTATTAAGGAACACGAAAGACACTGTTGGCTTAACCATCCTGAAAGATCTGCAGTTGCAGAACATGTGTTAAGCAATTCTTAAATTCTGGACAATTCAGAAGCCCACTATGTCAGACTGCACAGGGAGGCCATTGAAATTCACAAACACCAGGACAATTTCAATAAGAAAGAAGAGACTTTGAAGATTAGCAGGGCCTGGCTCCCAGTACTTAAAAAATGGACTGATAACCCCACCTGCAATACAATGCACTCAACCACACCTTTGAATAGCAAGTTCCACCCAAACAGTTAATGATTGGTTCCCCACCCTGGGACATGGACAATATACCACACTAAACTTTCCCTTCTCACTTAGACCCAGTAAGAAACAAACTTTTCTCTGTGATACATCTCTGAAGATGCCAGCCACAGATGCAGGCGAAACGTTAGGAACAAAATCTACCAGACCACAGCCACACAGCCCGGAAAACCCTCCAGAACCAACCATGCCTTCCTTGAAAATTGCTGCCATCTGGAATGAAAGGGATGGGGCCCGCAATCTGGACATGACCCACCCACCCTAGCGGAGGAAGGAGAAGGTGAGGGAGGGTCTGGGGATTTGCTGGACCAAACGCTCTGATAAAACGTAGCTCATGCCTCCCAGTGTGTTTTAAGTTAGGTAATTCGCCTGCAAGGGAAGGGAGTGAAAGGGACAGGGTCAGCCACCTAGACATGGCCCACCCACCCTAGCAGAGGAAGGGAAACGTTAGGGAGGGATGGGGCGGGGTGCCATGAAAGGGAACGGGAGAGAGGGAGGGGAGCGAGAGGCCCCTTGCCCCTCCCCTCCCTTGCAAGCATTGTGCAATTATACATGTTCAAACCGTTCGCTTCCCCTTTTCTCTCTTTTCCACCTCACCAGACTGAGCCACAGCAACACGTGGCAGGGCCCGCTAGTATCTATATAAACAGAGAAGCACTGCAAAACTGCTGTCTTTTATTTCATCTGAAAACCAGTAAAAATGTGTGAGTGTGGGTGTGTGGAGGGGAGAGACTTTCTCCCCTTCTTCAGCATATGTGGTTCAGAGAACTGCTTTGTCTCTTTTTTGGGGAGGTTATTTTTGGAAAGGGGCTACAATATCAACATAACTGCAATTACAGGTGTATAGATATAACTGCAATTTAAAAGGCTTTAACAAAGTCCTTTATCTTGCAACTACCAGGTGTGATGAGATCTGTTCCTTTAAGGAGGAGTTGACAGGCAAAGTTAAGAGAAGTAGAAAAAGCAGAGGCCCATTGAGACTCCAGCAAGCAGCTGCAGGGCAGGCAGTGAATGCCTCCTCACTTGTTAATAGAGAATCATGAGGAGTCCACACTGTAGCTCTCTGTGCAGCTAAGAGCCCTGAGGTAAATGTTCCATGCATAATGGGCCTAGAACAGAAGATTAAAATTGAATTTTAAAAGAACTGGGAGCTCTGTGTGCACAAGCTCCAAGCCTAGGAAAAGAGCAAGGAATAAGCAGGGGCTTTTAAAAGTTTGATGTCAATATGCTGTATTGGTTAAAGTGTTGCATTAAGATCTGGATTTTGGAGATCCAGCTCTGAATCTTCACTTTACCATGGAATGTTGTTGGGTAGGGTGCCATGACATCACTTCCGCTGGAAGTGCCATTATGGTGTTATGTGACACTAGGAATTTCACACAGCTCTCTGGTTTTCACCTTAGAGATTTGGAAAATCCCCACAGTATCTTGCAATGGCACGATAGCATTACCAGGTATGTAAGTGCAAGTGATGGCATGGTTTTTCTTCATACTGCCCCTCTATTTTCTCCTGCTGTTCCACCAAGCAACAGTGAGAGCCTGGGGCCAAGGTCAGGATGTTGCTCACCATAGCAGGTAGCCTACATTCTCATTGCTGGGTGACTCTGGGTCAGTCACACACACTCAGCCTAACAAACCTCACAGAACAGAGAAGATAAAATGGAGGATAAGAATGCAAGCCATGTTGGGTTTCCATTGGGGATAAAGGCAGAGTATATTTGTTTACATTATTTATAGTTCACTTTACTCACTTGATCTCAAGGCATAGAGTGAGTCAATACAATTGATTAATAGGACATTCAACAAACAATTCAATAGGATTAGCACTGTGGAACCAACCAAAAGTCTAAAAACAGAACTGAAGTAAAATATAAGCATTAACATGACAAGTTAAATGAAGTAAATAATCATGATGACTCTGTGGAGGATCTATGCCTTTGGAACTGCTTACCTAACCTAATCTGTCAGGGTCCTGGCTATTAGACATATAAATAATGTTAACTATGCAATTATTTATTATGAATATCCATTCCAGACATTATAATTACAGTATAAACATATATTTAATCAAATGTATGGAGGCACATTTATTCATTTATGAACTAAAAAAGCCCTATGTGTTGCATGCCTGAGCAGACCAAATTCCTCAAAGCTAATTAGGATATCATCTTAACTAGAGAGAGCTTACAACATTCCCTACCATCATTTAAGCCTAAACACAATTAAGAGCTTGCTGCTTCAGGCTCTTAGGCCCTTGGGTGGATATAACAATACTGATTACTTTCTCTTAAATGTTTTTGCCTCCATGACACCACCACTCCTTCCTGAAAAAAAGAAAAGCAATTTCAAGAGGTAATTCCCAAGTTAAGCGTAACATGTTATTCAATAGTTTCCCTTAAGAACTTGATTCTGTCTCTGTAGATCCTTGAAAAAACCTTTGTTGCTCTTCTGTATTATCAACTCTAATCTTGTTTTTCAACTTACAACATCAGGCATGCAGAACAGACTTAAGGTGGATGCAGAGACTGCAGTCCTAGGCCTGTTTTTTTACAGCTGTAACCAACAACTAAATCCTATTGTCATGATTTGTGTTGGCTTGTGGTTACTCTTGTTCCTCCCACTGGGGAAATTCTGCATTCTTAAGAGTTAGTTTAGGCCATTCAAATACCTGTAAAACATTTAAGTCAACCTATATTCAAAATTGGGTAGCTTCATTCTTGCAAGGTCAAATTCAAAATACCAAGGAAGCAGATTTGAAAACCTTTCTTGAAACATTTTACAAACATTCCTAGTGTTCATTTACCAACCCATTCTCTGACTTTGTTCAGTGTCTTTGCTAGGCTTGAACAAAACCAAAAAAAATTGGTAAAATTCAGGTTTGGGTTTTTCCAATTTTCCAATTATCAGTAAAGACAACAACAAAAAATCTGATTACCTGAAAATATCCAGGTCCATTTTAGCCAGGGGGGCGGGGGTGTTGAAGTTTTTGTCAGAAGTGGTGGTGATATTTCTCAAGTTAGAAGAACCAAACCAGGGTGGCTTTGGGAGACTCTCCTGAGAACAGCACCCATATTTGGTGAAGTTGGGTTCAGGGGGTCCAATTCTATGGGCCCCAAAGGGAGTGCCCAATCTCCCATTATTTATTATTGTTTCTAATGGCCCATCAGCCACTAGCAGCTTTCCTTTCCCTCTCCTCTCTTCTCTGCAAAGGTTCTAACTCTGCAAGGAACTCAGCTCCCTGCTAAAATGCATGGCAGCTATTAGAGAATCTTCAGCAATCTCTCCCATTTTCCAGTGAGAAGGCTTCCCTGCTGCCCTGAAAATCACACAAAGGCCATGCAGAGGGCAGAAGACAATCCAGTTATGGCCTTCCTTAATGCAGGAGAGGCACTTTAACCAGCCCTCCAGAGCTCACCAGAAACCCAGCCAAGGTAAGTTGGGAGGGGTAGTTGAAAGAAAATTCCCATTTAAAAAAAAGCTTTTTAAAGAGTTTTCTGGGGGCTACATGAAAAAACAGGTCCTTTAAAGTTTAAATATATATATTTAGGTTATCGGGTTTTCACTATTCAGTTTGGGTTTTTCCTACCTTTTGGTATTCAGCTCCAGAAAAAGACAAATATGTCTTTCAGTGTTATAACACCAAAATGAGCACAGCTAAGAGAAAAACATTTGGAAGAGGAGATGCAAAAAAGTAAATGGCCCCCATGTGCCTCTTTTAAAGTAAGAATTCTCACCACTGCATTGTACATTCCTGCTTTATATAAGCCAAAAATATGATGCAATAAGCAGTTAGTTAGGAAATTGGATAAGATTATGCTGGTATTTCGGATTCCCAACTAGCTTGGCAACTGAGGATATTAAAGTTGACATTAACATTGACAAGCAACCAGGAAAAATCTAGTCTGGCCATTTCTATTTATTTATACTTCCATTCAGTCAACAAAAAGGGCAATGCCTGTTCTGCTCCGCAAGCAAACTAAAATTCAGGCCAGAACAGAGTGTAAGACCTACAGACAAATAAGTAACAGTTCAAAAACTGTTTAATAATATTGAAAGTTTAGGGCTCTGACTTCTCCCATGGAGACTAACTAAATAAAAAATACTTGCAATTCTGGAAACTTTGGAAATGGTTTGAAGAATTTGCAGTCATCAAATCTTTCCATAACTGCTTCTTATTTATTTTATTTATTTATTATTGTATTTATAAACCGCCCCATCCCCTAAGGGCTCTGTGCTAAGGAAGTCTGTGCTGCTGGCTTCTTGTTGTTCTAAGTTCTCCCAGTGTCCTCTGCTAGGACCCGTGCTCTGTCAGACATAGGCGTATCGAGGCAAACTGGAGCCTGAGAACAAAACCTGAGTTTGGCTGCCCCCCCCCCCTGTATGGGTGGCCACCCTCACCAACCACAACCAAACAATGATTTTTGCATCAGCTCACAAAACATCTCCCACCCCCAGCAAAACATACATGGCTCTCTCCCCACCAACTCTCTTTCCTAATTTTGTCCTCATTCCAACCCTATGAAGTAGGTTATTAGCTTGAGAAACAGCTCCAAGCCAGTGCAATTGGGTATTAAACATGGAAATATCTCACAAATCACCCCCAGCAAAACAGTTACCAAACAAATGTCAGCATAATCTCTCATAAAACACTTCCAGTGGAATCCATCCCCAAACAGCACCACTTTCAATGGTGTTTAAACTAGGGAGCCCAGATTCTTCTTTTAATCCACCTTAAAAGGAGAATCTGGGGTACCCAGTTAAAACAACATTGAAAGTGATGCTGTTTTAGGGTGGATTCTTCCCCACCCTGAAACAGCATCATTTTCAATGCTTAAACTGGGGACCTCATATTCTCCCTTTAAATCCATGCCAAAGCGGGTAGCTTTAAAAGGAGAATCTGGGGGAATTTGGAGGATGCCTGCTGTCAGGGGTGAAATTGTTAACCTAGCAGCACCAGAATTTCAGGGTATCTTAAGGAGACTCTCCTGATGATACCACCCAGGTTTGGTGAAGTTTGGTTCAGGGGGTCCAAAGTTATGGACAATCTAAGGTGTAGCCCCCATCTCCTATTAGCTCCCATTGGAAACAATAGGGGATGGGGCACCCCTTTTGGGAGTCCATAACTTTGGACCCCCTAAACCAAACCTCACCTAACTTGGGTGGTATCATCAGGAGGGTATCCTGAAAAATCCCTGAAATTGTGGTGCCACTAGCCTAAAAACTGTGCCCCCTGCAGGCCAAAAATGGAAAAAAAACACAAAAAACCCCCAAAAACCACAAATGAACCTGAAATGTTTGCGTCCTCCACTGGGGGGCTCCTGGGGGCATGGGGTACCCCATGTCCCAAGGCAAATACGCCACTGCTGTCAGAGCCAACTTGGAGAGGAGAGATTGCAGCATCACCAGACTCCACTCCACCATCCTGAGCCAGAATAGCACTAGTGTGTATCTACTAAAGAGAGTGCCCAGGCTTCATCACCAAATCTCCTGGAGTTTCCCAACCTCAATCTGGCAGTCCTAGGCAGAGATATTACTTGTATCACAGAGAGAACGATTCAGGTAGTATGCACAGGGATAGTGTTTGCTATAGGGGGGAAATAGCTCTAGTGGGTCATTTCAAGTCAGGAAAATTTTCAGGGGAAGGCGGGCCTCATCCTGTTATCCCATGTCCCAATGGGGTTATTTATAAATAAAAATGCTTATTTATTTTACATATTTACATCCCAGTTGCTCTTTTCAATATTTTTCTTTTAAATATTGATGTCTTATTTTCTAAAAGCAGTTTACATTATTAAACCTAGATAAGAAGAGAGCAAGCAGTTTTTCCCCATTGTAGTATTCCCAGTTTTTGCTCCAGTTGGTCCCTAAAATTATCTGTGGCAGTGGGGTGAGAATATGAGAGGTTTTTAAGAAACAAATATTAAACAACATAACAAGTATGCTGACTACATCAGACACATGGTACAAATTAAGCAAAGTTATTTGACCATCTACAGGAGGCCTAACTTTGGAAAGTTCGATCATCATGTGGTCTTAACGAAGGTGGTAAACTGCTGCAAAACCAAAGTAGACAATTCTAGTCTGTCATGTGTATAGATAGTGTTACCCTAAAATGCGTTACACCTTTTCACATCTACCAAAGTCAATGAGTTTACAAGGACTCTGTTTAGTATTGCACTGATAATCTTGCAACAATCTCTTTCTTGATGAAACTATTTTGGAACAGTCCTGAGTATCTTTCCATTCTTATCTTGTTTTCATGGCTGATAAAGATGGAGGAGAGAGATATTATTACCCAGTTCCTCAGATGGGGGCAGGGGCTCAGCAATTACTTATTGATTGACTTTCTTGACACTAAATATTGGAGAGCATTCAGCAGTTGATTGCCAAATCAGTATTTCTAAAAGCAGCAGCTTGACATCCCATGACTGCTGTCTCCATGTATATACATGTGTGTGTGTGAAACACATATGTTTTCCCTTTGTGGAAAGGGGGAAAAAGAACATGGCATCATGGTGAGAAACAGTTCCCCATTGATTTACATTTGCTTGGGCATTTAGATCTTTCACTTAAGACAGACTTCTGAACTTCAGCAAATGGCATGAGGTGTGATATGTCATCTATTTTTTTATTCTAACACAGAACCAGGTCTTTGTGTCAGTAAAATACCCATGTCAAAAATGCCATTTAAAGAAAGGTCATGTCTTGTGATATATTCAGCAAATATTCTGTTTCTACATTTTGCTTTACTTAAGGCTTCTCAGTTCAGTCTGTTTTAAAGGGCAAATGCTTAAATGCCTTTTGGATGGACAGCGCTGTTTTTTTACATTGTGATATTAATTTAAGCTTAGTCCTAAATGTGTTTATGTAGAAGTATGGCTTATTTATTGCAATGGGACTTTTTCACAAGAACTTATACATCCCGGTGCTATGAATATTGACTTGGAAACACAGTCCACTTATTCAGTGGCACTTATTCAGAAGTAAAGATGCGTAAGATTGCAGCCTTTGCAATTTCTAAACCTTGGCTGTTTTGTAAGATGCCTCAGGCCCTGTGGAGGAAGACAAGATTTAAAATATATTTAAATGTATGTAATAATACTAAATATTTCAATTTAACTTTGTTTAAATTTATTTCTTCATAGCAAAAATGTTAATTCTTACAGCTGTTGGAACAAACAAGCAACCCTGCTAAATCAAACCACTTGCCCATCTCATCCGGCATCCTGGTTCACAGTGACCAACCATATGTCCTTGGATGGTCTGCAGTATGACACAGAGGCCACAGAATCCCCCAGTTTCCACTAAATGTAGGTTCCATTTAATTACCATGGTTCATAGCCATTGACAGATTTACCCTCCATTAATTGTCTCATGAAGTTCTAGTAGCATTACGGAAGAAAAGGAAAACATTTTCTTTATCCACTTTCTCCATCTCATGCAAAAATTTGTATGCCTGTGGTTTCTATCCCTGAAACTTTTTTTAAAACCTGGAAAAAATCCTCACTGTGCCATGGAGAGAAACACATCTCACCGTGACATGCCTCTGAAGATGCCAGTCATAGATGCAGGTGAAAAGTCAGGAGCAAAAACGACCAGGCCACAGCCACACAGCCCAAAAAACCTGCAACAGCCAATCATTAAGTCCTTAGCTGTTTCTTCTATGGAAGATCTTCCATCCCATCACTCAGTCTGGTAACAATTTTGAACCTCTTTTCCACCACTACAATGCCCATGTCCAGTTTTGGTTGCTGTACTTAAAATGTGAGTACTACAAGGCATTATAATGTTGAGTATTTAGTTTAACTTAAGAATACGGTTGCAAGCATTTGAACTGTTCCTGTAAATAACCCTAACTGAACACAGTGGAATTTACATCAGAGTAAACATGTATAGGACTGGTCTACACAAGCACTTGAAATTTCAGTGCAATAACACCATTTTCTATACTTAATATCTTGTAAATATCAGCTGCACTGAAGTGAGCCACCAGCAAGCAGCATGAGTAAGTATACTAGACCACAGTGTCCAAATGGAACATTTTAGTCATGATTTCACACTGTCTTGGACTTGTTGGTTGGGATTAAATCCATGCCAAGCTTTAGAGCTCAACTGATAAATTTGAGTCTGCTCTCAATGCAGCCTACCACACAGGACTGTTGTAAAAATAAAATACATAACGGATGATCATACCATGAAACTGAGCTGGTATAGCATAATTAAGCTGAGCTGGTATAGCATAATGAAGTGAGCAAGGAAGTTTCCTGTGATCCATAAATTCATGAATACCAGTATTCTGTAAATGGCAGTCATCAAATATTGTTTATTCATTTAGCTTATTTATAGTATTTTTCACTAATAAATATCACCAGAAATATTTGCAAGCCCTTTCTTGCAAATGGAAATCAAAGACTTGTAGCCAGTTTATAGTTCAAGGGCTCTTCTGATTAGACACTTCAGTTTCTTTAAAATTCCTGTCAGTGTTTTCAGACATCTGAATTTCCAACACACAACAGCAACCAACTTTTCATTTTTTACTAATCTTTCTGTTGCTCTGGCAACCACATGCAAAAGAGAACTGAGTTCTTATACCAATAACAGTAGCAGAAAATAAAAGCACTGCTTAGCCCTCCAACTACATAACAAGCCATACGTTACTGCTGTTATACTGTCCTTCAAGGCATAGAAGTCTTGCCTTCTTTACATTAAAAAACCCTTCATCTTCCTCCCCTCCAAGAAGGTAATTATTTGCAGGAGAAAAACACCTTTTAGTAGAACCAACTAAAATGTCATGTGATCAGACTTTGGATTTCCCTAGAATTTTTCTAGCTGGTTTATTAGTCTGTCACATGTCTGTCCAAAGATAGTCTAGTACTGCTTTTACTTTTTTTGTTTTCCAATAGGCCAACAAAGCTGCTTTGAATTTTAGTCTGCTACACTCAGCTGCTTTCTTAAAGCACATTATTCGCACTGGTTGTTTCTACTGTATTAATTACATTTTTATCCCAACTTCTCTCCATGGAATCATTCTCCCCTCTATCATGTAATCTTCACAACAACCCTGCAAGGTAGGTTACACAGCTGGGTGGGACCTTGAACTCGAGTCTCCCTGAGCTTGGCCCTGCACCCTGCATTCTTACTAATCCCTCTTCTTTTCATGTTAATTTGTCTCATCTTTAATCTATAATTCTAAGTCTATGAGCTGCATAGTATACTCTGTGGCATGGTGAATAGGTATGGCTGCCAATCTCCAGGCAGTGGCTGGAGATCTCCCACTATTACAACTAATCTCCAGGTGACAGAGATCAGTTCAACTGGAGAAGGAGGCGGCCCGCAACTTACTGCGGCCGCCATTTGCCGCCAAGGGGAGGGGGGCGGCATCATGCTGCTCTGCCTTTTCTGGCTGGGCGGGGGTGGGCTTGTTGCTCAGTGATGAGGCCAGCATGGCCTCGCCTGCTGATTGGCTGGGGGTGACGTCAGGTCGCAGAACCCTGGCGTCAGCCACCCAGACCGCCCCTTCCCCATTTAAACTGGGGATGGGCCACGTGCGGCCCCCCTTTCGCCCCACTGCCGAGATTGTCCCACCCACCTCTTCCCTTTCTTTTCAGGGGTACAGAGGCTTTGTTCCTGCTTATCCTTGTCATAGCCATCTGTCGGTTTGCGCATGGGGGACTGATCTTGCCTGGGGAAGCTGCTTGCTTGCCCCCTTTGGGAACCTCCCTATGAGATAGGGGTGGAGCAAGCCTGGAGTCTGGCAGCCCTGCTTGGAGTTTGAGGACAGCTTGCTCTCAGCAAATGGGGATTCTTCCAGAATGCAGCCCCTCCGCCTGGTTCATTGGAATTCCCCACTCTCATTGCTGCCCTCCTTTTTTAACTCAAGGGGTGAGGCTTCATTTTCCCTCCAAACAAACAGCGGGTTTTGAGGAAAGCTGCTTTGGGTCAGCCTGCCTGGCTGCCCAGCTATCAGATCAGACCCCCATGCTGCGCCACTCTCTTCTGTCTTCCTGCCAATACACGCTATGGCTATGGCCAATTTTATTACCACAAATAAAGTGTCTGTGTTTATTTCAATAAGTTGTGTGTTTGTTGCCATGATGTTCATCCCTCCCTCTGGGGGCAAAATGACCACTTTTGAATGTGGACCCTATGGCATTACACCCCATTGAAGTCCCGCTCCAAACCCCACACTCCTGAGGCTCCACTCCCAAAATCTCTAGGGATTTCCAAACATGGAGATGGGAACCCTATAGATAGAGCTGAGTTTACCTACTTTGGTTTATTCAATTCCCGTCCTACTCTGTAGCCAAAAACACAAGAGAATTCTGGTAGTTTCAGCAGCATGTCTCCTTATAGCTTCCTATTTGGAGAAAAGATTTACTAATGGAAAAAATAATAATACACTTTTAGGACCTACAACAGGAGCAAGACTCACTTAAAACTATACACAGCATCCATCATAAGCAGGGCCTGGTTTATTTTTCACAGTTCAGTTATTTAGATACTTCAATAAAATATTAATCCTGTTGATGCTATTGGTATAACATCCATTGCCCACTGGGGATTTCACCCCAGGAGATGAAGACCAATGTTACAGGGAATTTCCTGAAAAGGCTCAGCATTATCTCCTGCTGTGTTTGTGAGAGATTGCTCCACCTCCTGCATGATGCATTTTTTGTAAGTTAGGGGAAGGGAGGGGAGATAAGCCAGCTCAGGAAGATTTAGAATTTACTGTCAGTACTTCAGAGAGGAGCCTACTAGAAGTTGTATATTTCACCTGTGAGGCACTAGGCTAGAGAAGAAAGTTTTCCCTTCTTTTCTTTACTGCTCTGATATTTCTTTCATGTTGCTTTGGCTCCTGTGAATGGAATGAAGGTAACTGCATAGATCAGCCCAGGATTCTGTTTCACTTTTGAAATTCTTTGCTACAGGAAAATGTCTTGGAGGGCATGTACTAGGTAAGTCTGTTTGTCATGACTGTGCCCTACAACTGTCTTAATTTTTCTCAATGTACATTTTGTTTCTTATATGCAGAAAAGTGAATTTTAATTGGTGTAGAAGCAAAACAAAAATCATTTTCAAATTTGTCTCTAATCGTGCCTTAATTTTTACCAGTTTAAAATGCTGTACTCATGAACTGCAAAAATTATTTAGGTTTGAAAAGAAAGTGATTATTATCTCACAAAGAAACATAATACTTGGTTCTGTTTGGTAGTTTTGGCTGAAATGTTCAAGGCATGATTAGAGGCTGTTTTTCTCTCTAGTTTCTTTATGGAATGTGCTGTTCTTTCTATTGTCCATTTCCTATGTATTCTAAGTTCCTCTTGCTTTGCATTTGTAGATTTGCTTTAGTATGGATTTTGGCCTTGCAGAGTATTCACTTTGGAAAAGGTGAGGAACTCTTCTTGCTTCTTTCTGCTGCCGGTTGTTAGTCTCAACACTATATGTAATGTATGCATGTATAGATTTGTGTTCATATATGTACATTTAAAAAAAATGTTTCTTCACTTTATTTTGTACTGGATAAGGCTATAAAGAAAAAGAACATCATCATGATAGTGGAGAAAGTGCTGATGCTGTAGCCCAGAAGCATCACACATATGATCAAGCCACAACATTAAATATCTTCAATAATATGAATCAGAACTATGAGAGCAAAAAGCAAAAGAACTCTAAGCCAATGGTTCCTTTTACGGGACTTACAGAAAGTAAGTGCTTCTATTACTTTTTCCATCTTTATGCAAAGACACAGTGTAATCCTTTGTATGTATTCTCAGAAGTAAATTCTATTGATTTCAGTGGGACTTACTTCCTAGTAAGTGTGTATAGTATTATAGTCATACTCATCTTCATTATTTACAGAGAGTTCTCAGCTTTCTGCAATTGTATCTTTGTGCAGTGTAGTGACTGGAGCACTAGACTGGGACATGGGTTTAAATCCCTACTCTGCCAAGAAACTTGCTAGGTGTACTGAGCCAATCATTCCCTTTCAGCCTGACCTACCTCAAAGTGTTCCTGTATAACATCTGAACTTCTTGGAGAAAGAGTATGATGAAATATAAACAAACTACAGTAACTAGTTTTTCAAGAAGTTTTAACCAATGGTAGTTGAAGCCCATTTTATATGATTATCACAAGGTGAGGTATAGTGGGTAAAGTACACTCAGTGCTGCTTAACCATCTCTGAGTCTAACAGATCTTTCTTGGGGTTGCCAATTGCTTAGAGGGAAAATGCCCTGTCCCTTTAATATAGATTTAATGAAATATTGTTTGTCTCTATGTCATAGAGTTTGTCTATGTCCCAAGAAGCCTTTGTTTAAGGGACAAGAGATTTTCTCTCTCCATGCCTGTTGTTTAAATAGGAAGTCTTGTAGAGCTTACATACAAGTTGTCTCTAGATGTAATGATTCTTTAGTATTCCCTTCTTTCCTTCCAAATGACATTTATTGCTGAAAAGAACCCCTTTAAAACAAGTGCAGCTAGAAGCTCAAAACATGAATTATAGTTTGATCTAACTATCTTTGCTCATAAGTCCTACTGAGTTTATTGGCATTTATCATCTTGTAAATGAGATTAGGATTGGAGCCATGCAGTACAAAATGTACAGATATTTTCTCAGAACCAAGTCCTATTGATGAAGCTTATTCCTAAGCAAATGGGCAAAAGACCACAATCTTGTTACATTCTACATTGATGGATAAGAGTTCATTCATTTCTAGTGCCCAGCCATCTGCTGTGATTTCCCGCTGGATAAACTAGTTATCTAATATATTTCTAGATCATGTCATTAGTGCTTGTTCACTGGATCCTTGTTTGCAGTGCCAGGCAACATGCAATTCCTGGACTAAGTACAACAGTAAAAGTTCAGTACAAATGTATCTCAAGGAAACCAAAATTCAGGGTGAGGATGCCATTAATAGAATAGACTTTATGCAGCAACCCAGCCCTCTCAGAAATTGCACTTATTCCAGAGACTTCTCCCATCACTTCAAGGGAAAGGCTATCTGCACCCTAGGAGAGCAGGGTTCAGATCTCCACCTGCCATGAAAAGATCAATGATCTTAGGCTTTCCATTCTCATGTTAAACAGTCTTAAATGGTCATTGTAAGGGTTAAGTGGAAGATAATCACTTAGAGGAATGGTGGGATTAAAAAAATTGATAAATAAAATGTGTGTTGAGTTGCAGGTGGAACAATTTGATGCACACATTGGACCTTTTGTTCCCAAAAGCAATTCTTAGATAGAGACAAGTGGCCTTCAGGCTTAGCTAAATGCCTTTCATTTAACACACAAGGTGTGCTCACCAGGGAATTCTCAGGAAACTCTTGGAGATTTGGGTGCAGAGCCTGGGCAGGAGAGGGTGCTCAGCAGGAAGCTGCCATTTTCTCCAATACAGTCTGGAGAATATTTGTAATTCCAAGGAGACTCTACCTGGAGGATGGCAACCCTAGGAGGCACAGTTATCTGGGAGTCAGTCCCACTGAACTCTGTGGGAAGCAAAAGATTACCCCATTAGGCTACAATCCTGTGTACTCTAATTTGGGAGTAAGTCCTATTGAATTTAAAACTAACCTTCTAATCATAGAGTGTGCATAGAGTGTCCCTGAGCATGTGTTCTTACATGTAAACCTCATTCAGTTCTACTGGACCTGCTCTTAGTTTAGGAGTGCACCCATGGAGTCATTTAAGATATAACATTCAGGACTCTTGGGTGCACCTCCATAGGGAAATTTTCTGTAGGGATGAATAACTTAGAATGTGGGTTATCAGGGAATTGCTAGTCTGAATTTAAATCTCCACTCAGCTCCAAAGCTTGCTAAGTGATCTTGGACTAGTCAGATTAATCTAACCTGTAGGGTTGTGAAGATAAAATGGAGGGGGTAGGACCTTGCCACCTTCAAGTCATCAGAGGAAGGGTAGGATCAAAATAGCCAGATGAATAGAGAAAAGAGATTTACTTTACTTGGGCCTTTCCTCAGATGGGGCCTGACAGTGATCTAGGATCCTGTTCCTAGTTATGCCTGGGAAATGTTGGTGTCTCCATGCTGTGTTTCCATAACTGGTTAAAATGTTTATCTATAAGTGCCAAGATGGCTCAAAAATTATTTAATATGGGAGCCTGACAATTAAGGAATGTGTTCTGTTTAACGCTTATGAAAACACAAGCATAAATTGCTTTCAGTCAAATAATTTGTACATTAATTTTTCACAGGCATAAAACTGGCTGTAAACCAGTGTAAATTGTAGAACCAGTGTCAAATCTTAGCTTCACAGTTTCCAAATGTTTAGCAATTCAGCTCAAGCCTGATTTCTATTATTTTTGGTAAATCTTTGTGATAGTGAAGAAAAGGAAAATATAATGGCAATTTTGTTCAAGATTATTTCCTTTTGAGTGTTGAATGAGATCTGTTTCTGCCCAAACAATAGATGCAGGTAACTGTCCACACATACACACACACAACATGTCAGGAGTTGCTTGCTGGGCCACTAAGTAATCTCTAGTAGTTTGTGTCTAATCCTTATCTAAACAAACTGGGCTTAACTGAACTAACAGTTTTAACAGGCAGCTAATTGTATTGATCCCTTAAGGACATCTCTGTAAGATTCTTTGGCAGTTAGGGAAACCCAAGGAAATGGGTGAAAAAGCAGGTTCAAAGAGAGGTATAAACTGGTAAACTGTGGAATATTCACTTTCAGGTAAAACCCTTAACCGGCATTGCTGTCAAAATGGAGGGACTTGTATCCTGGGCAGCTTTTGTGCATGCCCCAAACACTTCATTGGCAGATACTGTGAGTGGGATGAACGGAAGAGGTATGGAAGAAGACTGGACAGCTTGAGATTCCAGGGTAGCTGGGAGGGTTAATGCAATATAATAAAAGGTTGAACCTTCTGATTTGTCATTGACAGCAACTGTGGCCCATTTGGACATGGTGAGTGGATACAAAAAGGTTGCCGGCTGTGTCGATGTGGTTATGGTGTTCTGCATTGTCTAGCTGAACAAACACACAACTGTGGTAAGAAATAATGTTCTTGGAAAATCAACTATATATGAAGGTTGAAGGCAGCCAGCCACATTGTGACTTTTTACGATGAACCAAAATAATACAACAATCTGCAAGCTTTTGAGTTCTCCAGATATCTTCAGTAGGTGAGATCTTAACCAGGGGAAGCGGGTATTTCTGACCTTAATCTTAAGGATTCTTCTCTGAATCCTCTGTAGAATGATAAGTAGATATGAACAAATAATGCTGGGTATAGGTAGTATTAGGTTACACCTTTGGGCTTCTTGCAAGGGGCAATAGCTGAAAGTATAAAAACCAATAGTCAATTAAAAGTGACACCCAAATAGGGTAATGTTCAAAAAGTTGTGGATGCAGTCTAGATATTGCATGCTATTTAACTCTAAAGCAGTTGTCAAAAATTTGGTCACATATATATATCTGGAAATAAATCCATGTACGTGAGTTTAAGATCAATCTGCTAAACCACAATGTCATGAAAATACTGTAAACAGTACTAGTACTGTTTAGAACACCGTGACCAAAGGCTATAAATGAAAAAAATGATAGGGATGAAAAGGACTTCTGTAGCCAAGCTTCTCAAGCCAAACTCCACTAAGATGTTCTGGAGTTCTCAAGCTTAACACTCTAGTCTAAAGAATGTGTAAACCAGTCCTCAGAACACTAATGGAATGACTGAAACCTATGAGAAAGCAGAACTATGGAGAAATCACAGGAAATAACAGGAATAGCTGTGGAATTCTGGCCTGAGTCATGTAGGATTGAGATTAGATTATCATAATGGCCCCTTCTGGCCTATCTATGAAAAACAGGCAGTGATGAGTATCTGTTCTTTAAATACTCAAATTGAAGTCTTTCATTGGGCAATTAGACTCAACAAGGAACTAGCTGTTCTCCTGCTCTGCTTCTATTTATATGTAAAACTTGTGCTTAGTTGAGTAATTTTTACTACTGCCTCTCATGCATCAACCCTCAGGCCAAAATTCCAGCAGCATTATTCTCCACTAGGTCTCTGCAGGGGAGCAGACTTCTCTCTGTGATACACCTCTGAAGATGCTAGCCGCAGTTGCAGGTGAAATGTTAAGAACAAGATCTACCAGACCACGGCCACACAGCCCAGAAAACTCAAAACAACCAGAATCTTGTTAGATTAGAGTCTAGTAGAATCTTAGAAACAACTAATATTTTCAAGGTATGAGCTTTTAAAAGTAAAAGATACCAGAGCTTTGACTCTCAGAAGCCCATACCCCAAAATTCTTGGTGGTCTCTAAGGTGCTACTGGACTTAAATCAAGCTGGTCCTACTGCAGACCAGCATACCTGCCCTCCGAAACCAGAATCTTGTTGTCATCCTAGTTGCAGAGAATTAATGGGTAATGAAAATGTGGTTATATTTTTGAAGTTTCACTCTGGAGCAAGTGGGTTCAGCTGTGGGAGATTCAGTATTCTTTAAGCAGCCTGGAATTAGTTTGTGAGTGATCACATTTTGTATTCTACCTTTCTGCCAAAGAACCTAGGAGTATTTATGTGTTAGTCTCCTTCACAGTTTATTCCCACAACAACTCTGTGAGGCAATTTAGACTGAGCAAGAATAACTGGTTCAGGGCTCATAATTGATTTTGAGTAAGGATTTGAATGTGGTTGTCCTATAGTCACACCATACAGGATCAAATTTATTTATTTACATTATTTATACCCCACTTTTCTCCCCAGTGGGGACTCAAAGTGGCTTTCAGTATTCTTCCCTTTTTCCATTTTATCTTTGCAATAGCCCTGTGAAGCAAGTCAGTCCAAGGTCACCCATGAAGCTTCCACAGCAGACTGGGGATTTTTAACTTAGGTCTGCCAGATCACAGTCCAGTTCTCTAAGCACTGCACCTTACTGATCACATTTCATTTTATGTAAGCAATGTTAATCCACATGAACTGTGGCCAAATGGATGAGGGCAATTTCACAAGATACATGGCTCATTGAATACATTATTTTCACACAAGTACCAAGTTGGGTAGTGATCACCTTCTTTCACAGCCACAATGATCTTTAAATCTGCCTAACATTAAAAAAAACAACTATTTTTCAAACAAAGAGTTAACTGTTTCTTTCTCCCTTACTTTATAGTCAAAGGAATTACTCAACTATATTTGGGTTGTGGACATCATAAGTATAAGAAAACAAATCCTCCTAGTTTTATTGAAACTTTTGTTTCCACTAAATTGATAAGAATTAGAATGTAACTCTAAGCCATTATTAGAAGTGAACTACCTTTCAAATATGTGATCCATCTAAATAAGCTCAAATTTGAGGTATTAAATTTCTAGTGTCTAATTTTTTTCCATCTGAGAAAAGGTTAAGAATGTATAGGCAGCCTATTGGTTAACACCTTTGCCAGTGGTTTTATTTACTTTTGATTATTCTGTGATTAATGCCTGCAAGAGCTGATAAGTTGCTATCAGTTGTTCCTCAAAGGGTTCTCAGTGGCCTCTATTTGCATCTCTTCTCAAATAATAGACTCTGTGATTGGCTTCTACAGATGATAGCTTTAACTTAAGTACCTGCCAGAGGAAATTGGAAAATCTGTTGAAATTATTTGTATGGTGATAGCAGTTCTTTCTTCTTTTTTCTCAGCTGTAAGAGAGGAAGAGGAATTTATTCATTTGCGTTCAAATTGCCTAGGATTACAGCAAACAATGTGTTTTTTTCTGATCCTAGTGGGCTGCTTCTTTGCATTTTTTTGCACCAAGCTCTTCCATCAACTATGAAAGATTCTGTTGGCTAAGACTGGGGCTCTTACAGTGATTTGCCTTATGATGAAACTTGATTTTTTGAAAAGCAAGAAGACTGGAGATGGTTAAAAATCAACCTCTGCATAGTTACCTGTTTAACAGGGTATTTTTTAGAGTTCTAAAATTGCAGTGTGTTATCTTTGAAAGCTTCTAATTTTAATCTTGCAGCCAATTCAGCACTGTCTCACTTCTGAGGTATTCATATATTCCATTTAAATACAAGACTGAAAGAAGAAGAAAAAGCTGTGGATTGTAGCTGAAAATGAAGTTTTGCTTCCTCAGCTTCCTGTCAAGCTGATAGAAGAGTTGCAACTGCACTTTGAAAGGGAGTGTGGAAGCTGTTACATTTTGAAAGGGTGTCCTGGTTCAGTAGGACAGCAGTCATAGTTATTCTGGACCTTAGAATCACTCAGTGACTCTTTAATACCAGTTCTTCCAGAATACTCAGAAATACTTACTATTTACTTCTTTCTCACTGAGGGTAAATATAAGACGATGGAATTGTCAGTGGTAAAGTTATGCTTTGCAAAAAAACAAGCTTTAACGAGTTAAAAGCTGTTTTAAAGAGTAGTTCTAGGATTTAAGTATTGATAAAGTGTTAGTGTGACTGGAATCAGAATTAACTTCTTTTTAATGAATAGTGCTGTGTTGCATAAATGTTACTTATTTCTGTTTGAATATGATTTAAGCAGTTCTTTGTTATTTTTTAACTATTCTCTTCCAATGGAAGAAAAATATTTTATGCTCTATGGCTTAAATATTGAAAGCAGTAAATACCAGTATACATTCTGAAATGATAATTTTATAAAGAAAATATTATATATTTATAAGTAGTGCTTTTCATTTATTAAATTATTAACATTTCTCAAGCTAACTGGAAGGAAAGTTTGTTAATTTAGATATTATCATGTTAATTAGGACATTGTGCATACAGTCAATAGTTATATGACAAAGTACCACTGTGACCAGTGGACCCTGGCAAGTAGACCAGTGGACCCTGGCAAGCTAAGGTTGTCATACATTCATTCAGTTTATATACCAAATACTAGGCATGGATTTTAAAAAACCATACATTCTGGACCTGCTCTCGAGCTTCAATTTCAATGCTGCCCTGCTTTGAAACATAGATTCTTCTGTCTGATTGTGTAACTGTTTATAAAATAATACAAAAATAATAAATATTGCATTTGTGCAATTGTACCCATTGGTCCTGCAATAAATTTGATTTGGTTTTTGGAAACCAGACAAATTAATAAAATGGTTAAATTTACCACAAAAAGAAATAAAATAGCTTTCAAGTGGAAGAAAGGGGGGACAGTAGCCCACAGGAAGCCAATTCCTAAAATACTGGCTTTATTTGGTCACTTCACTGGGTACCTGTATGAATCCTAGCTGCCACATTTTGGACTAACTGAAGTTTCTGAATGATCTTTAAGGGAAGCCCCATGTAGCCCATTTTGCTCTAAATCAAGTTTGGATGTTATGAGGCTAAATAAAGACTTGATGGTTTGAGAGAGCTGGAATTGGGGTGAGGGGAGGAAATGTCACAGACATTGCTTTGATCTTTTCCCTCTCTTTCAAAATATCTCCTGTATCTCCTATTATAGTAATGGCAAATCAGGGACTACTAGCCACTGATGTTTGTGTGCTGGTGATTTGCCTTCATTGACTGAGTGATGTATAAAATGTATTGCCACCTGAGAGTGGGACTGGTCCCCAAACCACAGTAACGACACAAACACTCTCGTCTGTGTGGTAAAATTTCTGGCCATATCCGAACTGTACTTATTGACAAAGAAGCAAAGAAGTGTGAGGCACAGCATAGGATCTGATTTGTACACTGGGTAGCCCGAGTGCTGTCCCCCAGTGAAACCTTCCTCCAGCCTGTTGGAGGGAACAGTTAACCTTGCGCAGCAATTGTTAGGTAGAATCTATGGTTGCAGGCTCTGAATGTCAATAAGAACACAGCAATGACAAGAGGTGAAAGACATCATGGTTTTGATTTTTTTTTCTTTAATGGCCATTGCACAATCAAACTTACATTTGTTCCTTGTGTATTGCATGTGGCCTGTATGGCACTGCTCATCATAGCACTTACTGACATTTTTATTTTGATGGCACATAGTATATTTGGTAGCTGGGAAGCTATAAGGAGCATCCAAGTATGTAACAATATTGTACAACATAATGGTTGGAGCATCAATTTCTTCAGGCTTTCATGATTATTCAAGATATATGGCCCCAGAAAAGGGAACTCACTGATTGAAAATGCCTATATTGGACATTGTGTCCTATGATATCCATTTTATGCCTGGCAGTATTAAACACATTAAAATAGTATAGTAATTGGAACCAGATCACAGTGTGAATGCATATAAAGAGGAAAAATAATCTCTGTAGCACTGTGATCTTCCATAGATTTTCACATTTTTGTCTCTGGGAAATAGTTTAACTGATTTCAGGAAAGACCCTACATTATTTAACCTGCTCAGAGAACTTCTCCCAGACACATTATTTTATTGATTTTATTTAAAGTGTTTTGTAGAATTTCTAATATTCTACACTTGTTTTAGAAAGCCCTTTCTCAGACTGCTACCCTTCTACTCAGATGGCAGAGGCAACCAAAGTAGACCCTCCAAAAATAACCGGACTGCACAGGCAGGTTCATATGAGACAACACTGTCCTGGTACATTGATCTCTATTTCCATTTACTCCAGTATTCCATTCCTCTTCAGACACCATTCTCAAAGGTTGTTTTCACAAGCTTTTGTCAATATGTACTCCTATCATGATTTTTATGTTGCATAATTGTATATTTAAATGACATCTCTTTCTAGCTGCTTTGTGTATAGTAAACAAAAAAATAGAGAATGGAGAAGCACAGTGATGCAAATAGCTAAGTAGACACATATAGTAACAGAGAAACATGATCATATCCAGAATGTTATTGCTAGTCATTTCAGCCGGGGAAGTTACATGTATCAAAGTCCTTGTCCTGTTGAAAACTTACTCTCCAAATTTTAAAACAGAATTTCTGTCTCTCTACCCATTTGTATTACTTAGATGTCTATGCCAGTTTAAGGTGAAGAGTACAACAGGCATCTCAAAGCGTTTTTTGTTCTTCTCAAGTGCCTCTGTAATGTGATGCCATAAATGTTATATTGACAGTTCCCCCCACCACCACCTCAATTATTAGGGGTTTTGGAAGAGGGGGAAAATGGGTTTATGTAGGTAAAGTTATGGATAGGTGGCCACATGTATACCCCTTGAAGATACAAAGGTGGGTTAAGAATGATGTCTTATAATTATTCAGGGATTCATTATGAATGAGTTCCTTCCTATGGGTCTTTTTTGGGATGAGAGAAATATGCTGCTCCAGTGTTTGACCTGTGACTTCACAACAGGATGGCATGGGACCAAGTGTGTATGTGTTGCACAGGGTCACACCAGGGTGGGAAAAGCCACACCAACTCTCAGAAACTTATGTGTAAATGTAGTGCAAAGAAAACAGTAAGAGTCAAAGGAATTCAAGCAGACTCTTTGACTAGGCCAGAACGTCTCCACTCTTATCTGTCTCCAGCTGTTCAGGAGGACAGATAAAAGCAATGGTTCCTCTGCCATGTAGACCAAGCTGTTCTTCTAGCAAAATAAATTACAAGCACTTGAGTGAGGATTGTTTATAGCAAACACTAAAGTTTGCTCCACAGCTCCCAGGTGACTAAGGACTACAAAATGATTTCTTACGAACTAGGTATCTAGTCATCATGTATGTCACTTTACTATGTAGTTTGAATTTGGGGAGGATGTCAAAGAAAAATATTAATCACCCACTTCACAGCTTCCTAAACTATGAACTCTTTCTCTTTTCAAAATTTACTTCAGAGCTGAAACAAGTGGGTATATCATTTGGCCTTCCTGGCCTTAGCCTGGAACAATCCTGTCATCAACCATTCACAGCCATTAACACCACACTCTTTACAGCATGTTGATGACAGAGGCATGAAACATAGATTTCTTGATGGACAGGACAATTCTGATACTAGCAGAAGGCACTTCCTCTTATCCACAACAGTTCATAAAACTCTTCAGGCAATCCTGTTCACCTCTGCACATAGAAATTTATTTGTCAAGACAATGAGACATAACTACTGTAAGTTATACAAATTAAATTAATTGATAGTATTGCTTATTACATGACTGTTCTTAATGAAGTCATGTCAGTTTCCCTTCCACAGGCAACAACGCCTATGTTGGAGCACCATAGTGAAGCAATTAAACATGAAAAAACAACTGTTATCAATGTTATCAAATATATTTCTAACGAACAATTATAAGCTTAACGACAATGGTTTTCAGTAGTGCCTTATAGCATCCCAGAAGTGGCTTTTTTTGTTCCTAGTTTATATTTAAGGTCAGAACTTTGAATGGTCATCTATCAGATGTTGAAGCTGCATATTGCAGCACTGAACAGTAGGTTGAACTAGATTTCCTCCATAGTACCTTCCTAGGGCTTCCAACTACAGGATGGAAAATTCCTGGAGTGGAGCCTTGACGATGGCAGGATTTGGAGAGGGGAGGGGAAGGACCTCAGCAGGGTATAATACTGGAGACCCCTCCCTCCAAATCAGCCATTTTCTCCATCACTGTTTTCTGGAGAACACCACTCCTCACCTATAACTTCCAAAACTCTGTAAATCTGTACGTTTTTAGTATTTGGATTTTGTCAATTGTACTGTGAACAAAACTTGAATGTCTTCATTTGTTCAGCACATTTGTCCTTCAGGAACCATGCCATGATTCGCTGGAGATATAGTTCACATGGAGAAAATAGCCACTTTGGAAGTTGAATTCTAAAGCATTATACTCCATTGAAGTCCCACCCCAAAGCCCAGCCTCCTCAGGCTCCACCCCCAAAACCTCCTGGTATTTCTCAAGCTGAAGCTGGCAGCCCTGACATCTTCATGGTCTCCCTCCCTTTTCCAAACACCACCCTTCCCAGTCACAGGGAAAACAGACTTTCCCCTACAGCCACCAACTACTACCTGCTGTTGCTGTAGGAGCAAAATGGGGTGGGTGTTGCTGTAATATCACTTCCAGTTACATGGCTGGAAATGACATTGCAGAATTACATGATTATTAGACCCAACCCCTTATCTTCCTGGAGACTACAAGAGGGAGGACAACCTTAGGCAGTGCTCCTAAATCTTCTGGGATTTCTCAAGCTAGAAATGGGAAACCTATTCTCCTCCTTTTCAGTTTACCCAAACCACATATCTTCTGCAAAACTCTGGAAAGCTACACATTTTCTGCAAAACTGTTTGATGATCCCTGAAGGCACATGCATGGGGGTCTCGATAGTGGATCTGATAATCCCCTTAACATTCTATCTCATCCGTACATTTGTGGTGTCAGTAGATAATGACATATGAATTCTGGTAAGAATAATATGACTTTCTGAGAATTCCCTTTTCAATATTAAAAGGTCAACCATTCTCTAACCCTGCTTCCCAGGGCTAACTGTCCATCTGTCTTATAGCTTCATTTTATCTTATTTCACAACCTCAGTACTAGCCCACATTATTCAAATTCTCAAAAAGAAGCACAAGCATTTAGAATGAACTGAGTGAATAGATGAAACTCTGAAACTTGGATAACATACACCAGTTACATTGACTATAGAAGTATGATTGGGCTCAGAATTTTTATTTCTCCACCCCAGTTTCTTTTACAATATTTATTCTTAAATGAATTATTAGTTGAAAGTCACTTTGGGACAGTTTTGCTATGGTTTCTACAGCTGGATATACTATATTATGATGCTAAAAGGAAATCCCCCAAAGGACTTTGAGATGATATTAACAACTGTTGTTCCCAGCTGTAGATGGGGCGAGAAAGTCATACAGGAACTTGAAAATGAATTAAGTGCCTCTGATCCTAGCCAAAAACCTGTGTCGTTTTATTAGATACTTCGAATTCATTCATGTAAGATCAAGTGTAATTCCAAAAGAATTCCAGACACTACCTTGAAGTTGGTAATCCTAGAGGAAAGGAATTATTTGCAGGCCTAAAGAAACTGCTCAGAAAAGGCTGAGGGATGACTTGATGAATCAGTAGGATTGCTAGGTCCCTCAAGGTGGGGGGAAGGGTTGCCAGGTTCAGGTTGGGAAATTCCTGGATATTTTGGGAAAAGATCCTGTGGAGGGCAAGGATCTCAGTGGGGTGCAATACCTTAAAGTCTGCCTTCCAAAGCATCCATTTTCTCCAGGGAAACTGTAGTCTGGAGATGAGGTGTAATTCCAGGGGATCCCCAGGTCCCATCTGGAGGCTGGCATCCCTAGATGAATAGTATCTTCCTCAGATGTTAATATTTGCCTCCAACAGCTTTTGGGGAAGTGCTTTTTCCATTTCCTGTTGAAAGACAACTGGTTAACACTTACACGTCTGGTAAAAAGGTTGGAATTGACTTCAGAAAAAAGTCAGACTGAAGACCTAAGCACACAAATAAGAGTAACTTCATTTGCACAAACCAGCAGATGGCACTGATGGTAATCAGCCAGCACTGATGAAAAACAACAGGTTACTCAGATCTTCTATATACAACTAGCAAAGTAAATTTAAAAGTAGTTACATATTCAGAATGAATATTACCACCATTAAGTGGCCCTAACTGAATATTTTACGAAAATGAAGTCAGCCTCTTACATAATTAAAAACAACCATTTTTAAAGTTCTCCTTAGTAATTTTGTGTGCTTTCTGAAGATGAACATCTTGCCATTTCTTAGAAAATACAGAATTCTCACAAAATGGGAAATATTAAAATGTTTGACTTAGTTAAGAGAGAATATACATATTTCCTGCTATGACAGTAAACAATACCACACAAGGATTTTCCCCAAGGCTTTGGTGTACATATCATATCCCTTATTAAAACTCAAGAGAGCCAGTGTGATGTAGTGGTTAAGAGCAGCAGACTGTAATCAGGAAAACTGGGTTCGATTCCCTACTCTACATGAGGCCTGTTGGGTGGCCCTGGACCAGTTACAGTTCCCACAGAACTCAGCCCGTCCAGAGGCAGGCATTAACTAATCCCCTCTGGACATCTCTTGCCTAGAAAGCCATATGAGCATGCCTTGAATGTCAGGTACGACTTGACAGCACACACAAACGCACACATACATTAAAACTCATATCATTTTAACAACATACCCATGAGCCTTTGCGGGTACTCTGTTAAAATGATCAGTATAACTTGAGAACTTAGTCCAAGGCACTGACCTTGGAGATCAGGAACATGGCCCTGTCTCCCTGCTTTTAGCAGGCCCAGTTCTGCCTTGGAATATCTTTTCAAATTATTTTTGAAATGCTCACCATAACTTGAAACGATAGTTCAAGGAAGGACCAGGTCTGCTGAAAGACAAGAAATAAGGCCATGGCTTGTACCTCCAGGCAGGCCTTGGGGGTGGGTGCTCTGCACTCAGGGGGTGGGGCTGTGCATTCCCAGCTCCGTGTAGCAGGGAAGGGGTGCTCCTCTAGGCACCCCTTCCCTGGGGGTGCCTATTTGTAAAAATAGGGGTGCCTATTTGTAAAAATAGATTCATAGCTTGCTCTGGCAAAGCTGTTGTTCGCCCAAGCTGCTCTTCCTCCAAGAGCACCGAGCAGAAACACCTCTGGTTCCATTCCATATGCATTGTCAGCTTCCGGACATGTGGGGGGGGGGGGGGTTGAACCCGTGAACCCACCCCTTACCTATGTCCCTCAGCCAGTGTTATGTAGTGGTTATATTTTCAGATTAGGATCTGGGAGACCTAGGCTACCATAGAAGCTTACTGGGTGATCTTGGGCAAGTGACATATACTCAACAGGGTTGTTGTAAGGATAAAATGTTGTGATAATAGAAGAGAACATGCTGCTTTGGGTCCCTGTGGGGGCTCTAAATGAAGTAAACAAATAAGAACAAATCAGATGGGATGAAGCAGCTATGTCAATTGGTCAGATTCTTACATTACCATGGTAGACTCCTGAATCTTCATATGATATCTTACTTCATATGATACCTTACCATTAAAAGTTATAAAGGTCCAGTGGGCCTGAGTTTTCAAGAGAAGAGTATTAATATCATTTTTAGCATTCAAATGACAAGTGCAGTCCTTTAAATATTGGCTCTTTATATCCTCTTATAAATTAATTTGCTGCCTGGTTTCTGAGAGTCAAGAACATGGTAATAATTAAAGTGATGCACACTAAACATAGTGCTTAAGAACATCAAAGACAAAGATTAACTTGCAAAGTAAATATTGAGCGTATGCAATACTTCATAGAACTAGTACAATAAACATTTGAAGGGCTTGGAGGGAAATAATTGAATATTTAGAACGTGATCTTAGCCTTAAGTACATAAAATTCACTATGATAATATCCATGCTAATTGGAAAAAAGTATCAGTGCATGAAATAATATTCTGAAGGGATATATTCGTTGCCACAGTATACCGACAATGTCCCTAATAACATTATAAGCAATCTTATATGCTCAGTTTGATTTGAAGAAAAAGGACATATTTATTAACAGAATATATACTAACACTTTTACATACATTTAAAGTATCTTGACAGTAAAGTTTTGCTTTGCTGATGTCTACTAATGCAAATTTCCGGTTCCATAGATGAGCACATTATTACCGTATATACTCGCGCATAAGCTGACTTTTTCAGCACAGTTTTTGTGCCAAAAAAGCCCTCCTCGGCTTATATGCAAGCCACCCACATGCCGCGCCACCACCCACTGCTCGCAGCCGCCACCCGTCATTCCCCTCACTTACCCACTCGTCTTTTCCTTTCCCCTGCCAGCTCTGAAGGCTTGGCTCTAGGGCAGGGGTTGGGAACCCGCGGCTCCCGAGCTGCAAGTGGCTCTTTGCTGCTTCTCCTGCGGCTCCCGGCGTGGCTGCCCCTTCCCGGGCAAGCCAGGCAGAAATTAAAGCCAGCGGGCGAGCAGGGGGGTGGGGGAGCGAGCGAGTGAGCGAGCGAGGGGGGAGCGAGCGAGTAAGCGGGCGAGCGAGTGGGCGAGCAAACGGGCAAGCGAGCGGGGGGTGGGCGAGCGGGCTGGCGGGCGGGCAAGCAAGCAAGGGCGAGCGAGTGGGCGAGGGAGCGGGTGAGCGAGCGGGTGAGCGAGCGGGAGGGCGGGCAAGCGAGCGGGCGAGCAAATGTGAGAGCAGGCGGGCCCGGGGGGGAGGCAGTAAGTGGGCTAACAAAGCGAAGGCGGAGACAAGCGAGCGGGGGGGTGGGCGAGTGGGTGAGCGGGCGAGCGGGCAAGCGAGTAAGCGGGCATGCAATTGGGCGGGCGAGCAAACGGGCAAGTGAGCGGGGGCGGGCGGGCGAGCGAGCAAACAGAGGAGCGAGTAAGTGGGCAAGCAAGCAGGCGGGCAAGCAAGTAAGCGGGCTTGCAATTGGGCGAGCGAGGTCAAGCGGGCGGGCAAGCGAGCGAGGGCGAGGAAGCTGACTGGCCAGCTAGACAAGCCCGAGGCTGGCCAGCTGGAATAGCCCGAGGCAAGGCAAGCAGCGGGGAGCGAGTGGTGAGCAGCAAGTGGCCCGGGGGGGCCAAGCAAGCGAGCAGGTGGCGGATTCAGGCAGGCGACGAAGCAAGAGAGGCGGCGGAAGTGGGCGGGAGGCGAGTGGCGGGGGGGGGGCAAGCGGCGAGGGAGAGCAGGGAAGCGGGCGGGGGGGGCAAGCAAAGCGAGTGGGGCGGTGGGGTGAGGAGCAAGCAGTGAGGCGGGGGGGGCGTGGGGGGGCGAGAGAGCCAAATGGCTCTTTGAATGAAAAAGGTTCCCGACCCCTGCTCTAGGGAAACTGTCTCTATCTTGCAAGCAAGGAAACGCCAGAGCAGCCAACGGCTGAGGCTGCTGTGGGGATCCGGGAGGTGGCGGCGGGGGGGGGGGGGGGCGATCTGGTGGGAAGCAGGCACCCTGGCTCTTCCCTGCCCCCACCTGCTCTGGTGTTTCCTTGCTTGCAAGCAAGGAAATGCCAGACAGAGCAGTCATCTGCTTTTTGGGTTTCCTTCCTTGCAAGCAAGGAAATGCCAGAGCAGCCAAGGCGATCCAGGGCGAGCCAAGGTTGCTGTGGGGATCCAGGAGGCGGCGGGGGGGGGGGGCGGCTCTTCCCTGCCCCCACCTGCTTTGAAGTTAACCACCCTAGGCTTATACATGAGTCAATAAGTTTTCCCAGTTTTGGGTGGTAAAATTAGGTGCCTCGGCTTATACACTGGTCAGCTTATACACGAGTATATGCGGTATTTTTTATCATGTCTTTATTACTCGATAGTGCATAAAGTGTTCCAAATGCATTTTACCTTCACAGTAGATCTCTAAGATAGTTAAAAGTAATTTTACATCAAAAAGTTGCAAAATTGTGCTTTCTGACAGGGTTGCTCACTGGAAAAGATCCCCATTAATAAAGGAGTTAAGCAGGGCTGTGTTCTGCCTCCTTTTTTATTAAATTTTTTAAAGGACTTAGCTCCTCATCTTTTGGAAGTGGATGGATATATCCCAAGATTAGGCTCGACCCATGTACCCATTCTGCTACATGCAGATGATGCTGTATTGTTGTCATCTATCTAGGTGGACCTAAAATGCCTGATAAGATGCTGTGCTGAATATTGCTCATTCAGCAGATTAGAACTTAATTATGAAAAATCTAAGGTACTTGTTTTTGCTAAAACTTGGTGTTGTTATAACTAGAAGTTAAATGATCATAGCCTGGAACAAGTCAAACAATGGCTTCTCTTCCAGTAAAATACTTCTTGGACTCCCCATCAAAAATCAGCTATAGCTATGGCCAATATCACTTCATTAGCTACCACCTTTTTTTAATAATAGAGGTGATCAGTTTGTCCCCGTAGCTTTAAAAATCTTCAAGATAGGCACTCAACTTTTACATAGCGCCCCACTGTGGATTGGAGCTGTCAGCTGCTTAATCAAGCTCCTAAAGTCTACTTTTCTACATAAAATCATGGGAATGCTGAGATATGTTTCTTACACAGCCCTGTGTGCTGAAACTGGCCAGTACAAGATGGAGACTTTAACATGGCTTAGACCATTTAAGTACTGGCTGCGGGTACACTATAACTCTGATCCTTCAAGTCTAGTTTATCAGATGCTTACTGAATCATGTCTGTCTAACTAGCTAGTTATAATCGAGCTAGTTATGACCCATTGAGGCCTTTCATTCCTGTTCTGCATAAAACATAGATTTTTGGAAATTGAGGCTCAAAACCATATTTGTGCTGCCTCTAAAACATGCTCCCTGTTGAGTCTGGGAGTCCCAAGCATGCCAGGCCATATAGCTAAATATTGTTCCCTCTTACAAAATCCAAGGCAGAGCTGACTTTACACTCTCGCTTGCTTTTAATGGTATCCCGTTTATCCTACTCTCTGGAAGATTCTGAAAAATTGTACCCCTGTGATTCAGGCAGTATTGAAACAGTACAACATATTTTATTTTTCTGCTCATTCTATGCTGAGATTCGAGCTAAATTCTTAACCCCTAATCTTGCACTGAGAGCTGACCCCTGTGTTGCAGCTTTGACATCCTTTTCATTAAATTTCCCTTTCTGCAGGTCTGTGTGAGAGGCTAGCTTGTTTCCAACAGGGTGCTATAAACCTTTTCATGGTTAGAAATAAGTATTAATCTAGGTATTGTAAAATATATAACATATGCATTTATTTAATTTTGTTTTCTACTCTATTTTGTATTTTTTAATGTTAATCAATAAGAGCCGTGTGGCGTAGTGCTTAATAGAATAGAATAGAATAGAATAGAATTTAAGTGCTTGCACTGCCACTCACACGGTCAGGTGTTCAAGCTCCCTGTGGGTCAGATATCCTGGCAGCTGGCTCATGGTCAACTCAGCCATCCATCCATTTCTTGGTTGGTAAATGAGTACCTAGCTCATCGCTAGGGGGTAAAGAATAGCCGGGGAAAGAAATGGCAAACTACCCCACAAAAAAAGGCTTGCCTATAAAATCACTGCTCGCAGTGGTACCCCAGGGTCAGACACAACTGAAGTGGAAACTTTACCTTTACTTTAATGTTAATCAACTATGTCTGCTTTTTAATTATTATAATAGTTTACATATTTTTGATGCCAACAATGGCATATGTATATGTGTATTTTTACTTTCCCAAGTAAACTAAAGAGGAAGAATTTGAATATTATCTACTCAGTGAACTAAAAAATACTGCTTAGGATTGATTTAAACATTGTAACCCTTATTCAGAGATGAAAGTGATTCTGCATGATAACTTTCAACACAGGAGCCATTACGTTTGAAAACATGTGGATATCCCAACCACTAGCCTTGCCATTTGCCTCTCCACAGTGGGTAACCCTCTTTCTTTGGTCCTAATCCCTTGTCCCTGAAACTGAGGCGTTAGAATAAAAATGAGCAGAAAATGGTCTCCATAGTAACACTTCGGGAATTTCCCTATGCCACTATAGCAGTGATGGCGAACCTATGGCACGGGTGCCAGAGGTGGCACTTGGAGCCCTCTCTGTGGGCACGCACTCACAGAGTTTGTCATGTGGAGGGCAGAAAATCATCCCCCCCCACACACACACACACATCTAGGCTGGCTTGGGCCACTGAGAATGATGTGTGCACACCGCGGTGAGCAGGGAGGACTCGACTGGCGGGCCTGGTGCCTGTGCTCCAGGTGGCTGCTGCCCAAGGGGGGGGAGGGTGCAGAGGAGGCAGAGATGCTAGAGAGGCACAGAGCGGTGTGCATGGGACTTGCTGGAGGCTAGAGCAGGCTGGCCCCTGCTCGAGCAGGTAGGGCAGAAGAAGAGGGAGCCAACCTTTTTTTCTAAACTAAAACTTCAGCATTCAGGTTAAATTGCCGAGTTGGCACTTTGCGATAAATAAGTGGGGTTTGGGTTGCAATTTGGGCACTCGGTCTCAAAAAGGTTAGCCATCACTGCACTATAGTTTTCACTATAGAGATTAGGTAAAACTCGTAGAGTGTCATCCAGAAGTGATGTCATATTCTCCTAGAATTCTACACTCTCCAGGCACTGCTTTCCATATCTTCCAACCTTTGCTGAGGCAGTGCTCACAACCCGACCACCCATGTGGTGTCTTTATGCCAGAGTTGCATATTCACTATATCACTAGCGTAATTAACTGTGTAAGTGGAGATATGCATGCTATGAACCATTTTTGTAGGCCTTCAAATCAAATTGTCTGTGAAAGACTATGGGAATGCTTATAGCCTAGCTGACTTCCCAAGGAGAAATAACAATCCCGCATAGTAGTAGATATAAAAATGCAATGCCACAAGAAGACCAGAAAATATGGGGATGTTATGATGAAATACCCTGGCAGGATTCTGAGGCTAGTCCCATGCCCTGTGCTCAGAAGAAGAAGGAGGCACCATCAGGGGCAAGGGCATTGTCTACTGAAGTAGGCCTTACAACCATGTCAAGGAGGGAACTGTCCAAGTAGCTACCATATCCCGTTAATATCCCATAATGAGGAAAGTGTGGTCATGCACCAGAGGTTTGAACCAGAGAGCTTTTGCATTCCTGTGGTGGCAAAGAAGAGTATTCTCAGATTGAAGAAAGAGATAAAGGCCACCTAGAACAGGGAATTTAGGAGAACCTAGCTAACACTCAAAGGAGCCATTTTAGGACCCGATTTTCCACGGAAAAAAAAAAGAAAACACTTAGGAGCCACAAAATAATTTTTTTGAGGCGAATTTTAAAATAAAGAATAACACTGTATATATTGGGGTTTTTACCTTTTACTCAGCTCATTTCCTGAGAGAGCCCGGAATGGATCGCGTCCATGCCTGCTGCCACAGAGTGAGCAAGGAGAACCAGCGAGGCTCAGCCTACGCCCGGCCGCCCGGAGAAAGCGCCCGCCCCGCTCCAATGGGGCAGGCGAGGAGGGAGAAGCCCATGGCGCGGCCCAGCCCGACGCCCAGCGAGGCGGTTGAATAAGCCGCGCCGCCCTGCTGCCTTACTGCAGGCCGAACTGCAGAGATAAGACGCCAATGGCTGCAGAAGCTCGTGGAGCCACAGTGCAAGGGCAGAAGAGCCGCATGCGGCTCTCGAGCCGCAGGTTCCCTACCCCTGACCTAGAAAGATCATGCATGCTTGGCCAGGCCCTAAAGGAAGTAGTCAGGTACAGTCAAGGATGGTAAGAAAAAATGTAGTGAGTGGGGGAACTCAGCCAATTCCCACAAGCGTTACCTTGTTAACAGCATGCTAAGAGGAAGAAATGAAGTACTGTTGACTTGTTACCTCAGCTGTGGCATATTGACAAATCTCTACCTAGCGTTTTTTGGCGTAGTGCTACAGCAGCTTAACACATTTTTTTTCTAACACTAATATTTGTCTAGAGAAGAAAATGTGTATACTGACCCTTGGGAAGCACTTGTAACCCCCATGCCCAGAATGGATTGGCCCAGAATGGGTTGACCCAGTAAGGGGTGGAGACTCAGAGCAGCAGAAAGGCTGAAAGAGCTCTTTGCAGAAGACAAGGCTACCAGGCTCGGACCTTGATTTCTATAAGCCCTTAACACCTTGTTAAGGTAATTGCAATATTGTTGGGCACTACTGGGAAGGTAGTTGTTTGTTTTTGCTATGTTGTAAATGTTGGAGTTTATTGTTTCAGGGTTTCTTTTGTGGTTGTAATGGGTGAGAGTTCTCCTGGAGACCTTCATCATGTTGCAACCTGTTCATCAAGCCCTTGGAGTCTTCAGGAGCCAGCCAACTTGCAAAGAAGAATTGGACTTGGCAATATCAGTAGACTGTAAATAGAAGGACTTGAAATGCAACCTGAACAGGACCTTGAATTGTAACGTTAAATGTTGATGTTTTAAAAGTGTTAATTGTAAAGAAAAGTAAACCATTTTGTTGTTTAAAAATTGTTGTTGCAACTCATTCCAAGTACTGCCCCACAGAACTCACAAGCTGAGGTTTCACGCTTTTTAATTTTTTTTATTTTAAACACATGTACATGCAGAGATATATCTACAGCAAATGGCATCCAGGGCAAGCACTGAAATTGTACCCCGTCTGCCGGATAAATGAATATATTAAATGAAGCATTGATGCATAATATTTAATAGAGTGAGACCAGCTTCTTCTACAAAAATGCTGCAGAAGAGGGAATGAGCATTCAAGCTGCCAGCAGGATTGCCCTCTTCCCTTGGCAAAGTTGAGATCTGCCTGCCTTCATAAACACTTCTACCAAAATTAACAGGGCTTTAAACTAATTCACTTCTGTGGTTGCCAAATTCCTGCAGAAAAAATGTCCGATACCTTTAATACTGGTTTCATAGATATTAGGTTTATTAAAGAAATGGGACTTTTATTTCTCAAGGCAGTTGGCAAGCCTACATTTGCTAGACATTAATTTGAAGCTGCTTTATGCCAAATTAGGCGGAGGAGTTATATGCAGTTTTATTTTATTCTGTATATTTTAAATCTGTGCTTTGTAAGCCATCTCAAGCCATGAGGAATGATGAGATACAAACATATAAATCAAACAATAAATCAGACATTTAAATTAATTATCCATGTTTGATCCACCATCTATTCTGATTCTCTTCTTTTCAGAGACTAATATCTTTCCTAATACTGCTTCTTACCAAAGATCTGTGGTGCCCTGACCTGCATAGTCCAAGTTAACCCTATCTCGGAAATTAAGAGAGTTAGTTGTGGATGGGAGACTACCCAGGAAGTCCAGGATCAGTTCTACAGAGGCAGACAATAGCAAACCACCTCTGTTCATCTTTTGCCTTCAAAACATTAGTCATCATAAATTGGCTACTTGGTTGGGTTATACTAGATGTTGACTCTGAGCTCTTCTATATACAATCACATGCTTCCCTATAGAGAAACTGGCCCTCCTTGGATCACTGAATATTTATGGAGTAATTCTTTCAGAGTTTTATATTTGGCATTCGCTACTGGACTATTTTTGATTGCCAACATAGAATAAAATACTGTATTTGATTCTCTTTAATAGGTGACACATCATGGCCTTAAATATCAGTCAACATTTGATAGACAACTTGTCTTTTAATCCCTTGAACTAATTCCAATGCAGAGCTAATTCTTTTCCCATCACTACCACTTCTGCAGTGGAGTTTCATGCAGTCTAAGAATCCAAGGCTGAGTTCAGAGCAATGAATTGAGAGTCCTGCGCTATACCACAACTGTACAACCTCTTGGCTCCTTAGCAAAAAAATATTGCTCTAATTTTAGTTTGCTCTCAGCAAAGACAGACAGAGGTAATTCACTTTTTAAAAATAAATCAATGGACTTTCAATGGTCTTCCCTGCCCCCCCCCCACCCGCGCCCCGCCCCTTGTACCAGAAGTCTGTTGCCTGGGAATCATTGACTGTCTGACCTATGGGAAGGGGGACTACAGAAGGAGCCAAGACAGGAAAACCTAACATTCTTGGGCCCTCTCACCGTCACCTCCCCCCACCCTCAGCTTCAAGGGGGAGCAAAAGCCCAAGTGCAGAGTTGTTGGCTGGTAACAACAGCAGAGGTGGGCGGGCAACTGGCAATAGGAGAGAGCCAGCAGGCAAAAAAAGGCATCCTCCTGTCTCCCACCCAGCTGCTGAGCCCCATGGCAGCAGTCAAGAATGCTGCTGTGTTTTGGGCTTCCAGCTGCCACCAGGATGCCTCATCGCAGAGGTGTAGCAAGGCGGGAAAGTGCCCGGTGCTCGTGTGCGTCCTCTGCCCACGCCACGCCATGGAATGCCCCCAGAATGCCCTCACCACACCCCCACAGGGGTGTATGCCTGGTGCATTGCATGCACCACCCTCCCTTCCCCTTGGAGCTACGCCTCTGCCTTCTCGCTCACCTGCCTGCTTGCCTGCCAGCACAGTGGGCTGGGTAGGCAGTTAAGGAAGTAGCACTAAGTGCCTGGGCAAAAGAATCTGGTCACCTCCACTGGCCCTGCAGATTAGGGCAGCTTCTTCAGGCAGGCCGGTGCCAGGCTTGGGTTGGCCGCTTTGCAAAGGAGAAGACTACACAGAAAAGGGGATGTCTACATAAGTTGGCATGTCATCACAAAAAACAGAAGATATGAAATAACCTGATGAATAGCTCTGTATAACTCAAAGCTTAGCAGCCTGCAATTAATATACAAGATACATCCAGTGAAATGTATTCTGGCAGATGTGAGTGTATATTAGTTTGAATTTCAGCTTTCTAGTACACACTAGATCTGCCCCCAGAGCTTTGCTTAATATAACCCTGGCTCATTTTTAATTATAGATGTTATCTTTGTGTTCTGTTCACATCAAAGACATTTTAACAGTAGCTTCTAAGGCTTGGTATCTCATTGTTTACAAAGAAAGTAACTGGTTGAAAACTTCACATGTCACATCACTTTTTATCACCAGGAACAGCTCTGGCATTTCAAGTGATGTTTATCAGCTCTATTGTGATTCAAAGACGCAGGTCAGTCATATTCTACCCTTTGCCTAAACTTCACAAATTGGGCAAAAATGTTCAAGGGAGTTAAAAAAATAATCATTGATCCTTCTAGGAATTCATTTTGGTTTGTGCAGTATCTTGGCACAGAGGATGCTCAAACTGCACCTTCTCAGTTAATGTAAAACTGTAATTCCAGAGTGACAGAAACAAAGGCAAAATCATTTTTATTTGTCAAGAAATCATGCTCCTGTTTCAACAAAATAAAAACCTGACTACTATTTGCAACTTCTGAGCTCCTAGTTCTGAGGTTAGAGGTGATTTTTCTAATGCTTCCAAATCTTCAGAAAGGGATGCTTTATGTGGTCTTGTATGCTTTATAGACCTCTCCCTCTTAATTTTCATATATTCTCCTTGATTTCTCATCTCTCTTTTTTCCATCTTGAGCCCTCTTTTCTGCCCTTGCCAAGCAATAATCACTCCCCTCTCACAACACAGCACCTCAACACTATGCTGCCTGATTGAATAGAGCACCTTCACTTGCAATGACACCAGCTCTAAATCTGTACCTTGTACAAATATCTGACTAAGTGACATGGATTACCACCCAAAATGTCTATCATAGTAGTTGATATACTGAGGCCACAATCTTACTCCATGTATTCCAGTTATTCCATAAAAGTTATACTAGTCCAAGTAATGTGAAGATTTCAGCTTCTTGTACTGCACACACCTGAGCATAAAGCACTAATAAATTAAATGGAGGCTCGTTGGAACATCCAGGGAGTATCCATTAAAAGGCATAATGATAATTTAAAAAAATAATTTAACTGCTGAGCCATTGAGTTGTTTTCTATGAGGCAATAAGGCCTTCTCAATGAAATCATTTACTGAAAGTTTAAAATAACAGGTTGTAAATAACTTCTTTCCTTTGGAATCTAATCACAGTTGGTCTTTAGTAACTGCTCAGAGCCTTTCATGAAAATGTTGCAAAAAGAGTTCATTTAATGTTCCTGTAACATTCTTTGATTTTTCTCTATGACTCCTAGTAAAGCCATTAAAAGCTTCCCACTTGCCTTAGATCTAGTTCGTACAATACCAGCTTTCTCCCCATGAGCATTCCTGATTAACCACAGTACCTAATAGAAAACCATGAACCAGATTGCACAGTCAGCAGTTTTACCTGAGTGTGTACCCGAGGATAGTTGGAGCATTCAAGGGGTCAATGCAAACTATCTCAAAAAATTGACTTTTGTACTAGGATATGAGTGACTCCAGGTTTATTTATTTATTTATTTATTGGTTGGATTCATCCCCGAAGGGCTCAAGGCGGCTCAGATCCCTAGGTTTGCCACAGAGGCTTGCTGGGTGACTTTGACCCATCACATATTCTCAGATTACCTTACTTCACAGAATTGTCATTAGGATAAAATGAGGTTAAGATAAATGTTGTTGGGATAAAATGAGGACAATATAAGTGCTCCGGGATTTAAATGAAGTAAAGGAAAAACATACAAATAGTGTCAACCTACAAAGGTTTAATTGGCAATACACCAAAAATGATACTAATACAACTGTGGCGTTCTGCCTCCGCCCCTTCATCTGTGGGCCGTGTGACCTTCCCGCCTTCCCTGACCTGGGGGTTGTTAGCCCCAGTCACTGATGTTTCCAATTGGCCCTGTGGGCCAAACAGCAATTGTGCCCGCAGGGTGGCCAGCCAGGGCATCCATCCACAGCCACGCCCTGATTTCCCCCCCCCTTGGGTCTCTGGTGCCCATGGGAGTGCCTAGGCATCCTCCCCCTCATTGGCATTCCCTCTGCATCCTACCCATTCTCTGTCCCTGTCACAGGCTCCCTCTCGCCACTCTGTTCCTCCATCCTCCCCTCCATTACTTCCCCAGGTTTCCTCCTTCCCCTCTGTTTCCATCCACTCTCCCATCCCTGAACGCACCTCCTCTCCCGCCTTATATGCCTTTTCCCCCTCAATTTGCCCCATCTTCTCCCCAGCTGCTGCGCTCGTCCAGCTCTGGCATCATGCCCCCCTCCTTAGCCAGCTCAGCTGTGGGCTCTGCTGGCTCAGCTGCGGCGTGGGCCTCCACCTCATGCCCTGATGCCGGGTCCAGCCACGGCCACCTCATCCAAGGACAGCTGGTCTCCCGACCCGTCAGGGTGGCAGCGGGCCTGTCCTTCCCCCCCCCCAGCTCTGCGACGAGGCGGGAAGTCCAGACTCGGTGGGCCCGGGGACAGGGGCTGCGCCCGAACCCGAACAACAACATTACAAAATATGATATTAATGGCCCAATCTAGGTTGGGGGTGCAAATTGTCTCCTGGCTGCAGTGTGGGCTTGTGCCAGCAGAATTGCCATCCCCACAACACTTGCTACAGCAGAGGGCAAAATGCAGTGGGGACATGCCAAAGGCATTCCCACGGGTGGAGCCGATTGTAGTTGGTTTTCACCTGCCCAATAGCAGTGGTGGAGCTACAAGGGGATAGGGGGCATATTGCACCAGGTGCGTGCCTGGAGTGTGTGGAAAACTGCCCCCAACCTTGCCCCTCTTCCCCCTTGCACTGCCTTGCCAGGCTGGCCAGTTTTCAGCCGGCAGAAAGCTGTTTTCTGCTGGCTGGAAAAGATGAGGGGGTGGAGTTGTGGGGGGCGGAAAACAGAGTGCGCCTCAGCAACACTTCTTCCCAATAGTGACATTCTGCTAATGTTACAGGAAAATATACAGCAGCAGATGTTCAGCACTGTAACCTAGAACTTTAGTCAAGGATCTCATGTCCAATTAACACTTTTAAATTGAGGGAGTTTTATATGCCTGGTACATTAAGTTACCAATCTCAACATTTGGCCTGGAGTCCTTCTGAAATTACAACTAATCTCTTAACTATAAAGATGTGTTTCCTTAGAATAAAGTGCAGCCTTGGAATGCAGACTATATGGCATCACATCCTGACTTTGATCTTTCCACTAATCAATCTTCACCCTCTCTCAGTCTCCAGTCAGTCATCACCCCCAAATCTCCAGGAATTTCCTAAATCAGAGTTGCCAATCTTACTAGGAGTGCATTATGACAAAACTCCTCTTTTTAAAGATTTTTTTTTTACTCACACACATTAACCCTCACTATCTCTGTTGAAACTGATAACTTGTTATGACACCATTGCCCACTAATTATGATGGATCCCTTATTTTCTATTTAAAAGTCAGAAATATATGGCACTCAAAAGGCTTTCTGAAGACAGACAACTAAAGAGTCCACAAACTCAGGTTGCAATTAGCAAGTTTCTGCAACCTTTTAGAAAAGTCACAGAAAACAACCCGTGAACTAGTCATTAGTGCAAGACTCAAGGGCAGTGGCACAACCACTGTTACCAGCAGGAGAATATTGCCCGTCCTAGTCCCCATCAAGTTATGGATGTTTCTTTGAAACTCACAAAATATTTTCTTTACTTGAAGGAAGCAAGATAACCAGGATATGGAATGTATCTAATTTTATCTATTTATGTCAGTAGCAGGATTATTGCTGCAATAAAAACTAAAAGATCTCTCTATAAATGTTTAAGATGTCATATAAGTTGGATCGATAAAAAAAACTTGGAATCAGCAAATAAAGCATGCCAAGTCTCCAGTCTAATGCTTTCCTGACCTTGAGCTTTCTCTGTAAAATGATATAAAATAGATTTGTTGTACTTTATTTCAGCAACATGTGAAGAAACCCAGATAGCATTTGGAAAGTATGTAGAGGTGAAAAATCCAATGTAAATATTGTGATACCTGCAGCATTTATAGAAAATGAAGATGACTTCCAATTTCCAAGTTCATATTTCAGTGACTGAATTTTTTTTACACAATGCTGTTATTCTTTTATATTTCTTTGTTGTTCCTTTAGGACATTCAATAAATAATGAAATAGGGTATGGGTTGAAGGGCCAACCAGAAACGTACTACTATGACCCTAATTTTGTTGTTTTTGTTTTTTAAGATTAGCACAGCAGAATGAAAATAAAAAGGAAAAAAAACTTGTCTTATAAAATATTATGTGTTGTGTTCAGCACATAAAACAAAACCTTCAAATTTAACTTCTGATCTTTGTATCTGTTTTGCTAGCGGTTAAGGGACTAAGGCAGGGGTCTGCAACCTTTTACGCTCAAAGAGCCTTTCAGACCCATTTTCCACAGAAAAGAAAACACATAGAGCCGCAAATACTTTTTGACATTTAAAATGAAGATAACACTGTATATATATATTTTTACCTTTATGCTTTGTATAAAACAATTATAGTGTGTTGCTTATGAAATCCATGAAGTGCTACAGAGAAAAATATTTTTATTTATGTAAAGAACACATTTTTAACATTTTGAACTTTTTAAAGAAAATAACTAAAAATTAACAAAAAACACATCACCCCCTCCCCTCCCAAACGGTGGACAGACCCCCCCACACACACACACACGGATCCCAGCCAAGAAGGCTGCCTTGTGCCTGCCCTGTCCCCTGGGTGCTCTGGGAGTGTTTGGCCCGCTCGACGGGCAGCGGCGGCTTCAGCACTCCTTCCCTCCATGGCAGAGCTGAGTTCCCCAGCTCTGCCATGGTGGGAAAGAGGCTGCAGAAGCCACCGCTGCCCATCAGGCAGGCCAAACGCCCCCCAGAGCAGCCGGGGACAGGGCAGGGAGACTGGCGCCCAGGCCACCCCCTCCCTCCCTCCCTCCCAAACGGCGGATGGACACACACACCCGCGAATGATCGCAGCCATGAAGGCTGCCTTGCACCTGCCCTGCCCCCACCTAGTCTGGGGAGCGTTTGGCCTGCTCAACGGGCAGCAGCCGCTTCTGCAGCCCTCCTTCCCTCCATGGCAGAGCTGAGAGTTCCCCAGCTCTGCCATGGCGGGAAAGAGGCTGCAGAAGCTGCCGCTGCCCATCGGGCGGGCCAAACGCCCCCCAGAGCAGCCGGGGATAGGGCAGGGAGACCGGCGCACAGGCCACCCCCTCCCAAACGACGGACGGACACCCGCCGGCTGCCGCTTTTTCTCTCCCTCTTTGCAAAGGGGGGGATTCCCCACGCTCCCCAGGAAGGGGCCGGGAGCCGCACCACAAGCTCAAAAGAGCCGTTTGAAGCTCGCGAGCCGCGGGTTCCCGACCCCCGGACTAAGGGAAATGGCATGGGCTCATGCTGATGTGAGTCCCCACTTCACTGGCGCAAGTGGCCAATACACTGACAGAGGGGGCATAGAGGGTGGCCAGTAGTAGGTGATTCACCGTTGAGTAGTGCCTGACCTGGAAGCAGGGTGAGTCCTCCAAACTGCACCAGCCTAAACCTGGCTATTGGCAAGACTTTCAATTGCCGCTGAAAATGATAGATGTGACTCAGATGAAACAAATATTATTATTTCTTCAACATACTTATTGCACTAATCACATTTTTGTATAATTTTGGAAGAATCAGGAAAGTCTCAGATAAAGAGGAGTGGTCATATCCCACCATCATCTCAGATCTTCCTGGCCAAATCTACTTAAGAAAGGCAAGAGATTTAAGACATATTCCTCAAGAATAACAGTGTCAAAAAGTTTCAGAATAAATCATGGATAAGATTGCCAACACAATGTGGAAATTGTTGCAGATCTGGTGGTAGAGCTTAGCAGGGACGTAGCTTTAGATTTTTTATGGGGGGGTTCGGGGTGGGGCCACACACCCACCCGCCCCTAGGGCATGGCCACGCCTTCCCAAGCCCCACCCCTAGCCTAGCGCTTTTAAAAGCAGCTCTCTGAGGTCGGCGATGGCAGACTGCCCTGTCCTGCCCTCCCCTGCCCCTCCCCTCTGGGCAGAGGCATAGAGGGAAAATGGAGCCCCGTGCAAAATCAGAGTTTTGCGCCCCCCCCTCCCCCGGGCAGCCGCTGTGATGCTGGAATCCACCCCCAAACAGCATCACTTTCAATGGTGTTTAAACTAGAGAGCCCAAATTCTCCTTTTAAATCCACCTTAAAGGGAGAATCCGGGGTCCCCAGTTAAACAACATTGAAAGCGATGCTGTTTTGGGGTGGATTATCCCCCACCCTGAAACAGCATCACTTTCAATGTGGCATAGTGGTTAAGAGCAGGTGCATTCTAATCTGGAGGAACCGGGTTTGATTCCCTGCTCTGCCACTTGAGCTGTGGAGTCTTATCTGGGGAATTCAGATTAGCCTGTGCACTCCCAAACAAGCCAGCTGGGTGACCTTGGGCTAGTCACAGCTTCTCGCAGGGTGTTTGTTGTGAGGGAGCAAGCCCCCATCTCCTATTAGCTCCTATTGGAAACAATGGAGTATGGGGGCACCCCCTTTGGGAGTCCATAGCTTTGGGCTCCCTGGACCAAACTTCACAAAACCTGGGTGGTATCAATAAGAGCCTCTACTGATAGTACATCCCAGGTTTGGTGAAGTTTGGTTCAGGGTGTCCAAAGTTATGAACCCTCAAAGGTGTAGCCACATCTCCTATTAGCTCCCATTGAAAACAATGGAGGATGGGGGCACCCCCTTTGGGAGTCCATAACTTTGGACCCCCTGAACCAAACCCCACCAAACCTGGGCAGTATCATCAGGAGAGTCCCCCAGACAATCCCTGAAAGTTTGGTGCTGCTAGCCCAAACAATGCGCCCCCTGCAGGCCACAAACCAAAAAAGCACTAAGATGTTTTAAAAACCCACAAACGGAGGGGTGGAGCTTCGGACATGAATGGGGGGTTCAAACCCGAGAACGCCCCCTTACCTACGTCCATGGAGCTTAGGAAGGATAGGATTTGGAGAGGGGAGAGTGCTCCATGAGGTATAATGCCACTGAGTCCACCCTCCAAAGCATTCATTTTATACAGGGGAGCTGATCTTTCAGATCTAGAGATTAGTTGTAATTCCAGATCTGCTGGACCCACTTTGAGGTTGTGAACCTTACTCATGGAATGTGTTAGTATAGGAACAGAAGAGAAATTTGCAGTCAGGAATGGAGGAGGAGGAGGAGTTTGGATTTATACCCTGCTTTTCTCTCCTGTAAGGAGACTCAAAGGGGCTTACAAACTCATTTCCCTTCCTTTCCCAGCAACAGACATCTTGTGAGGTAGGTGTGACAGAGAGCGTGTTGAGAGGGAACTGTGCTGACTCAAGGTCACCCTGCAGGAATATAGGAGAGGGAAAACAAATGCTCACCAGATGATAGCCCGCTGCTTAGGAGGGCTCCTAATTCAATTTAAGGAAGGCCAAGAGTCTGCAGAGACATCCAACTATGAAATCCTAATCAACACTCAACATATACCATTTATTCTACTGATTACAATTTGTATCACATTGTCATCAACCAGGAGTAGGGGATAGACTATGACAAAACAAATTTTCTGAGTTAAAAGCTAGACTTTTAGAGCCTAAAATCATAAATGGGTCCTTGAAGGTAGGAAATTTGAAAAACTGGTTGAAGATGGGATAGCAACCAGGAAATCAAGATCTGATTTTGGGCGGGTGTCATATGAACATTCTTTAAGGATAGCAGAAGTTTCAGTTATACTCAGCTGTGGATCCCAAGGTTTAAATCTCAGCCAAGACTGGCATGGAACCAAACTGCATCAATGAACAGTTCAAAAACAAACTATCAAAGAAAAGTACAAAGCAAACTCTTGTCTCCAAATTAATGTTCTCAATGATGGAGTGGATTTCATAATAACAGAGACTGCCAAGGACTTACCAGAAACACCAGTTTTATTTTGTATTATTTAAGTAATTGATAGGCTCTGGTTAGTATTCTAACAAGATCCCTTTACCAGACTAATATGTATTGTTTTTCATTCTATCCTTTTCAGCTGTGCATGATGAAAGTACACTGATGAAAAAGGGGTTACCATTTGATATATAGTATCAAATCCTGCAAAAGTTTATTACAATCTGGGAGATGAGAAATAAGTTGTCATTTGAATTTCACCCACGCAAGGATCAGAGCACACACTGAATACGAAAAGAGAATTTGATAGCTACAAATAAGTAAAACATCACTGTGGCCAAAGGTTAATCATGCATAGTCAAACTGTTATGAATTCTACAGAGTTCCAAGTTAATAGAAGTAAACAGGTGTTTTCAGTATTTGTGAATCAGAGTACAGGCAGATTAGGAAAGCCATTTCTTGATTCCATCTGCAACATAGTAGTAACATAATCATATTCTGTTGTTGTGATCTGTTTTCAGATGCTCTCTATGATTCCCACAATCTTTATTTAGGTTTGATCTAGAAAATGTTGCTAGATTAACTGTTCTGAAGTTGTGAAGTTATTTTCTGCAATATTTGGAACTGTTTCCTCTCATTGGCTTGTTTGCATTTTCCATGCATCAGATCTCTTGTTCTGTATTTATACACACTTTTACATGGCAGGATGCTGTCCTTTTGGTGGCAACCCCCTGAATATGAAACAACCTCCCCAGGGCAATGTGCCTGGCCCCCTTGCTTTGAGTGTTGCCAACCTCCAAGTGATGTTTGAAGATCTTCTGGTATCACAACTGATGTCCAGGTGATAAATATCAGTTCACCAGGAGAAAATGGCCACTTTGGAAGGTGGATTGTATGGTATTATACCCCTTTGAAGTCCCTTCCCTCATCAAACCCCACCCTTTTTAGACTCTACCCCCAAAACCTCCAAGTATTTCGCAACTCAGAGCTTGAAACTCACTCACTTTTAGGAGATAGTTGCAGATGGTTTTATTTGGGACTTCATTTAATTAAGTTGGTTTTTAAAATTAATTTATTATTTTTCAAAAATGTATTATTATTTTTTTAACTTGTGGTCTTCTTTGTATTTTTATCATTGTTTATTTATATGGTAAGCTACTGGGAGTTCTTTAAAATATAAAGGCTGCTAATAAATGTTTTAAACAAAAAATTAATTAAATATACTATCCCATTTGAACAAGATATCCCATTTGTCCACTGATATCCAAACTTCCCATTCAAATGCTATCTGACTGAGTGCATAAACAGTGGCTCATTATGCATGGAATGCTTACCTCAGGGCTCTTAGCTTTGTAGTGAGGTTGTACTGTGGTCTCCTTGCATTTCTCTGTTTACATGCAAGGAGCTATTCTCTGCCTGTCCCACAACTTGCTTCCTGAAGCTTCAATGGGCCTTTGCATAGATCACTTAACACTCGTGGTGCAAGATAAAGGGCTTTATAAAAGCTCTTTAAATTGCAGTTATATCAATATCACATATAAAGTAAGAAGTAGTTATATCGATAATCTAGCCCATCCCAAAAATGACCCCCCCACACACACGCGCGAATTAAAGAGGTAAAGCAATTCCCTGGGCCCCACTCTGCTGAAGAAGGGGTCAATGTGCTAAATCCCCCTCCCTTTCCCTCCTCTCTCTCTCTCTCACTCTTTCTCCCCACTGCTGCTGCAGCAGGAGAAGACATAAACTTGTTTTAAAATAGAGGCTTGTTTGGAAAAAAGTTTTAAATAGCCCTCCCAATCATCAGGGAGGGCAGAAGTAAAGCAGGGGATGTATGGTGGAGCCAAAAAGAGACCCTGAATGTTGTTCCCTGCAAAAACCAACTCTCTGTTATTGCTATAACGAGGTATCGATATCTTGATATTCGCATTTAGAGAAGCCGGAAGGAGTCAGCAATGTGAAAAGGGAGGCAAGAGGGAAGGTGTGAATGGCAGTGCAAGGGAGTGGGAAGGGTGTTAAATGCTGTCAAGTCATGTTAGACTGTGAATTAATGACCTCTAAAACATCCTATTGTTTACAGCCTTGCTCAGATTTTACTAACTGAGAGCCTTGGCTTTCTTTTTGGTCGATTTCACACAGCAAATGTATAATGGGTTGCAGTTATGATAAAGGAACTTGTTTCCCTGTTTTCCCGTTCACATGCATTCCATACAGGCAGCAATAGGAGGCCATGGAAACAATCCGGGTTGCTATCACACCTTCACTCAAAGATACTTCTCTCTTTTTTAAAGTTCTGGCATAGCTACACATAGTGGTGGGATCCAAAAATTTTAGTAACAGGTTCCCATGGTGGTGAGATTCAAACAGTGGCGTAGCACAATGGGGCTGGGCGGGCATTCCGGGGGTAGGGCGTTAATAATTTATCTGTTACTGTAAAAAACTCTTACTGTAAAAAAAAAGGTCCTAATTTCCAGCTGGTATCTTTCTGTCCATAATTTAAACTCATTATAGCAAGTCCTATCGTCTACTGCCAACAGAAACAACTACTTCTCCTTTAATTGATTGCCTGTCAAATAATACTTTCAAATACTTAATTTTGTTTCTAGAAATCAAAAGAAGGATACTTTCTTTAAACAAGGAACTTTACCATATTTCTAAAACATGTTTTTAAAACAGCCCAACAGGGAGAATTTTTACCGTTTTTTACCTTCACTAACCAGCCACATAGGAAACAACAGGACTTTATGCCAACTGTGAAATCATGAGTGGTGTTTAGTGAAGATTCACCATCACCACTGTTTGTTAACTATATTCTGAAGGGCTAATACATTCAATACTCAAAATAATTTGCACTTTAGATTAAAACACAAATACATTAAAACATGGATCCGATGGACCATTCCTACTGCATAGGCATATTCAAGAGCTAGATATCAAGGCTACTGCCAGGATACACAGGTCATGACTTTTTAAAAAATTGAGTAAGCATTAGTAGTTAGTACCTTTAACCTTTCACTTATACAAAATGCTTTGTAATCCTTTAGCCCCATAAATACCTAAAATCAGTCATTAACACTCCCTTTTTATTCCTGGGTGACCTTGGGCTAGTCACAGCTTTCAGCCCCACCCACCTCACAGAGTATTTGTTGTGAGGGGGGAAGGGCAAGGAGATTGTAAGCCCCTTTGAGTCTCCTGCAGGAGAGAAAGGGGGGATATAAATTCAAACTCTTCTTCTCCTTCTGTTTAAAGTAAAAAATAAACCAGAACATCATCCATTGTGAACTAGAATTAGCAATCCATACTGTATATTCTGCAAATATTTCACATTAATTAATCCAGGATTAGAGACATAGATTAGCATAACATTCTCACATACAGGAATACAGAGCTTTTAAATTGTGTGCCAAGCACATCTCATGAGGTAAAATCACAATTTATCATAAAGAATGAACAGACAAAGGTGCCAAAGAATAAATAGCCACCACCAAACCCAAGTAAAAGATGAGTCCCCTGGACCCAACAGTAGTTAAAGGGTCCCTCCTCTTACTAGCCAGCAAGCTCCGGGCTACGAGAAAGAAGAAGAGAGGGGGAGGCGAGGGCGTGGAGATGGAAAAGTGGACCCAATTAGTAACCCCCTCTCGGCACACACAAATAATTAGTAACTCACTCTCAGGAACTGGTGAGAACCTGCTGGATCTCCCCTCTGGCTACACAGGCATGCAAAAATGAACCCCCACAGCCAAGCTGATCGTCCCATGATACAACCAGCTGCACCTGCGTAACTACACAGATGCAACCTTGAATTTTTTTTGAAAAAGGAAAAGGAGCTTCCCTGCAAGGGCTGAGCAATAGCAGGCAGATTCTCCCTGTCCATGGATGGCATGGTGGAAGGGAGGGAAATAAAGTACTTCATGCCTGGCTGTTCACATGGGAGCCGTTCCAATCTGGGATTTTTCCAAAGGATCGCAATTTAAAAAAACAATCTGGGATTTAAAAAATCTGGGATTTAAAAAAACAATCTGGGATTTTTCCAAAGGATCGCAATTTAAAAAAACAGGCTGGGAAAAATAAAATGTGGCAGGCTCGGTGGGACCTGTGCGAAGAGTTCCCCCCAAATGGATTGTATGCTGCCCTACACCTGTCTCTTTTTGCCCGTGCAAAATCTACCTTTGGCCCATCAATCCATCTCAGCTATAATCCTGGTTTAGCACTTTCTGCTTTAACCTTCTTCAGTAGTTATTTGAAGTCTTCACTATTTTCTGCAAGTAATGTGGCATCTTCTGGATATCTATTGTTAATGTTCCACTTTTCACTCCATCTTCATTTAAATCTAATCAAGCTTTCTTGATGATTTATGCAGCCTGATACAGGATTATATTTTTCACCGCCCTCACAAGTTGTTGGTATGTGTGAACCTTGATACTAATGCTTGAACCTATATGTAATTCACAGCTATAATTCGAGATAATCTTTTGACATCCTGCTCCAAGTGCCCCTTCTGTGATAAAGACAGGACCTTCTCTGTTGTTGCATCACACACCTATAGATGCTTCCTACACATCTTTTCACAAGTTTTTTGCATTTTCTGCACTGACTTGTTTGTCCATGCTTTTTGCAAAATTTCATTTTATTATCTAATGGTCCAGATACTGCAGGTGATATGCTCTGGACTCATGTGCTGCTTTTCACATGTTTGCTTTTCTTGCCAGTTATTGTGTTTATTATACATCTCTGTTTCAATTTTTGTTAATGTTGTTTTTTTCCAGTACTAATATTTAGAAAAGATCGCTGGGTATTTATACCATGAAAAGCAAATAAATGTTTATATAATCTTCAATTATGATAGTTGTAACAGTGGTATGGAATTTGTCAGACTTCACAGAAGTTTTTTTTAAACATCCTCAACATTGTCCTTTGAATTTAGAAGCAGTTTCTTTCAAGGTCATCCTTCTTTGGTATCTGATAATGTGGGAGGGGCAGAAACATTAAAGAGGGCTGTGTTTTTCCTGGTCATCTCAGGCAGGGGGCTGTATAGATCAGGCAATGAATTTGACCTCCTAGTTCTTTCAAAATAGCGACATTATGATGAAAGATTTATGATGCCCTCCCCCATTCCCTGACTTTAAATAAAAAGTCCAGAGATATATGTTTCATTTTTGTTTTCAAACTCCTTGCACCAAGCAAGACCTGTTAATTATATGTTGCTGTGATATAGAAATCATCTGACAGGTAAGTAAACATATTTGTTTCTGACTTGGATTGTACATTTCATTATATAGTACAGCTAATGTAGAGGGGCTGCTTGGTGCATTAGAATAAATACATAAATAAGCATGAGAGACAGTCGGGGAAAGTTGCCCAGTTTGACACTATTCTGATAAAGCTCAGTATCATTGGCACAGAACAGATATTTTAGGATTATGTCCCATAGCCTAGCCAGTTGACAGTATATCTCAGAGCACTTCTCTGATGTGTCACATACTTAAATGAGTCACATTGCTGCAGAATCCGCAAAGTCTGACAATAATTTTCTTTAATGTGTTCCAGAAATTGTTTGCTATATATGTGGCATTACAAAGATACTTTCTTGGCCTTACCAGACCTCTGTTAATTCTATTAGTTTAAGAATTCATCACCAAACACACTTCCTCGGAGACTGATCCACATAAGCATATATGATGTCATTCATTCATTCACAGCTGAAAGTGTGAACAACTATATAGTGAAGTGTAGGAAAGTTCTACTTGTGCTGCTCATACATGCCTTTTCCATATGTTTTTCTCGATGTAATAACAAAATGTGGACATTGTTCACAGCCTATCTGGACATAGTGGATATTCTGGACATTGATTATAGCCCATTACCCAAAATGTGGACATTGCTTATAGTCTGTGTAGACAAAATGTGGATATTGCTTACAGCTTATTTCTCATAGATATAGATATGTGGATATCGATATATAATGTGCTATGTGACTATGCATGTGATCCATCAACATGCATGTTTCCCCAATTAAATAATCAATGCTGGGACAGTTTCTATTGGTCAGTTTTATTTCTAAATTAATTAAATACATTTTCTGCCCTAATCATGTGGTCTCAAGCTTGCAGGGTGGCTTTTAACATATAAAATCAGTAATACAGCAAAAAAAAATTAGTGGGTTGAATCTCATTGAGAGGATCCACATGTGCAATAGGGATGCAAATTTTCCCTGTTCACTCTTCTTGTAGAAGCCCTCTAATTTCCCACTCATAATACTCCGGGGGGGGGGGGCAGCTGTTCCCTCCCCTCCTTTGATGGGAACTGGGGCTGCAGAAGAAGGAAGAAAGTAATACCGTGGTACTATACATGTGGCAGTTTACTGCAGGAGCAAAGTTAATGTCTTAATGCAAACCATAGTAAGCACAAATTATTGCAATTACAATAGAAGATTATCAGCCAACACCTGTATGAATAAAATGGTCTTTATTGTTACTGAAGAGCAAGGCTGTAGCTAGCTGCTCTTACTAGGCTGAGCTGTCTCATCATTTCCTAATGAGGCATTCAAGGGTATAAATGGAAAACCATTACTTTCCTCTTACCTCCATGCCCCTCTCAACTAGCCCAAGCTAGTTTACTGCAGTTATGTAAAACATAAGGAATACCTTAAGCATAATAAAGATTATTTTGACATTGAAACATTTACTCAAAGGGAAAGGGAAATTTGAGTGTGTACAGCAGCGTGGAGCACTGTAGAATCTGGAGCACTACTGCTTCTGAGTGGACAGTCACAATTGATAACTAGAAATTTTCCTACTCCAAAATAACATGCCCCAGTAGTTTAAGTAGAAGTTTTCATGTCACAAATGTTAAAGTCTTTCAAAAACTTCTATAGTGGGGTAAACCAGGATCTTAGGATCTTGTGAACTGAGGATGCCTATAAGTCTCCTTAGATGCTGAGTTTCAAAAGATAGCACCATAATTTTAAAGGCTCTGCTCAGTATACACTTTTTCGTCTGCTTGAATATAAGCTACATAATGGTATATTACTACTGAGAGAAAATTACCATGAGAACCAGCTCAGTGTAACTATGTTATAAAAACTAGTCAACATTGATTCTATTAGTCAATACAGACCAAGGAAAAGACTTCAAATTTCTCAGAACCAGTATCAAATTAGGCATCTGGCTTGATGCAACCTGGAAAAAAATTACCCTGCATTCTTAGCAGCTACAATGACATCAAACCTGCCCGCCAACCCCGTCCTCCACTTAGGTGTACTTATTCTTCATAAGAATACCACAAGAATACTCTTGGTACTTTTTCCCTTGATGTACAACATTCATATCAGAACTAAACAAATGTCATTTGAGAGCCTGGCACAAGTTGTCATGATGTTGATGAGTATGTGTAGACTTGCTACCACTGTCGTCATATCTTCTGTTTCTTTTCTATTTGACATTTGCAATTATTAAAAATATTTTAAAATTAGGCTGATGCTAATAATATGTTAGTCTGAAGTGTACCAAAATATATAAAAATACTTCAAGGTAGAAGAACAGAAAGAGAAAAACAGTTACTGGAGAAGCAGATGGGAAAAATGGAATTGGAGCAGTTAATATATTGAGGAAATGGAGGAAAGTTCCATCAGTGAGGTTAAAGATTTTGTCAGCAAATGGGTCCCAGTTTGGAGAGTGGTCTCTGCAGACTATTAGGGAGGAGGGTTGAGCTTGTTCTATGTCTGTCTTTTTTCCAGTGATTACTGGAGCCTACAAGTGCATTTGCTACAGACAATTCAAAGAATGAGAAAGACTGATAACAGAGTTTAAAAATAGCAGCAATTAAATCTGCTTATTGAAATTACAGTCCAATAGTGGAATCATGCTGGAAGGGAACAATTGTTGACACAAATATTCTCAGCAAAACCAATAAATCCAATCAATGATTAATAATAATATAACATTTGGATAGAGGTGATGTGAAACTATTGGTATTCTGAAAACACTTGTACATTATAAAGTTCTCGTGTGGTTTCTTAGATGGACTATTGTTCTGCAGTATCCAACATGTCAGTGAAAATCTGGCTGTGACTAGAATCTATATCCACCACCAAAATACTGCTCCCTTACCAATTACAATGGCACTTTTGCCACAGTTTTCTCTCTCTCTCTCTCTCTCTCTTGCTGTGTGTGTGTGTGTGTGTGTGTGTGTAGTGTCTGTAGATCAAGTCACTCTCTATTATCATCCTAATCTACATAAAAGAAGGAATAGAGAGCCACATATGCTGCTCTGTGTGGGATAACCTAAGTTATTTGTATATGTGGTTAAGAGCCAATGTGGTATAGAAGTTAAGAGCAGGTGAACTCTAATGCGGAGAACTGGGTTTGATTCCCTGCTCCTCCACCTGAGCTGAGGAGTCTTACCAGATTTGCTTTTGCACTCCTACATTTCTGCTGGGTGACCTTGGGCTAGTCACAGTTCTCTTCTAACTCGCTCAGCCCCACTTCCCTCACAGGTTGTCTATTGTGGGAAGAGGAAGATAAAAGAATTTGTAAACTGCTTTGAGGAGAGAAAGATATGGTATAAATCCAAACCACCTCCTCCTCCTCCTCCTCCTCCTCCTCCTCCTCCTTCTTCTTCTTCTTTTTCTTTAAGTGGCTTCATAAATACACCATTAAAATATAGTGCTTGGCAGAGGCATGAAAGAAGGGACAAGATTAAGAGCTGATTTGGCATTCAACTTGCATATGCATATGTATAAGACAAGTTGAGAAGCCAGGTTAATACTGTGAGCGGGAAACAGGCTATCATGAGCATGATGTGTCTGTTTTTACCTCCTTAAATGTTTCAAGTATGAAAAAGGTTTCATAATCAGCCTTTATTTTGAGGTCTTTGTTGAGAGACAGTGATAGAGTGGCAAAGCCCAACTATTTGTTGTTATAGCTGAAGCAAACAATTCTAGGAGGGAAAGGATAACAGAAGCAAACTTGAGAGCCTGACCTTATAACTGTAATGCTGCTCTCCAGCTGTAACCCCATGCTGAATTAAATTCAGGGATTAACTATACTAGTAATGCTACTGATATTGTTCCACATGATACAGCTGACAGGAGCCGTATGCTCCCTTGCATAAATTCTACAAAATGTCACAGTAGGGTAATTTCATAAAGTGGAACTCAAGTCCAAGTTCCTTTGGTTTAAATAACAATGCAAAGTCTTTCTAGTATCATCATGTTTGGTTTCTTGAAATACCAATCAAAATTATTCCTATTGAGCATGAAGAAAAACACTACTGGAAAAATGTACTGCAAAAATCAGACTGCTGTGACACTGTTGCATACTAGGAATAGTTTGCACTTGTATTTAATGCACTTAAATCTGCAGTTTTCATTCGTGTGCTATGGCTGATCAAGTATGCAAATACACATGTATAGAACATTTTTTAAATAACTCACTTAAAGGAACAAACTGCCAAAGAACAGTTATAGAACTGAGTCTCATTCACAGACATATCAAAATGGATCTCATTTTCCCCACTCATAACAATTTCATCTTGGCAACTCTTCTTATTTGAGAACAAAAACGCATTAATGTCTCAGAATTGAATTCTTTGTTGCACACTCTGGCCTTTTCTTCACAAGTCAATGGAAATGTTTGTGAAACATTTGTAAAACATTTTCAATCCCGCTCCCCCCCCCCCCCATTTGTTCACACTCACCCACTCGAAATGATTCCTGGCTGTCATTTTGTACTTATTCCATCTTTTTTTTAGTTCTCCATGGATCCAATGCCTAGATGTTTCAAAGCCTTGTGCTGTGATTCTTCAAAGGTCATGCAGTCAAGTCTTCAAAGATATCCCCCCCCCAAAAAAAAGAATAATTAAAAAACCTGATGACTGCAGAGAGGTGTGGGAAATGTTTTAAAGAGATAAAGCAAACCGAAATGTTTTTTAAATGTTTCAATAAAAGAATCACTAGAAAAGAAGATGCATTTAAAACGTTTTCAGGCTGGAAATAAAATATTTGGGGCTAAAAACAGAGGAAGTGTTTAATTTCCTGCCTCAAAACATTTTATTTTGGTTGTGTGGGAAAGGGCTCTTTTTCTCTCTCAGTATTATCTCAACAACGTAACTTCCCTTATTGTTTTCTTCAGTCTTTTCATAAGTTCATTTCTTTTTAAGAATTTAAGAACATGAATAACCATGTGTGGTGTAGTGGTTAAGAGCAGCAGCATCTAACCAGTAGAATTAGGTTTGATTCCTCACTCCTCCACATGAGCCAGTCACAGTTCTCTCAGAATTCTCTCAGCTCCACCTTCTTCACAAAGTACATGTTGTAAGGAGAGAAGGGACTGTAAGCCCCTTTGAGTCTCCTTATGGTAGACAAAAGGAGTTATACAAATCAACTTTTAAGTCACTCTTCAGCTGCATTTTTCTAAACTAAAATTTCCAGATCAGTGATGGAAAACCTATGACACACGTGTGAAAGGTGACACACCATGAGGTTTTGGGTGACCCGCTAGTATTCACCAACATCCAATAACCACTATTCTTCCTGTTGATTTTGAGTCATTTTTAATTATCTGATTTTTCTTTATATAATATATAGCACCCCATATGATTGGATTGAATTTTTTAAAATGAATGAATATGTTAAAAAATATCTTTTCTTTTGTTTGAGGGGGAGCAGGGGTTGTCCTGCCAACATTTCTGATTTTTCTTTTTGCATGCTGAGCCCAAAAGATTCACCATCACTGGACAAGATGCTTGCCTCTGAAGGTAGCTACTCCAACTCCATGTTTTTTGCATTGTCCTTTTCCTCACTGTTTCCAGATATTCATTGTCATTTTTGAGCTGTAGCCCAGTACTGTACATGTTATTCTAAATGAGCCCACACCTTATGTAAGTCTCATGTGTGGCTTCATGATGAAGACAAATGATTCATACAAGTTGATAATAAAACATTATTCACTATTATTCAATAAAAAATTTCAGTGGAATAGCTCAGTGGAAATGCAGAATGCTGGACCTTTGTTGAGCGTGTCGAACAACTTATGGATCTACTGATGTTACCAGACTAATTCATGGTGGATTGGGAGAACCCTGTTTTAAAACAACAGTGTGTCTACCCTTCCTGCCAACCTTTGGGGTGCCTAATAGTGCAGAGCCAAAGATGGGAAGTCCATTCTCTGTACTGATTAGCATACTTATAAGGACAGAAAATCCTTTCTGGTCTTGCCCTAATCCACATCTAGTCTTACATAATTGCTTGCTGCTCCCTTCCTAAAGGGATTGAAGTCAAGATAATACCTGCTTTGGGAACCTTGCTTTCTACTTCCAGCCCTGGAGTATCTGTTTTACTAAAGACCAATAACTTGCTAATGTGTTCCTGCCAGTTCTACTCTAATCTCAACTTCTTCCACTGACTAATTTCACTCTAAAGACCATCTAATTTACATGTTTATTGTTTTGCAGCCTTGATTGAGTCACTCCCTAGTTTAGCCCATTAACACTAAGCATCAAACATTGATTTCAAATATTTCACCCATCAACTTGGGTATTGCTGATTGTTGATTTGTATTTCATTTGTATTTCCCTAGAAAAGAGGGACTTCCCTTGGTCTTGGCCAATTAAGAGTGCATAACCCTGAGGGTCCCTTTTTCTCTATAAGAAACCCACTCTCTCAGTAACCTGTGTTCAATATTTTGGGACACCTCTCTGTCTATTGATATTGTGCCCAACAGGTTGTTTCTTCTACCAAATCTAGTGCAGTTTGCTCAGCTCTATTCATCAGACCATTCTGCTCCAAGATCTGGTATAGTGTTACCCTGAAAATTCCCCCTATTCCCTCCATCTGTATCAGACCTATCTATTCAACACTTTCTATACCCTAGGACTGTGTGTGTGCTCTGCTGCTTTAATTATTGTGTGATTGTATGTGTATTATTTTTCCTTTAATTAATTTGTTAAACCTTTACACTCTCCTGCAGATTTCTTGTTTAACTAACTTTCTGTATAAGTTGGCAACAAAGATTTTGCAGTTACCCAACCCCTCGATAAGCCAAGTCTGCTGTTGCTAATTCCCCAACTCTAAAAGGGACAGACTCCCACCATTTCAAGCAACAGTGTTGCACACTTTTGTTCACACCTTCAACTGAATGCATGGAGATCAAAAAGGGAGCCAGTAGACATGTCCCACTACTAGTCCCATCCAATCATTGAACAATAATACCTCTGTTAACAGACTTTAAATCTGCTTAAGTCATTTTTAGAATATACATTTTTGTATGTCTTTCTCTCATTTGTATGTCTTTCTCTCAAATTACATTTTGGAGATAGGCATTTGCCAAATTAATCCTCAAACACCACTCCATGGAAACCAACCATATTATTTTCAAGAGCAAGGAATGAGAAATAACATAGATTAACTAGGAACACAATGAAAATACAAAAACTACAAAGGAATATAATTTCAGGATCCCAGTTACTTAGGTTTCCTGACCTTTGAGCAGAATACAATTGATTTAAAGTCTAATAACAACGCCTAATAAATTATTTCCCTTTATCTGCCTTTGGTGTGCAAGTGATTTATCCAACGGCTATAACCCAAAAGGGTTTTAGGCACACTTAATTCCAATGAACAAAATGGGATTAAGTACACCTAATAATTGTGGGCACTACTTTTACACTACCAATTGCACTTGCTTTTTTAATTAATGTGGACTATTATTTATCTGAGTTATGCATAAGAAAAGCTAGGTTATGCCTTGAATATTGGAGATCTGGTGGGGTAAAGCAGTTAAACTGTTGCATTAAGACGAATCCATATTCTTCCATGAAGCTCAGTGGATGATCTTTGACCAGATACTCTCTCCCTCTCAGCCTAAATCCCCAACATGGCAGCTGTGAAAATAAACTGTAGAAGAGAACCATATGTGCCACCTGAGCTGCTGGTAAACAGTGCAGGATAAAATGTAAGGGTAGGCATCAAGGGTGTACTGCCCACAGGGACAGGGGGCTCAAATGACCCCAGGCAAAATGGTGGGGGGCACAAAATTGCCCCCCTCCTCCCCCATGCCAACCTGCCTCCTGGACCACCTGCGACAGCGCCCTCCCCCAGTTTCCATGAAAGCTGGCTTGCAGGGAGGCTGAGAGATGGCTCAGATGGACACTATGACAGTTGGTCAGCCCAGGAGCTGGCCAGTCGCTGCGGTGCCTGTCCAAGCCACTCCTGAGCCCATTCCTGCCCCTGAGCGTGAGAAGGCGTGGGGGGCATGGGGTGCTCGGAGGATGTGTTGTCCCCAGCTGCTATTTGCCCCCGATATGCCTCTGGTAGGCATGCAACAGACTAGCAGAAATTAATACAAAGTTGCCATGTGACTTGTTGATTCCAGCTCTGCTGATTTAAGGCTCCTGACACTTACCATGACCTTCATCTCAGCCACCATTAAACAAACACTAAAATAGAGCATGTAGCTCAAAATGAATCATTCATTTAGCTTTGTTAAGAAGATCACATAACCTATAGATTCACATATAGACTTGACTGACCCTCTGCAATATTTTGTAGGTGTTGTAATTTAAAAGCAAAAATAAAAAATTCAATTCTCTGTTGCTTGTCTCTTTGTATATACCTTATATACTCGTATAAGTCTACTTTTTCAGCACATTTTTTGTGCTGAAAAAGCCCCCTCAACTTATACATGAGTGAGGGTCCCACTTAATTCTTGTGTGGCGTTCCCCCTCTCCCATCTTCGCACTCTCCTGCCTTCTTTTCTGCCTTCCCCCTTTCAGCTGCTTTCTCTGCCTCTGCTTCACTCTCCTCTGCCTTCTTCTCTGCCTCCCCCCTTTCAGCCACTTTCTCAGCTTCCTTCTCTGCTTCACTCTCCTCTGCCTTCTTCTCTGTCTCCCCCTTTCAGCCGCTTTCTCAGCCTCCTTCTCTGCTTCCCTCTCCTCTACCTCTTCTCTGCCTTCCCCCTTTCATCCGCTTTCTCTGCCTCTACCTTCTTCTCGGCAGCAGCCGGCCCCTGGCTTTTGGTGGATGACAGCCAGTCAACCTGGGTGAGCTGGACAAGCTGCGGGATGGAGAAGTCAGTGGCAGAGACCTTGGGATTAGTGAGATGGGGGGTCAGTGGCAGAAACCCCAAAATAGCGCCCAACCATATCTATTTTTATTTTTGAAATTTACCAGTAGCTGCTGCATTTCCCACCCTAGACTTATACTCAAGTCAATAAGTTTTCCCAGTTTTTTGTGGTAAAATTAGGCACCTTGACTTATATCCAGGTCAACTTATACACAAGTATATATGGTATATCATCCAGGAAGCTTTTTTGTACAACATCCTGGGAGCTATAGTAAATCAACAAAAACAGGGGACATATTCCAAGAAAACGTACATCCTCTCCTACCTCCTATCCTGGAACATATCACTGGATGTCTGCGATTCAGTCACATCAAGCTTGCCATTGTTCTATTAGCCGCTAGAGCCAGTAGAGACAGGTGCTGCTAAAATCACACACTTGGGGATCAAAACTGCTTTTCTAAACCCAAAAATAATCATCTTGCCAATTTAAGAGTGCTGGTACAGCCCTCTTATAGAACTGAATCATCCCTTATTTGAAAACCATTGAATGTAACTGAACACAGAAAATTATAGGAGACCTCCCTTTTTCAAGGGCAAAGATTCTTTCATGGTAGCACCTTCAAACAAGTGACACTCCATGTACAATCTAGAAATGGTACAGTTCCATAAGGACTATTCTATGTATCTACTTGCCTTTTATAATTGGCTGTAGGAGCCAGATGGATTTTGTTTCTTTCCTCTGATCTCTTAGCAATGCCATCAAGATGCTAATGTTTGATCTCTGTTGCTTTCAACATAACATTGGTAGCATTTCCAAATTTCCATTTACCCACTTAACGAAATTTTCTTGCCCCTGAGAGGCCTACCTTCACAAATTCAGTCTAAAAATAATCAATGGACTCTAATACGATTAAATCTAAAAATAAGCCTTCCTGTGTTATCTTGTGCAGTAAAAACACTTTCTGAAGTCCATCCAGTTATTTCTTTCATTTGGCAGCCGATACATCTGCATGGCCTGTTTACAAATAGTGCTATGTCAGAAATGATCGCCTGAAAGCAGGCTTCTCATTGTTGTCCTTTAGGAGGCTTGTCACCACAGGCTTAAATTAAATCTTGTTCAGTCAGAACTAATCCAGCTGTAACAGGCCAGCTCAGGTCAGTTCTAACTCCAGAGATTTACAAGAGGACTACTTGAAGCATTTCACATAGTTTAACAAAACATTACTGTCTACACATCATCTCACATTTAGAAGTTCTGAATAAGGCAATATTCACCAATCAAAGTTAAATTTTACATTTTCTAATAGGTCCCATTTCCCTTATCACATGAGGTAAGTAAACAGCAAATGATTGACAAGAGGTAATTTAAGTACAAGATACATTATTTGATCATGCATATGTCCCAGCTGTTATCTGGCATGATTAACATTGGCCTATTCCACAGAAGTCCCCAAAAACATTTGCAGAATGTTTGCAAAACATTTTTGATCCCCCCGCCCCTTTGTCCACACTCAACCCTTGAAACAATGTTGTACTTTTTCCATTTTTAAAAATTCTCTGTGGAATTGATGGTCTGACACCTCAGTGCCTCATGCTGCACTTCCCCATAGCTTGTGCAATTGAAACTTTGGCCGATTTTGCGCATCAAAATTGCTCCGTGGCTTATCTGGGGAGCATACCTGCTGCAGGGCTTCTCACCCTGCTTGTAGTTCCCCACTGCTGCCCAGCTTTGTCCTTTGCTCGAGTCAGGGCCAGTGAAGGAACCCCCGAATGGCTCCCCACAAGCCCGGGACTTTCTCACTTAAGAACCACGAGCTCTTCCTCAGTCTCTTTCACACATGCGTGGGCAGCCTCCATTTCCCACATTTGGATTGGCTGAAACTTGCCTGATTCCCCCCACTCACTTTCACCATTTTAGTTTTAAATGACTCTAAACACAAAACAGGCACTCAGAGTCGGTGCCCTCACTCCCATCTAAAATCCTTGCGTGTGCAACGGGATCGCCATCCTCCCCCACTCCATTTAAAATCTAAATATACAGTCCTTGCATTTGCAAGAGGCTTGCCACCCTCCCATTTGCGGCACCTACACACGCCACTTTTCTGCCCAAGGTTTCTCCCTCCTTTCTAAAAACCAAGATTTATCCGGTTTTTTTCACTGCAGGGGAGGAGAGTGCCGATTCTCAGCACCTGTTCATTGGTGGGGAGGGCCAGAGTGGCAAGGTGGGAAAACTGGCCCTGGTTCTGCTATGGTGGAGTTTTGCATGGCAGCGGAAGCCTCTGGAGCAACAAAGGGGCATTTCAAATGGACTTCAACCTTTGCAGTTCAGGAAATTCACAAAGAAAAACCAATGCTGTGGGGTGGCTCTGGGGCAGAAACATGGCAGCCACACTACTACACGAGGGGCAGTGCAAAACTCCCAATTTCATCAGGGCATTCACAGTGCCAACAGAGTAGCAATTTCAACGTGCAAAATCGGTCTTCAAAGATTTTTTTTAAAAAACCCCAACTAAAAAACCCCCAGAAATGAAAATAATCAGGTAAGAGAGAGTGGAGAGTCCTCAGTGATGAGATAGAAAATGGTGCCAAAGAGAAAGTTTGGGGAATGGCAGAGAAGCGTGGAAAACACACTATCTATATCACATGTCATGAAAATTTCAGGCTTAAGAACCATAATAAAAAAAGAATGCAAAATATGTTTTCAGGCTGGAAATAAAACATGTTCACAATGTAATCGGGGGGAGAACCATGTGGAACTCCATGAAGGAAACATTTTATTTCCTGTCACAGGAAATACATATTTTGGTTGTGCAGAAAGGGCCTTTGAGTGCAAGTACTGATGTTAGATTCATTTAGTTATAATTTAATGGAGATACAATAGTTTCTAAGCACCTGCTTTGCATGTAGAGCATCCCAGGTCAATCAAAAATCCTAGAGTACCTGTGCCGTCATTAGACTAGACGAGACTAATCTGACTAAAAATAAAATGGCTTCACCTCATCTAACACTAGCCCAGGGGTAGGCAGAGGCGTACCTAGGCAAACCTGCGCCCCCGGGCAAAACCTGAGTTGGGTGGGGGCCCCCCCATGGGCAGCCACCCTGCGCCTCACCTGCTGATTGCTGAATAGCTGCTTAGGTGCTGGGCGGGCTGCCCTCCCCTCGCGTGATTAAAGTCACGCGTGACCCCCAGACCGCCGCCATCCTGGCGCCCGGCCTCCCTCCTCTTCTGACTCCTGGCTGGCAGGCGGCCAGCTCCCTGGGGCATGGCACGCATATGCGCCAAGTCCCACGCCTGCTGGCCAGGAGAGGCTGGGGTGGAGAACTTGGAAGCCCGGAGCGGCGGCCTCTCCCATGGTTCTCGGGCGCCACGCCCGCCATCCAAGGGTTGTGCAGCAGGAGGGAGCCCAGGGGAGCCTCTCAGAGCCAGCGTTCTCAGGCCGTTCTCCAGACCCTGCAAGGCCGCCGCTGCATTCCCACACCACCTCCGGCTCCCCTGAGTCGGCCGGCCAGCGACCATTCCACGGCCCCTGCCCCGGAGGCAGCCGCTGCTGCCCCCCCACCCCCCCCCCCCCCCCCCCCCCCCCCCCCCAACCCCCCCCCCCCCCCCCCCTCCCCCCCCCCCCTCCCCCCCCCCCCCCGCCCCCCCCCCCCCCCCCCCCCCACACCCACCCCCAACCCCCCCCCCCCCCCCCCCCCCCCCCCCCCCCCCCCCCCCCCCCACCCCCCCCCCCCCCCCCCCCCCCCCCCCCCCACCCCCACTCCCCCCCCCCACACCCCCCCCCCCCCCACCCCCCCCCCACGCCCCCCCCCCACCCACCCCCCCCCCCCCCCACCCCCCCCCCCCCCCACCCCCCCCCCCCCCCACCCCCCCCCCCCCCCACCCCCCCCCCCCCCCACCCCCCCCCCCCCCCACCCCCCCCCCCCCCCACCCCCCCCCCCCCCCACCCCCCCCCCCCCCCACCCCCCCCCCCCCCCACCCCCCCCCCCCCCCACCCCCCCCCCCCCCCACCCCCCCCCCCCCCCACCCCCCCCCCCCCCCACCCCCCCCCCCCCCCACCCCCCCCCCCCCCCACCCCCCCCCCCCCCCACCCCCCCCCCCCCCCACCCCCCCCCCCCCCCACCCCCCCCCCCCCCCACCCCCCCCCCCCCCCACCCCCCCCCCCCCCCACCCCCCCCCCCCCCCACCCCCCCCCCCCCCCACCCCCCCCCCCCCCCACCCCCCCCCCCCCCCACCCCCCCCCCCCCCCACCCCCCCCCCCCCCCACCCCCCCCCCCCCCCACCCCCCCCCCCCCCCACCCCCCCCCCCCCCCACCCCCCCCCCCCCCCACCCCCCCCCCCCCCCACCCCCCCCCCCCCCCACCCCCCCCCCCCCCCACCCCCCCCCCCCCCCACCCCCCCCCCCCCCCACCCCCCCCCCCCCCCACCCCCCCCCCCCCCCACCCCCCCCCCCCCCCACCCCCCCCCCCCCCCACCCCCCCCCCCCCCCACCCCCCCCCCCCCCCACCCCCCCCCCCCCCCACCCCCCCCCCCCCCCACCCCCCCCCCCCCCCACCCCCCCCCCCCCCCACCCCCCCCCCCCCCCACCCCCCCCCCCCCCCACCCCCCCCCCCCCCCACCCCCCCCCCCCCCCACCCCCCCCCCCCCCCACCCCCCCCCCCCCCCACCCCCCCCCCCCCCCACCCCCCCCCCCCCCCACCCCCCCCCCCCCCCACCCCCCCCCCCCCCCACCCCCCCCCCCCCCCACCCCCCCCCCCCCCCACCCCCCCCCCCCCCCACCCCCCCCCCCCCCCACCCCCCCCCCCCCCCACCCCCCCCCCCCCCCACCCCCCCCCCCCCCCACCCCCCCCCCCCCCCACCCCCCCCCCCCCCCACCCCCCCCCCCCCCCACCCCCCCCCCCCCCCACCCCCCCCCCCCCCCACCCCCCCCCCCCCCCACCCCCCCCCCCCCCCACCCCCCCCCCCCCCCACCCCCCCCCCCCCCCACCCCCCCCCCCCCCCACCCCCCCCCCCCCCCACCCCCCCCCCCCCCCACCCCCCCCCCCCCCCACCCCCCCCCCCCCCCACCCCCCCCCCCCCCCACCCCCCCCCCCCCCCACCCCCCCCCCCCCCCACCCCCCCCCCCCCCCACCCCCCCCCCCCCCCACCCCCCCCCCCCCCCACCCCCCCCCCCCCCCACCCCCCCCCCCCCCCACCCCCCCCCCCCCCCACCCCCCCCCCCCCCCACCCCCCCCCCCCCCCACCCCCCCCCCCCCCCACCCCCCCCCCCCCCCACCCCCCCCCCCCCCCACCCCCCCCCCCCCCCACCCCCCCCCCCCCCCACCCCCCCCCCCCCCCACCCCCCCCCCCCCCCACCCCCCCCCCCCCCCACCCCCCCCCCCCCCCACCCCCCCCCCCCCCCACCCCCCCCCCCCCCCACCCCCCCCCCCCCCCACCCCCCCCCCCCCCCACCCCCCCCCCCCCCCACCCCCCCCCCCCCCCACCCCCCCCCCCCCCCACCCCCCCCCCCCCCCACCCCCCCCCCCCCCCACCCCCCCCCCCCCCCACCCCCCCCCCCCCCCACCCCCCCCCCCCCCCACCCCCCCCCCCCCCCACCCCCCCCCCCCCCCACCCCCCCCCCCCCCCACCCCCCCCCCCCCCCACCCCCCCCCCCCCCCACCCCCCCCCCCCCCCACCCCCCCCCCCCCCCACCCCCCCCCCCCCCCACCCCCCCCCCCCCCCACCCCCCCCCCCCCCCACCCCCCCCCCCCCCCACCCCCCCCCCCCCCCACCCCCCCCCCCCCCCACCCCCCCCCCCCCCCACCCCCCCCCCCCCCCACCCCCCCCCCCCCCCACCCCCCCCCCCCCCCACCCCCCCCCCCCCCCACCCCCCCCCCCCCCCACCCCCCCCCCCCCCCACCCCCCCCCCCCCCCACCCCCCCCCCCCCCCACCCCCCCCCCCCCCCACCCCCCCCCCCCCCCACCCCCCCCCCCCCCCACCCCCCCCCCCCCCCACCCCCCCCCCCCCCCACCCCCCCCCCCCCCCACCCCCCCCCCCCCCCACCCCCCCCCCCCCCCACCCCCCCCCCCCCCCACCCCCCCCCCCCCCCACCCCCCCCCCCCCCCACCCCCCCCCCCCCCCACCCCCCCCCCCCCCCACCCCCCCCCCCCCCCACCCCCCCCCCCCCCCACCCCCCCCCCCCCCCACCCCCCCCCCCCCCCACCCCCCCCCCCCCCCACCCCCCCCCCCCCCCACCCCCCCCCCCCCCCACCCCCCCCCCCCCCCACCCCCCCCCCCCCCCACCCCCCCCCCCCCCCACCCCCCCCCCCCCCCACCCCCCCCCCCCCCCACCCCCCCCCCCCCCCACCCCCCCCCCCCCCCACCCCCCCCCCCCCCCACCCCCCCCCCCCCCCACCCCCCCCCCCCCCCACCCCCCCCCCCCCCCACCCCCCCCCCCCCCCACCCCCCCCCCCCCCCACCCCCCCCCCCCCCCACCCCCCCCCCCCCCCACCCCCCCCCCCCCCCACCCCCCCCCCCCCCCACCCCCCCCCCCCCCCACCCCCCCCCCCCCCCACCCCCCCCCCCCCCCACCCCCCCCCCCCCCCACCCCCCCCCCCCCCCACCCCCCCCCCCCCCCACCCCCCCCCCCCCCCACCCCCCCCCCCCCCCACCCCCCCCCCCCCCCACCCCCCCCCCCCCCCACCCCCCCCCCCCCCCACCCCCCCCCCCCCCCACCCCCCCCCCCCCCCACCCCCCCCCCCCCCCACCCCCCCCCCCCCCCACCCCCCCCCCCCCCCACCCCCCCCCCCCCCCACCCCCCCCCCCCCCCACCCCCCCCCCCCCCCACCCCCCCCCCCCCCCACCCCCCCCCCCCCCCACCCCCCCCCCCCCCCACCCCCCCCCCCCCCCACCCCCCCCCCCCCCCACCCCCCCCCCCCCCCACCCCCCCCCCCCCCCACCCCCCCCCCCCCCCACCCCCCCCCCCCCCCACCCCCCCCCCCCCCCACCCCCCCCCCCCCCCACCCCCCCCCCCCCCCACCCCCCCCCCCCCCCACCCCCCCCCCCCCCCACCCCCCCCCCCCCCCACCCCCCCCCCCCCCCACCCCCCCCCCCCCCCACCCCCCCCCCCCCCCACCCCCCCCCCCCCCCACCCCCCCCCCCCCCCACCCCCCCCCCCCCCCACCCCCCCCCCCCCCCACCCCCCCCCCCCCCCACCCCCCCCCCCCCCCACCCCCCCCCCCCCCCACCCCCCCCCCCCCCCACCCCCCCCCCCCCCCACCCCCCCCCCCCCCCACCCCCCCCCCCCCCCACCCCCCCCCCCCCCCACCCCCCCCCCCCCCCACCCCCCCCCCCCCCCACCCCCCCCCCCCCCCACCCCCCCCCCCCCCCACCCCCCCCCCCCCCCACCCCCCCCCCCCCCCACCCCCCCCCCCCCCCACCCCCCCCCCCCCCCACCCCCCCCCCCCCCCACCCCCCCCCCCCCCCACCCCCCCCCCCCCCCACCCCCCCCCCCCCCCACCCCCCCCCCCCCCCACCCCCCCCCCCCCCCACCCCCCCCCCCCCCCACCCCCCCCCCCCCCCACCCCCCCCCCCCCCCACCCCCCCCCCCCCCCACCCCCCCCCCCCCCCACCCCCCCCCCCCCCCACCCCCCCCCCCCCCCACCCCCCCCCCCCCCCACCCCCCCCCCCCCCCACCCCCCCCCCCCCCCACCCCCCCCCCCCCCCACCCCCCCCCCCCCCCACCCCCCCCCCCCCCCACCCCCCCCCCCCCCCACCCCCCCCCCCCCCCACCCCCCCCCCCCCCCACCCCCCCCCCCCCCCACCCCCCCCCCCCCCCACCCCCCCCCCCCCCCACCCCCCCCCCCCCCCACCCCCCCCCCCCCCCACCCCCCCCCCCCCCCACCCCCCCCCCCCCCCACCCCCCCCCCCCCCCACCCCCCCCCCCCCCCACCCCCCCCCCCCCCCACCCCCCCCCCCCCCCACCCCCCCCCCCCCCCACCCCCCCCCCCCCCCACCCCCCCCCCCCCCCACCCCCCCCCCCCCCCACCCCCCCCCCCCCCCACCCCCCCCCCCCCCCACCCCCCCCCCCCCCCACCCCCCCCCCCCCCCACCCCCCCCCCCCCCCACCCCCCCCCCCCCCCACCCCCCCCCCCCCCCACCCCCCCCCCCCCCCACCCCCCCCCCCCCCCACCCCCCCCCCCCCCCACCCCCCCCCCCCCCCACCCCCCCCCCCCCCCACCCCCCCCCCCCCCCACCCCCCCCCCCCCCCACCCCCCCCCCCCCCCACCCCCCCCCCCCCCCACCCCCCCCCCCCCCCACCCCCCCCCCCCCCCACCCCCCCCCCCCCCCACCCCCCCCCCCCCCCACCCCCCCCCCCCCCCACCCCCCCCCCCCCCCACCCCCCCCCCCCCCCACCCCCCCCCCCCCCCACCCCCCCCCCCCCCCACCCCCCCCCCCCCCCACCCCCCCCCCCCCCCACCCCCCCCCCCCCCCACCCCCCCCCCCCCCCACCCCCCCCCCCCCCCACCCCCCCCCCCCCCCACCCCCCCCCCCCCCCACCCCCCCCCCCCCCCACCAGTGGCTGGCATCTTCAGATGATCCTCTGAAGATGCCAGCCATAGACGCAGGCGAAACGTCAGGAGAGAATGCTGCTAGAACACGGCCATACAGCCCGAAAACCACACAGCACCCAAGTGATTCCAGCCGTGAAAGCCTTCGACAATAAAACCATACCTAATTTTTTATTCTAGATTTTGAAGAAGACTGAAATAGAACCTAACAGGTGTACACATACCAGGGATAAACGGATCGGTAAGAACAGTGGCGTTGTAAGGAGTAGGAAATTAGTGTATTAGTAATCTGAAGTAATTGATATCTCCGCAATACTATGGAAATGTCACTGCTACTTTTTCATTGCTTCTTTTGATATATGGATGCCACAAAATGCCTTCATTAATATGCTAAAAGGTAGAGCAATAATTTTATCCCGTGTTTTGATGTAAAAGGTCACAACAACAATTACATGGAAGTGAAAGATATTTTTGTCACAGATATTGCTAGATGAACAATTACAAACCGCAATTGCTGAGGCTTCATGAATGAAAAGCTAATTCATCCTACTGAAATCTACATTGCAAAGTAGGCCACAGCACCAACTTTATTAAAGGTTAAAACAAATCTGTTAACTCTTAATTTCAGAGTGGTGGTTTGTCTTCCTTATTTAGAGAAAATGAACAGCCAATACTTTCGTCATGAGGTACTTGCTTGTGAAACTGGTGGGCTGAAAAACTTCTGGGAAAAGACAATTGAGAAGCAAACTCAGCATCTTGAGGTTGAAAGAGAACGTAAACAAAAAAGTGCACTGACCAAGTGAGTAGCTGTTTAATGTACTGGTGTTTAATCAAGTGTTGTTTAAAACTGTAGTGGGCTGGGGTACATTAGAGGGGAAAGGGGTGACCCAAGTCAGAGAAGAAACTGTTCTAGCAGG